>NC_139704.1:9027624-9512624 GCF_964188405.1 Protomyctophum parallelum | reverse complement strand
AACAGGATACACCACTGTTTGCATATTCCAGTGATGCCTGGCCTGTGTTTGGTAAAAGAAGGCAGCGGAGAACGATACGAGGGGAAGAGAGAGAGAGAGAGCAACAGAGGGAAAGATAACAGGGGAGGTGATGGATAGAGGCGGCAGGAAAGACGACAGAGTGAGAATGATAGAGAACTGGAGTGAATGAAGGCGTTGTTACATAATTAGCTTTAGCTTAGACAGCCTCAGCGATTTGATGCTCCCCACACACACACACACACACACACACACACACACACACACAGGTGGCAAGACTGGTTCACCAGCACCCACCCACACATTCACAAAACCGACTGACTGACATACAGTGAAAGACAGAACAGTCAAAACATACCCATCTGACTCCATAGTACAGATATACATAAATGCACGTACTTGAATCCCTTAAATTAACTGACTTAAAAAGGTCCATCGCATAAGAAGTCCCACTAAATTAAATTTACATTAAAGTCTGACTCTGACAGAAGTTAACTGAAGCACACACACACACACACACACACACACACACACACACACACACACACACACACACACACACACACACACACACACACACACACACCTCTAACAGAAATAACGCTAGATTCTGAGCTAAATAAGACCATGTGGTTTGAGAGATACATGATCCCGGCTATCAACTCCCTGAGATGAACTTGTCACATTCTGTGTCGTCTCGTGACCCATGTTTAAAACACAGTCTGTAGACGCAGCCCTGCAATCTGTGGTTGGAACACACAGACAGCCAGCCAGCCACAACCAGTGGCACTGTGCTACTTCTACATGCTAGGGTTCCCAAACTGTGGGTCGGGACCCATGTTTGGATCACAGACCTCATTTTGTAGATCACGAGTAAATATCCCCTTTTCTCATTGCTTACAAAAAAAAGGAGGGAAAAAAACATTCAAAAGTATTTCATAAATAAAATCTAGAAAACACACACACACACACACACACACACACACACACTTAATATCTTCACAAAGCTAACACGCCAAATAGCTAGCATCACAAGCAAGTAGACCTAACCCAGATGACCGGTCTGTATCATCTACACAGTATTTATCATTTATAACTCTGAAGGTGTTACAAAATAAATGCCAAATTGACACTTACAGGTTACATTGACCTGGTACTTAAGAGTAAGACACGCAAAATACAGCCCACAGAGTAAGTTAAATGAATAGGTTTTCACTGTGCAGTGTACATTACAACACTGCAATGGGTCTGTTATCAGGCTAGGAATCCAGTGCATCATGTGTAACAGATAAAAGGGCCAGTGAGGGCAGCCCAGCCATGTGTGATAAGAGCAGCCTCACTTCCTCTGATAAGGAGTGAATAGACCACACCCCAGGCCTGCTTGACAAACTCTGCTCCACACCCCTGCACAGGACATTAATCGCTTTCTGGGAAATATCACTTGTTTATCAGAAAGAAATACACAAATGTATGAATAAATAAATACAAAGTTGGCCAGCTAGAAGTCCTGGTGGTGCCATCAATAGGGCAGATATAAATACTGTCCATTAGTATGTATACTAGTGTCAATCATGGTAGCCTGTACAAAAGGACCTTACATGCTATGCTGTACAGTAAAAACCTAACTAATTTAACTCAGAGCAGAGGGTGTACAAATGTGATCAAATAGGCCAGTGGTTTTCAACCAGTGATCCTTGAGGGGGTTCCAGGTGGTCCCCAGCTAAATGATTGAAAGTTGGTAACCAAATGGACCCTTATAGATCTTTGACTCTTCACGTGTCCCTTTGGTTTCATTTCATGCTCCTAAGAGTTAAATTACACATTTAGAGAGAATGTAGAAGAATTGTTATTTTGAACAAAGTTCTCCTGTTATCTCCTATGGTACCACATCAATACAGCATGGAATTGTGGACAAAATCTTATCCAACGACAACAAAATATTTGTAGGTTTTGGGTCTGAGAGGCTAAATCTCATCAAATGCCAAATAAATAATGGGCCTTGATATGAGAAGTGAAATAGGCCCATAAGAGGTGAGCCCCTTTGGTTACACTGTACACTACACACTCTCAGAGTAACTAAAATGAACGCTGAGGATTACGGCATGTGCACAGGGACAGTGCAAGCAGCAAGACATACCAGTACTTAAAAGCAGTGGTTCCCAAACTTTGAACTTTGAACTTCAGGTCGAGACCCAAAAGAGAGCCGATTAGATGTTTGCCTGGGACCCAAACTGGTGAAAACAGCAGATCTAAAAGTGCACAACACGTTGCTTCGCGCCACCTTGCGAGCTATCGGCTATTTTCACTACTTATTGCTTTTATTTATGGAATTTCTTTTTTATGAGGGAAAAGGAAATGGGATTTATTTTTTACTTGTGTCATGACCCATAAAAATTGGTCTGTGACCCACAAATGGGCCCACTGTTTGGGAAACAGAATGGACCATATAGTAGCACTCTACAGAGTACATTGTAGAGGAGAGAGAGAGATGGAAAGATATACAGACGGGGTGTGAGAAGCAGATCATTAGTCAGCGGGGTGAGGGGAATTTATTCAGGACTATTGACACTCGAGGCCCCCCGAGGGAAAGTCTGATCGGCTATCCGTCAATCAGCTGTAGTTATTGGCAACGCTCACATGTCTAGGCTGCACACTGTGCGTGTCCCACAAAGGTCATAAACTCGCAGAATAGAGCTATAGCTAACATCCCATAGCTAACTGACCAATCATATTGTGAGTTTGGCTCACCCATCCCCCCCCCCCCCCCCCCCCATATGAGAAACCTACAGTTCAGTTGGCCTACAGCATTTGATATCAAAGATTCAGTGCCTTGAAGACTAATAACAGTGGGTACTCTCTTTGCAATCTTGATAGCAAATTACGAGGTCAGCTAAGTTTATGAATGAAACCACACAAATTGCAATATGGCGTTCAGTGGCAAAACCTAACTACCGGTATACAGGGAAAGTCTGGATGGCATCATCCTGGCATTGACTCGTTTGATTGATTTTACATACAGTCAAACACTCAGTCCAAAAGGGATAGCAGCACAAAAAAGGTCCTTACTCCTTACGGTCTTGTTTCCATTTAGGCCCTATGCAATAAATTCATAGCTGGTGGTGGACAGGTGTGGTGTCTCCTTTGGGTCAATCTTTATAAATACTTCACCTGCAAGTACAAAGCTGCTTCACAACAACAGTGTT
Source organism: Protomyctophum parallelum (assembly GCF_964188405.1). Classification (NCBI taxonomy): domain Eukaryota; kingdom Metazoa; phylum Chordata; class Actinopteri; order Myctophiformes; family Myctophidae; genus Protomyctophum; species Protomyctophum parallelum. Next base: position 9,509,403 of record NC_139704.1, on the reverse strand, counting down.
AGGGAAACTAACTCTCGAACTCTTTCTCACTTGTTGTAAGTAATGTGGCAAGTAATGTGGCAATCTTCACCCATGCACAGCTGAACTGGGAATGAAGACGTCAGATTTCCGTGAAAATATGACGGACAGTACTTTTGTAGCTACGTGGGAAGTGATGCTTTAAATCCCACGACCTGTGAGCACACCAGCACGCTATTCAATTTTGTTGCAGACGATTTGGAAAACAGAGCAAGCAATACAGCCAAAAACATTTTACAAAAATGTCTGGGTATTGGACCGTCCAACTCTGAAATAAGGAAGTTTTTGTCTATTCAAGCCATTACAATCATGTATGTACATTATTCATAATATCCTGTTTTGCCTGCAATTAGACGTCTATAGCGCAATCATTAATATACTGTATCAGTCATCTAATGTAGGAACAGACACCATATGGAACTCCATAAAGGAGGGCAATGTGTGAATGACTATCCACTCTATTCCATTGCCTTGGCCAGATTATTTTTATCCAACAATATTATGGATTCCATGTGGGAAAGGGGCTCAAGAAATTCACTGACATACTGTCAGTTATTACATGCACAGATCATCAACACAGATTATCTACTATTATTCAACTTTTGATTTAATTGGTCTACTTTTGAGCAGACAACCCCTGTTCTAGACATTTTGGCCTGTAACATTAACTGTCATGCTCAAATCATCCCAATTTCCAAACACTGAATAATATGGGTGGCTAACAAACTCATATTGATATCAGAACATACATACATACAAAAAGGTGGCCATTGTGCCATTATGTTTTTAAATTTTGTATGACAATTAATCTGTGAAAATGAATTAGATTCTAGCAGATACAGATATTGAGCAAAAACCTAATAGCTTAGTTACTAAAGTGGTCCTAGCTGAGTAGATTGAACATCATTGGATAATCTGAATCAGACTAGTGCTGTATGCCATAGCAGGTAAATGTAGCTAGTAGCCCATTATGTCTGCTGAAACTATACAGAAGCTAGACAGCTAGGGAATCGGGATGAGGATCAGCATCTCCAAATCTGAGGCCATGGTTCTCACTTCTCAGCAGGAAACCGGTGGATTGTGCAGTCCAAGTAGGACTGCATCCCTTAGAGATAGGGTGAGAAGTTCCGTCACGCAAGAGAGACTCGGAGTAGAACCGCTGCTTCTTCGCCTGGAAAGGAGTCAGCTTAGATGGTTCGGGCATCTGGTTAGAATGCCTCTCGAGCATCTCCCTAGGAAGGTCCTCGCTGCACTTCCCACTGGAGGAGACCTCCGGGCAGACCAAGGATGAGATGGAGGGATTACATCGACTCACTCGCCTTGGAACGTCTCGGGATCCCCCAGGAGTAAGTTACTAATGTTGCTCTGGAGAGGGAAGTCTGGAGCTCTTTGGTGGAGCTGGTGCACCTGCGACTCGACTACGGATAAGCGGTTGAAGATGGATGGAAGCTAGATAACATTCACATAAACCTAATTTAACAATTCTATTTATGAGATTCACAATATTTAGCAGGACTGCTAAAGATTCTCCAAGTTGCTCTGTTCCAGTGTTGATTTCTTAGACTAAAACTAAGACTGAAATGTTCGTCGACTACCCTTTTTGAGTGGTGCAACCACTCCCTTACGGAGCTTGTGGGTGGCTGGCTGGGTGGGTCGCTGGCTGGGTATGAGCACGAAAACAGCATGGTTGTTTTTCACCACCTGTGCGCAACCACACACAAACACACACACAAACACACGCACGTACGTATTAACTGTATATATGATGCTTTCGGGTGTGCCACTACAGTGACAGTAGAGTACAGTAGAGGGACCGCCACACCGTAACTCTGTCATTTCTCAACCGCTTCGGACGTGGGGCGGCACGCCGGAACCGGCCCGGCCCCCTGGGCGCGTTCTTGGGGGTCTGGACTCACCCACCCCTGGGGACCCCCACATGGTAACGGTCATTTCTCTACCGTTTCGGACGCGGGGCCCTGGCACGGCACCGGCACCCTGGGTGCGTTCCTGTGGGTCGGCGGAAACCCCCCCACCGGGAACCCCCACACAGAGTTGCACCATTCACTTCACACGGGTGTGATTTTCACTGACGAAAACGAAATAAAAACGAAATATAAACTAAGATATGATGACTAAATACATTGACAATTTCATCAACCATTAAAAACTAGACCAAAATGTTAGGGGACTAGTGGAGAAGAGATTTTACGCTTGGTTGCATGTTTAAAATAGCCGATCTAGAAGCTCACAACGTTGTGAGCTTGTAGATCGGCTATTTTCAAGTGTAAAATCAGCCATTACGATACCATTATGGCCCTCCAAAATACATTTTAGTTGACTAAATCAACTGTAGATTTAGTCAACTAAAACTAGAACAACATTAAAACATTTGAGATGACAAAAATGACTAAAACTAAGTGGATTTTTTTTGTCCAAAGAATGACTAAAACTGAATAAAAAGTTGCTGTCAAAATCAACACTGCTCTGTTCCTTCCATCCTTCCAGTCTGCTGCTGTCTAACAAGGCTAAACATAAGTCTTTTTCCATAACCTCCCCATCTGGGAACTGGGAGATGTAACTGTATTCCAGGAGGAAGCCAGCTTCTCCCAAGGTGACTTTGCAGGCCCCTCCGTCGCTGTGGAAATATGACCCGGACTGAAACTAAGCTGATTGGTTATAAACCTCTTATAGGTGATGGAAAAGCTGTCAAAGTCCCGTCTGTAATGCACCAATATCCTCTTAGTCCGACACATTAGACGTATTACATCCAATCTAAGTAACGACTCGTTTTCCAACTGACATCAGGGTTTGGTGTAAAACGGTTGATCAAGCCACTATTTAGATAGGATGTTAATGGTTGCTCTCATTATGGCTTGCATGGCTGTCCAGCTCCAAGGCAGAATGTTTTGCCGTACTGTTCATGCTCAGCATATACTCATTTATAAACGGTTGCTGTTGGGAAGAAACCACCTAACTCCACTCAGAGGTTTTTGATTTTTTTTTTTATAAATCAATGCTATTGAACACCCTTACGTCTGTGTGTTTGTTTAAAAAAAATATTGAACCAATGGAAAGTAGTAAAAAGCGCTTCGGAGCACCTCTTAAATACATTGGACCCTCAAAATGTCTGCTAAAGCATCTAACTCCACCACCTCTCAGGCTCTCATGCAAGTAATTGACAATATATAAAGTCGCACGCATAAAGTGAGTGGCAAATCAAGTGGCAAAGTGAGTTTAACGCAATCAGGTAGACACCCTAGCTGATCTAGGCATTGGCGGGACGGCGCTGAAGTGGTTCTCCTCCTACCTCTCTGACTGGACCTACCAGGTTTCTTGGAAAGGTTTGCCATCATCCCCCCGTACCCTCCAAACTGGGGTCCCACAGGGATCTGTACTTGGTCCCCTCCTTTTCTCACTGTACACTAAATCCCTTGGCACTATCATCTCGGCTCACAATATATCCTATCACTGCTATGCCGATGACACACAACTGTTTCTATCCTCCCCCCCCCTCTGCCACCCAGGTGGAAGAGCGCATCCTTGCTGACATCTCACAGTGGATGTCTTCCAACCACCTCAAGCTGAACCCAGACAAGACTGAGCTTCTGTTCTTCCCAGCTAAGTCCTGCCCTATGCGGGAGCTAACTATATCCGTAGACAACGCCCTGGTAAAGTCTGTCCCAACAGCCTTCCCTTGGCGTTGTCCTGGACAGTTAGCTCTCGTTCAAAACACACATCACAGCTGTCACTCGATCCTGTAGGTTTACACTCTATAACATATGACGAATTAGTTCCTCACCCAGGAGTCAGCCCAGCTCCTAATCCAGACAACAGTCTTGTCAAAACTTGACTATTGTAACTCCCTCCTTACTGGCCTACCGGCATGTGCACTTAAGCCCCTCCAACTGATCCAAAATGCCGCAGCTCGCTTGTTCTTCAACCAGCCAAAATTCTCACACGTCTCCCCCCTTCTCCGCACCCTCCATTGGCTCCCGGTCGCTGCCCGCACAGAATACAAAACTCTGGTGCTGGCATTCAAAGCAACCAAAGGCATGGCTCCCCCATATCTTACAAGTATGATCGTACCCTCCAAACCCTCCCGCGCACTCAGATCAGCCAATGCAGGGAAGCTGGAAGTACCTTCACTAAAAACGCCGGGACAACGCTCCACACGTCCCAAACTCTTCTCCCTTCTGGCTCCAAAACTATGGAATGCACTTCCCATCACAACATCAGAACTGCAGCCTCACTCCCAATCTTCCGCCGTAGTCTGAAAACCCACCTCTTCAGACCCGTAGCACTAGCCCTTAGATAGCACTTTATGTAGACTTATATAGTATTTTAAATATAGCACTTTATGTAGACTTAGATAGTATTTTAAACAGACTTATAGCATGTTACGTAGACGGCACTAGAATTGCATTTTATGTAGTCATAGCACTTTATAGTACACATGTATAATATATAATATAGTATAGTATGTATAGTTTACATAGATACTCCACTGTTATGTTCTTAGCTTGCACATGTTTCATGATAACTACTTTTATATATGTGATGTATGTATGCCATGCTTTTTGTTACTGCTTAATGTAAATCACTCTGGATTAAGAGCGTCTGCTAAATGCCTAAATTGTAAATTATGTCATGCGCATACCCTATACCAACTTCGATGACATTTTGGAGTTAGGTAGCTTCTTCCCTACAGCAGAGATATTCCCATGTTCCCATATGTTTTCGTGTTTTTTTCATTCCTTTTATGGGCGAATTATAAAATCCTACCTGTATAAACATGACCTGATCCTTTTGTGTCTTGTTTTAAATACACAATTAGCACTTCATGTAACCTTGACCATGAAATGGCAGAAGTGAAGTTAGAGGAAGTTAAGTAATACCACAAGACTAACCACCATCACCAGTGGAACATACTGTCTGTAACTTTAATAAAACTCACTTTATTTTACAGTATTAATGGTGGGAAAACTCTTAAAAATAACACTAATAGTTATAGACAGTTAGCTCTACCCTTCACTACATCCCTGGCCTTAGACTTGAAGTTGTTATACAATGTCAACACATTAAGCGAGTAACATGGGCTGCAACTTATATGCTGTAAAAGAAGAAGAAACTATACACATGACGACATTTTACGATACTGCATAGATGCATTAATCCCTGTAGGAACTTCTTCTTTTAGATAGCCGTGCATATGATCAACCACAGAATAGCCTTTTCAGTAGGCAGATACAGGTCTTGAACGTGGCTCTTCCAGTTGCAGAGCATTCTCTCTACATGCTGTAGCTACAGACTGCCCATGCCACCTATAATAAGCCTACACAAACATCCGCTGCTTATGGGTCAAATGCTAATAATTTGTCTCAGCAGTTGTTAACCAGTGCCAGGCAAAGATTACCACATCAGGATGATTCCAATAATGTCAGGTAAGCCAAACTCACAGTAAAGCAAACTAACTGGCTTAACATGTTCCTTTGGTGGTCCAGACATTCTGACGATGATACTGCATCACTGTATTAATCTGTGTGGCCAAGCACAGCTATTCTGTACTTAAAATTGGAGAAACCAATTACACAAGCTGTTTGGATCAGGTCTAGATCTGACTACAGCTCAATGAAACATGTTAGTTTGAATTTGTGTTCTTGTCGGCAACTCTGCAAGCGATACAGATGAGATGGAATATAAATTAGGCATGACACATGCTGGTTTGTGTTACTTTGTACAACCTCTTCCACTACATTCATTCCCCAAAAATGAACTTAAACTCGAACTCACAACACTACATGCTTATCTCTTACCCTAAACATAACTCTAATTCTAACCACAGTCCACAGTCCCAAATTTAAGATTTAATCCAAAAGTAAACCCTTGGAAAGTGAGGATAATTTGCTTGTCCTCACTTTCCAGGATTTTCCTCATGAGGACAAATTCTAGAATAGAAAATGAGGGGAACACACACATACCATATTGAAGTGAATGAAAATGCAACAAAGCCATTATAATCTTGGTCATCCAAGTCAGCTGATACGCAAACTAGCGTAGTAGAAAACAGGCCAACAATCCGGCACTATTGTTTGGTCTCCAGATATAGCTGGCCGGATAACCCAGACCATTATGCAAAAGCTACAGATAGTGTTCAGGCAGCAATGATCTGCTCTGTAAAGACACAGGAAACTCTGTGAGCAAGGATCTGTTCCACATGATGGTGGAGGGACAGGGGAGCAGGGAATGAGAGAGAAATGAGGATAGACCAACGCAGATTGAAAAAGAAGGAGACTAGACTAGACAAGACTCCTTCACAGGCTTCACTGTTGGACAGAGAGTTGTGGGTGTGGGTTTAGTATGTGTACTGTGTATCATATATAAAAAACAAAGTGTATTGTGTTGTCCCAAACCAAAATGTATTATCTGTCTCTAGTTTGTTGCTGCACACCATGGCATTATAATATGCACTATATACCTAAGTACCAAAAACGTGTTTCATGGACAAGAATTGCAATTGATTGAATGTGGATTGATCTAGCTACATACAAAGTGACTATGCTGTGACTGTCCCAAATTCAAGGAAGGATTCTGTTCAGTCCGTGTCTGTGAGGGCATAAACACAAAAATAATTGATGCTATTATGAATAAGCTATATATATATACACTTTTATAGATGTATTTTTTTATAAATATAATACTAGGTTTCTATTCACCTATAGCATAATGTCTCCTGTGGCATCCACGTGGAATGTAGATAATCACCTACAGTGCTCCAGAATCTGTGGTTCCCTTTGATAAAGACTAAAACTATATTATTTGATTGGCTACTTATAGAGAGAAAAAAATCTAATGTATTGGCAGTGGGCATCCATAATTAATTAATTATGCCTTAATAGAGTTAAAAGAAAAATAAATGTCCATCAACAAACATCACCTGTCCTATTTAAGTTTGGCAATGTGTTCTATTTATCTATCAGGTTTAATCACTGAAAATATAACTTGTTGCCATTTGGCTGTGCCATGGAAAGATTGAAGCTCTTACATGTTCAAACTGGTGCTTAAAATTGAACTATAAAAACTATTAAAAAAAAACTTAATTTCATTGCAACAACATTGACACTGCCACAACATTGACATCAACAAGCCACAACTGATGTTGGAAAAAACGCCTAAACAATATCTCTATTGTTTTGATTGGTTTAGCATTTACGGGTTAAACATTAGTTAGCAGCATCATGAAACACCTGTTTGCATCATGGTACATCCATTCTTACAAGGACCTTAGGTTTTCCATGAAATACACCCAAAAACAAACTGGGTACTACTACCCACAAAATCAATGTTCTCAACTGGCCAGATCAATTTTCAAATCTGAATGCATTTATGATGTCAGACTAATGTATTTCCTATGTGTTGCCACATTTTACACCATGAAAGCAGGAATCCTTTGGTAGTCATTAAATAGATGAAGACAATGTTGATACATTTGTTTTACTTGAACTCTATTCAAAAGGAATAATTAGGTGGTAATCATTTGCCACCTCTAGTTTTGAGAAAATAAACTACTTGTTTGAAGGTTTTCTCTGGGCAGTTGTATGAGAATAAAATGACCAGTATATGGTTTTCATATTTTGCAGCATATCTAGCTCAGAACCTGTGTATATTTCATACAGCACCAGTTTGCTTCTTTACCAAGTGTGCCACCAAATCTGGAGGGCACTGTACAATGTACATTCTGGCTATCAAATCCTGCTCGCCTAGAGGCTCCTGAAAGAACAGAATAGACCTGGCGAGGAAATGAATAACTCCTCGTTGCTGCGTGTGCCAGTTTGAATGCTTTTTTTGTTGAGCATCGGATTATGTTTCGTTGCCTCAGTGACCTTAGCTGAATGTTACTGGGTATCTCCTGGCCGATAGAAACGGTGCACATGCTGACCCTGCAGCACCACAGGAGATCAATACATCCCCCCCAGCTTGTGGCTTTGGTGTGCGTGTCCCTATAATCACATTTAGCAGTGATGGTAAACTGACACATCACGCCTGCTTGGCTACATTGAACAGGTGAGCTATTCACTATGTACTAACCTCCACATAGGCTACCTGACACAATCAGTGACAGGCTATTTCTAGATTCACACACACACACACACACACACACACACACACACACACACACACACACACACACACACACACACACACACACACACACACACACACACACACACCCCTTTAGAATCTAGATCCATTACGACTGTAGAGCTGATGAGCGCTCATTGACACTTTCCTTCCGGTTATGAACCAATATGTGCCCTCGTGTCAAGGTAGCGCTAGTCCGGCGGGCATGAATGGGACGAGCTGAAGGTTACAGCTTTTATGAATGAGCACAGCGTCACGCGACCGCAGCGCAAACATCCCCTCCCCTCCCCGTGGCCTTCGCCCTTCCGCTCCACGGCAGGCTGGGATCCTGCAAGGCAAGCCAGGCATACTTCAACCTAAACCTACCCGTATCGAGCACAGAGCCGAGGCCTGGTAGCCGAGAGAGAGGGACACACAAACATGCACTGCACACCGGCCGGGCGCGGTCTTGTGTATCGCTGCATGTTTCTACCGAATTTAGCTCCTCGAGTCTAGACGGCACAGAATGTAACCAGCGGGGTCCATTTGGTTACATCTGTACCCCATCAGAGCTACAAATTGGTTACACGGGCATGTTTACTCTTACTGTGCAATATAATGGAACAACCGTTTGGAACGAACGGTTCCTCATTATGGTCCGTCTCACTTCACAGCATATAAAATGCATCACGACGTTATAACAGTGTGGTCCCGATGTTTCGGGGACAACACAAAACAGTGCTAAAAGTAGACCGGGTTGTTAATCCAAACGGAAGAGATCGTTTTCTTTTTTATTAATATTTGTTTGTGCATGCCAAGTCGTCGTTTACAATGTGTATATATATTATTTTTTATGAATGGAGAGCGGTAGAGGTTATGCAAATGAGAGCGATTCAGAAAGAGATGGCGGATGGGGGCATATCGGATCTCTCATATCCTGTGAGACTTCCCCTTCGGTTTGGAAGCAAACACACAGATGGTGGCCTAATAATAAAGCGAACATGGTCTGTAAACGCAAGTTCATTTTGTTTATTTATTTTAAATAGAAGAAAAAAATACGTTTGCCACGAAGCGCTCTCGAAGGACAGCCGTTGGAAGGAGGTAACACAAATCTACGAGGTTTTAAGTTTGAAACTTGGGAACAGTGTTTAACAAGGCCCCTGGTTCTCCTCGCTTCAAATCCTTTTAGAAAAATGTTTCCGATCCACCCACGCTTCAGCCCCGTCCCCCCTCCCTCCCCCCTCTTCGCTTCTCAAGAATAGTCTCTACAACAAGGTGGGGGCCCTAAAATCCCTTCTCTCCAGTCCACACTGTCAATGCATTGCTTCGTAGCATCAAACACCCCCGATCGAATCCACAACAAAAAACCCATGCATGTGTAATAAAGAATAACACGCATTTGATTGCGGTGCGTTGTGAATATTTACACTCTGCACACACATTTCCCATTTTCCAGCCAAGTCGACTAATTATTCCCAACTTCCAGCAGCAACATAGGTACTAGAGAGTGTGTGTGTGTGTGTGTGTGGGGGGGGGGGGGCACATCTTGGGAGTCTTTTGATTACTTACTCGTTTGGGTGTGTTTCTTCTATCATTTTCTTGTTTCACGTCCTCGAGTAATATGCCACGGCGGTTGCATACTTTTTGCTCGTCATTGTTTCACCGCGGCTCCACAGTATGTCTCACATTCCGCCTCATATCCTCTGGTCTTTGTGCGATGAGAGAGAGGCAGCTCTTTGCCTTCGACTGTCTGCGCTCCTCTCTCTCTCCCTCTCTCTCTCCTTTTCTTCCCGAGAGCCGCCAACCAGTTGCTTCTCCTCGATCACGAATACGCTCCCGGTTTGAGTATTTCCATAGCTTCGAATCACACAATTAAACCAGTACGATATCCCCTCGTTTTTTATGTCCCCGGGCGCATGTTTTTCAGCTCGAGCGGATTCCGTTGTGCTTTAATGTGCGGTGCTGTTACCGAGGGGTGGCCCCGCTGAGCCCCATCTCTCGCTACTCCATGTTGGATGGTAGAGTCGAAATCCCATGGCCCGGAGGCACGTTAGGTCACATTGTGATTGGCCAGCTCGTTGTCAGGCAACCCCACCGACTATCGACAGATTGTCAGTATAGAAAACTGACACTGTCAGAGCATTATATTATTGCGCATATGTATTATTATGCTGTGTGGGCAACACCTATAATTTAAATTGTAGCATTTTAACTGTCTGAGAGGTATTAACAGCTGTGATTGGTCAGCTAACAGTACACTAACGTTACGTATAGCCACATTATATTAGAGTAAAGTAGAGTAACACGCACCCTTAAATAGTTTTTAGCGTAAAAAAAAGTAGTGTGAAAACTCGTAGACTGGCTTTGAAACCAGTGGGGTTACCTCACAACCAACTAAACCAATCAAAGCATGATCGTCCTGACAGGCTATGGGATGTAGACTCAACCATGTTGGATTGCCTACATGCAGGCGAGCAGCTCCTCCACGGAGCGGGGCGGGAGAGAGGGGGGGGGGGTCAGGGCGGAAGCGATGACGTAGGTCTCGTAACACATTTGGTTGAGTGGGCCACAATGGTTACAGAGGGCCAATGAGAGCTGCCCTGGATTCCACAAGTCAGTCAAAGTCCGGACATGCCTCTCGTGCTGCCTGTCAATGTCCCAATTGATTACATCCGTTTTGCTGAATAGAAAAGATGGCAAGATCAATACAACAGTAGGTGTGCTGTGATTGCGAACTTGAAAAGGAAAGCCATTATAATAATCTATATAGGCAAATAATAGGCTGTGTAATAAATGTTTAATCGGGCAACATGGCCTAGTTATTGATCAGCCCACCATTTGTCCCCTTCTCTTGACAAAACTTAAAAACACTATAAATACTTAGTTTCAAATAATCAATTCCATCTTCTTTTATGCCTGTCTGTAAACTGCTGTACAGTACTGAAACACTGTTGGTGAATCTTAAAGCATTTTGTTTTGACACCAAAATGTCTTCCATACTGTTTGACTTTTGTGCAATCCCCAACTTAACACCGGGAAATAATCAAGTTCACTTATCCCTACTTTTCCAGACCAGTGCAGGAACCTTGTAATTAAGTAATTCAATCGGAATGTTACCTGTGGGTTCAAAAATAACATGCCACACACGCTGTTCCTTATAAATCACTTTTCTTTATTTAAATCAGCGTTAGGCAGTTATGCTATGAACAATAAAGGAAAATAAAACAAAAAGACAGCAACAGAGGAAAATAAAAACACATGAAACATGAGATCCAGTTAACAATAATTGCGCTTGGCACTGGATAGAAGTTCATGAAAAAAGAAAAATTTAAACAAAAAAATATACATGTATCAGACTGAATAGAAGTGCCTCCAATATACATTATGCCAAAACCGTTGGGAATAAAGACCAGGAAAACTTAAATACTAGTCTCAACAGCATCTCCACATCAATAAAATACTAAATTTCTCTCCATGATGTGGTACTCTATAACCGACTTCCTGATCCATCGAACCTCCCTTGCTCTCTACACATCAGTAGATCTCAAAGAATATGATAGGTGAAGTGCTATAGCATCTCCAGACTCCATAATGTCACTACAACTGCTTAAACATACTCATTCAGTTGAAGATCTACAAACGGCAGCGCAAAAAAAGACCCAAAATAGCAACTCCGGTTAGCCCGACCCCTGAACCCTTATATACTGTACCTCAAAGTACCATCACACAGCCGATGACAAGTTCACACGAGCTTGCGTGCATGTTTGTGTGTTTATCTTATCCGTCCCTTATAAACCGTCATCACCATAATTAATTCATGAAAACATGGAGGAACTTCTTTTACCACAATGTATGTACTCCATTTACAATGGTAGTAGTGCACAGCAACGAACAATAAAGGTAAAAAAAAATTAAATTAAAGACATCTTGAACACATATGTCCAACAGAAGGAAAAAGAAAAAGAAATCCCTCTCCCTGAAAAACATCAGAAAAAAAAGAAACAATCATGATATCCTATATAAAAATCGGCATATCACTCCTCATTCAATTGGAATCTGTTCTTATGCGAGTGAAACCGGCCTGTGGCTGTTTGTGGTGCACCCCGATTGTGATACTATGGAGGGTTACAAGCAAGACAGGAAGCTTACTTCTTTTGTGGAACATCACAAACTTCACTAGCAAACCAAATGGGAATAGATTAATAAGCATAGAATACAGCCTTTGAATAATGGCTGGTTAAAGTAGCTAACTAGAGTAGACTCACTGACCAAACGGCTAGGGTTTTAGAACATAAAATTAAGTCCAAATAATGTCTAGAATAGTATATTAGCTTACCAAAGAATAGTGTGTAATCCAGCCACAGCTAAAATGTACCTGCCTTTGGCTTGTTGGCTGGCGTCAGTTTCCCACCCTGATTTATAACCCAATAAACCTGTAGTAAAAGTGAAATATGAATAGAGTGGATAGGCAACATCTCCCTTCAACACCTAGTATCAAGGGAGGGCTTGTACGTAACCTGCGAAGAAGATTGCTTCTCACAGACTGGCGTGGAGGACATCAGCCAACCTGGAGCCAGGTGAGATAAGATACGACTAAACTACAGTCCATCAGAAAGGACAGAAGAGGGGAAGAGTCTAGGAGAGGGAGAAGAGGAGGGCGGTGATGGCATTACTTAACTGACACTCCCCCCTTCTGATGGTTTGGTAGCTACTGAGAAGTGAATAAAAAGAAAGATGGATAAGTTGATATATTCTGCGATAGGGAGAGGAGAGAATGTGTGTATATGTTGGTGTATGTGAGTGTGCATCTGTCAAGCGTGATTTACACTTAGTTGCACACCAGTGTCGCGCCCCGGAAATCTCAGAGCTCACAACGCGTCGGAGTCAGTAAAAAGCAGACCATTCCTGCAACGAATGAGATCCTTGACCAGCGGCATGGAAACATCTTCAAAGGATTCCATTTGAGTGGTTTTGATGCCATACACGTTTTTGAAGGAGTACTGCGTCTCTTTAAACTCCCCATTGGATATTTCTGGTGCGCGACACCTGCATGCAACTAAGAATAACTCTGGCTTCAGAGCCAGGTGGTGCTTTATCTGACAGTAACTCCTAGCTTCTCCAGCACACGGACTCCCTTCTCCTGATATTCCTCCCTGGTAAGCCAGAAGTTATCCTTGTCCTTCATGATGTCAGCGAGCACTGCTCCGCCCAGGAATACCATGTGTTTACGCCTAGGAGGGTCCTCGATGCGGATCTTGAATTTCTGCAACATGGAGAGATGAAGATTTTGAGATGATTAAACTGGAAAGATATTATTTATTTCAAACCCACCGTTTTATCTTAACACGTTATCTTCCAGCCCTCCAGGCCAAAGCATGGCGCTAGTGCCAGAGAAATCCACGTTATAAGCTTACAAGACGGGTCACTTCCGCCCACCCTGTAAGTGATAGCCCTCCATATTTGAGCCACCCACACTCTCATTCTAGGCTATGCATCGATTCACTTTCTTAGCGTGATCAAAGTTTAGACTTTTATAAGGTCGTAGTTAGTCTCATTTTGAGGAGAAAAAGGACTATCAAGCATGCACACAGGCCGGCCACGGCATATCCGTGTGGAGGCTGTCTAACATAAACTTAAAAGCAAAATAAATAAATAATATATATATATATATACATATTATTATTTATTATTGGATTAAATTACATTAAAGAAAGACAGATGTTTACGTTTTGGCACAGGTGGGGGGTGGAGAAGAAAATGGAATACCATGTTCTTGGTATACTCATCGTTCTATCAGTCCATCATTCAATATCTATGCTTTCTTAATTTTGTATAATACAAAACAAAAATTTAACAAACTGAAATTAATCAAGTAATATATAAAACAATGACATTACATTAACCATCTTATTTATTTTTTAAGCCCCATCTGTTTTAATTTGGGCTATTAATTACTTTGGAGCATTTAAACTTTCTGTCAACCTAAGGTAAACACATGTCCATGGCGCCATCTGGTGGCTGTATGACCCTGCCACATTGATTAAGAACCCCATTCAAATCAGAAGAGATTGGCCCTAAACAAGGATGGATTCAGGTTAGCCCAAATTTATTTGCAATTGCAAATTTAGTAAGTTATGAGGATGGGGGATAATTGTGATTATATTCGATTATTCAATTATATTTAATATATATATATATATATATATATATATATATATATATATATATATATATATATATATATATATATATATATATATATAATATATATGTTTCTATGAGAGTGATCCAAAATAGCATCAATATCCAATATTGGATAAAAGGCAGCGTACTCGCTTCCAGATTAGCAAGAAGACTGAAAGTGTAGAGGTGGTGAGAGAATGATTCCATCCACACCACGGCAAGAAGGGGTACATGAGGTTCCTACTCACTACCCCTTCGTTGGACACATGGTTCTACATTGTGACGTGATTGTCATAAATGTGCATGGATGGAATAAAGTAAAATAAAATCTCACAACTGAAAAAAAATTGTCAGGCCAAGTTGTCTACTATTTGAAACAGCATGAAAGGAGTCCCCCCCCCCAACACACTACAGTTTCCTAAACAAATTACAACACTATGTAGAATAATGATGTTAATGTATTATCATGCTAAACCTGCTGTTCTCATCCAGTTGACGGAATTGAGGCTTCAACCTTTGCGTTTATTAAATAAAATACTAATAAACGCTCTTTAACCTATTCTATTGTTATTTGACCACGCAACCTCTTTAATCTTAAAATAGCCAATAACCTAAAATAGACAGCTACTTTTGGTGTGCAACATGAAATCCAAATGGCCGAAATCAGTCGTGACAACTGAGTGAGAACTTAAAATCCACGTACATGTTTTGAAACAGTATATACTTTAAACTCACCGAGAGCTTATCCACATCTCCTTTGAGAACCCGCTCCAGGTAGAGCTGCTTGAGTTCCCTCTCCAGCCGAGACGGCAGGCCGGGGTACATGGTGGAGCCCCCTGACAACACTATGTGTTTATAGAACTCAGACCTGAGAGAGAACAGAGATGATAAAAGATTATACATTAACCCATTCTGACCTGAGATCAGATTCATACGAGGTTTCCACTGGACACCCACTGGTCTGATTAACCCATTCTGACCTGAGATCAGATTCTAAAAATATCAGTCGTTCTTCGATTTTTTCAAAAATAGCAGACCTACAAGCTCGTATCGCGCCACTCGGTGGCGCGATATGAGCTTGTAGATCTGCTATTTTTCAATAGCTAAAGCACGACATGATGCCAACACCAAAATGGGTGCCCGGTCAGAATGGGTTAAAATGCCCAAATGTAATAGTATGTTGTGTCTATAGAGGGATGTGTGGCTGCAGGTACAGTAGAGTACATGAGTATCTGTGTCTACTGTATATTCCAATTGCTTAGTGGTATGTGTGTATTTGCATCAGTGTCTCCACTACAGGTATATTCTAACCATAACCTACATCAGGGGATACAGGGGCTTCCTCCCCTGGGATCATATCCTGCCATCCATCGTGTTTTGAGTTAAGGTTTATCACTATCCTGTATCCAATGTAATCATGTTATAGCAATTTAATAGACACCTCCATCAGACAACAAACACAGTATGTTGATTGGACCCCTAAAAATATGCTCCACAGAAATGACCTGTTTTACAAGAAGAGCACACTAATTTATCAGTTGTCTAGAGACTTCAATTAAATAACCATGGTTGTACATGGTTTTGCTTGAAGATAATGCAACAATTATTTTGAGTGACAAGCCAAAGTGACAAACTCTTTCCCCCCAATCAAATAAAATAGGGATTTTAACATCAAAGACAGATTACCCTAATTATTTATGCTATTTCTTTTCAGGCTGTTCTTGCCTTTATTGATAGTTCAGTGTAGAGAGAACATAGTGTATTAAAAGGATAGACTGAACCGGAGTGACAGCCACAGCCCCCCCCCCCCCCCCCCCGCTATTCATTTCAGTTTTTTTTCGATTTGCAAACGGGCGCTCAATGTTAAATCCCAGCTGCACAGGTTTTCCTCGCCATAACTCCACGGGTCCGCTTGCAGTCCCCGCTCTTACCACTACGGCCGAGCGCCTCAACGTTGGAGAGAATCACTGGGGGCTTGAGAGACGGGTAACAGTGACATGCCGCAATGGTCCGCCGAGCTCGGGAATTTAACCTGAGACTCGCTGTCAGTAGGGAGGGATGCACAATAATTATCTGCACGATAATTATTGGCCCGATTACATTAATAATTGATAATATATTGTATATATATTCTTTATTTTATATATTTTTTATATGCTTGCAGTTCTGCTAAATGAATAGTTGCGTAAACAATAGTAGCCAACAAACTGCAGCGTCGCCTAAAGTTTGCCACACAACGAGCACACGTGTAAACTAGCAATGGAACGAACAACACTCTCATAGCCAACGTTAATCAAACAACGAGCACACGCTGGCTCGAATGACACTTATGACACTCCACGACAACAGTAGCGGTGGGGCGAAGAAACACCCTCGATGCTAATGCTAGCCGTCTGCTACTTACCATATAAAGAAGTCGAACGAAAACAGCTCACGCAGTCTCTTAAGGACGCTTCAAGCTTCAACCACACTGTTTACAAGACTTTTTTGGCGCGGCTGTTAGCACAAACGACCTACGCTTCCATAGCGAAAGATGAAAAGAGGCCGGACCCTGGGTACGGGTGCCCTATATCGGTAGCCCCACGCCCACAGGGGGGTCACGAGTGACACATTTATTAACATTCGACCTATGCAAGCACGTGAAGTATATCCAGGTGTTGAAAACACCGCCCTCTAGCGGTCAGAATGTATGAAATAGAAATGCATCGGTGTGTGCATGTGCGGTGGTACCTGGTGTCTATGTCAGCTGCCTGAATGGTGTTGAATAGCAGTTCGGCCACACCGACCCCTTCCACGTTGATGAGGTGGGGCTGGAACAGAGCCTCAGGCGCCTCAAACCGCTCCCCTCCTACCTTTATCAACCTACCATCAGGAAGCTGGAGATTGAGGTTGAGAGGATGATATGAGAGGATGCATGAGTGGTAAACGGATAATGGTTATTGTAGTTGTCTTTTGTCAGGTGTGTGCTGTAAACAACACAAATAACTCTGCCTTTTTTCACTTTACCAAATGTAACCAGACGTGCAATGCAAAAAATAAATACTACAATTCAGGTATGAAGCCGCAGGCTGTATACATTTCATCCCCGGGTCACATTTGGCCCACAGGCCACACTTTGGACAGCCCTGACCTACTGTAAAAGGTAATTTTTGGAACTTATCTTGTGTATTATGCCCAAATCCTTCTGTAGGTAATCGGGGGATTTGGGCTACTTTTTGGCAGTGTTGCTCATTCCACGATTGCACGATCCTTACAAGTTATACCTCGTTGTAAAGGTGACTAACCCACGATAACAAAATAGAATACCATACCAATTGGTATTATTGAAGGGGAGAAATAATTGACCGGAATTAAATTATTTTGAGGAGTTTATAATATACATAAGGGAACATATAGGTGTAGCCTATATATTAAGTAGAAGCAGTGCATGTGTGCGTTTCCATAAAAAGGCTTCATTCAGCTGTGGCCAGAGGGAGGAAGTGGAAGGCAGGCCAGCCTCCACCGCACTGTGGCCACACAGGAAATGATGTCAAACTCAGTTCAGGCCCCTTCGGCCAGAGTCACATTGCCCTCCTTGTTTCACCACACGCACGAGCGTGCACAGTCACATGGCCTCACTCAAACACTCACAAAAAACACTTCCCACCTACTCACAAGTACAGAAAGACAATATGCCCTTGATATAGGCAAATTTATGTGCATTGTCTAATGTCCATGTCAGAGTGACAGTGAGTTTTCACTGTGTTGATTGATGCCACTCACATTGATGCATATTTCAGCTGAAAATACATCTTTGACACTTTTACTTACAAGCATAAATTAGGCTCTTGCTCAAGGGCCGCAGTGACAAACGCAGATCTTAGTAGTTTTGATATTCCTCAAGAGATTTTCACTAGAGATAGGTACTATTTGTAAAAAAGCAACCCTACTGGAACAGCATTTCACCCTTGTTATGTTTCGGTAACAGAAAATTCAGCTAGTCAGCACAGCTGTCCTGTCCTAACGCAGCAGCTTACAGAGTCAACACAGGACATGTGGTTTTCTTAACCCGCCCACCCCCCCTCCCTCCCAAATTCTCAGGTTTGGTTACTTAAAAAATACTTTTCAAATAAAAGCCTTGTGGGAGAAGTGGTCATTTTCCATCATGATTCTATTTTGAGCTCAACATGAATCATAAGAAAAAGTCTTTTGGAAATGAACATCCCCTTAGGCTCGATTTTGGAAATGGATTGCAATTCTTAATGGTAACAAAAAAGAAGCAGCATATCTAACCCCCAAAACAGCTGCTGAACACATCTGACCATATATGGAGTTTTCCCCTTTTCACAGTCTAAATGTGGAAGGAGAAAATGTGGTGAGACCAAGTTGAGACAAGTTATCTACACGGTGTCCATGAGAGGGCAGCAACACTGCCAACCTCCACAATGCCTGAGTATCTCAGAACAAACAACAAACAGCGTCTGATTACACCATAGCTTGTGCAGTGTCTAATCATCTAAGACGGTAACCAGAGAACTCGCCGGTTTTCCGACTCGCTGCGGTTTAGTGCTTTTTAGTTTTACTTCACCTTGATTTAAATTGCACTGAATTGAGAGAGAGGATAGTTGTTTAGAGTTGACACTAGATGAAGTAGGAATGCTAAAGTTTAAACACCAAGTACCAAAACAATGTAATTCATTAGTAAACAATATCCTGAAATATCATTGGTACCATCATTGGTATTCACATACTCACCTTTTTATCATTATCTAGCTGACCATTTAATTGCACAAAATAATTTGATCACTTAATCTGTGGGTTTGACATACTATACTATATGAAGCCAGCATGTTAGCATAACGATGAAGACATTGAAATGTGTTTCTCTCCACTTTTCACTGCAGCGAGTTGGTAAACCGGCGAGTTCTCTGGTATTATCAAAAACAGGGATTCTCAACCTGGGGGTTGAGGACCCCTCGGGGTCCCGAATTTAATTGGGGGGGGGGTCCCCAGATTATTAAAAAAACTTTCCTTAATGATGATCTGGTTTAAATATTTATTTATGATGCATTTCTCTATTATTAAGGTTATTGTAGCGGTCAATTTGTATTGGGGTACTGAGGGGGGCAAGGGCGGGGGTCACGAGACATGGCCAAAGCATTTCCGGGGATCCCCAGACAAAAACCTTGAGAACCCCTGAGCTAAGTGTGTGTCTGTGTCTCTGTGTCTCTGTGTGTGTGTGTGTGTGTCTGTCTGTGTGTGTGTGTGTGAGTATGTGTGTTTATGTGTGTGTGTGTGTGTGTGTGTGTGTGTGTGTGTGTGTGTGTGTGTGTGTGTGTGTGTGTGTGTGTGTGTGTGTGTGTCATGTAAGATGATGTGCAGGAATACAAATATCCAGACTACCCCAGATTTGCAAACTGGCAATTGCATGTTCCTGTGAAGTCCATATTCATCAAGTCTGCAAGGGAACTAATGCAGACTATCGTGCAGATTTTCAGAGTCAGTCTTTTGGGTGCAGACTTACCAGTGGATTAACCAAAATGCATAGCAATAAGGAATGGATGTGAGTGACAACACAATATCATGTTTCACTTAAAATCAAACTATTGGTAACCTACAGTAAAAAAGATAACAAAACATTTTAGACACATTTTAAGACACTAGCAATTGCAGTGACACCTAAAGTAATAATAATCACGGCCACAAACGGTAATCCGTCTCCCTTCTCACGCATCACACCCCTGCACCCTAGCACACTTGACATATGCAAAGCAATTCAGTTACAGCACGTAAATCAAAGACCCGAAGTATGTCAGTCTTCTAGAGCAGGGGTTTTCAACCGGTGGTCCGCGGCCCCCTGGTGGTCCGCGGAGGTACTGCTGGTGGTCCGCAGGCAGGCATTCAGAAAAGTTATATTTTTGCCTTTTTTTTCTTTACTTTTTTTTTACCTTTCTAATATATAATATAAAACTTATTTGCACTCTTTTTACTTGTTTGTAAATAATAATAATAACTTAAGTCGAATCTAACATTCAAAAAGTCAAGTGCTCAAGGTGTCAAATAAACCAAAAAAAAAAGCTGACAGAGTCATCAGCTGCCAGCGGAACAACCATCCTGCTCTTCCACCCAACGCATGCATGCTTACCGTGTTTGCTGCCCAAGGCAAGCAAATAATAATACGTTTGGGAAAGTCAAATCTCCCTGCCATAGAGTTATAATATCTGCCGCGGATCGATTGAATAGTAATAATAGTAATAATCACATAATACGTGATGTATTCACTATTCAATGTGCAACTTCTCAGTCTATCGTTGCCGAAAAGGCAGAGCTACAAGCTCACAACGCGATGCAACCAGGTGCGGGCTCCACCGGGCCCGTCAGCGTCGCGTCTCCGTCAGGGAATGTTCCCGTTTTAATCAATGAAGGGTGGCTCGCCCAGGCCGTAGCGTAACGGTCTGGGCACCGGACTGGTGATCCAGTCGCGGTGTGCCGCGGGTTCGACTCCCGGACCCGACACGGCCTTTACCGCATGTCATCCCCCCATCTCTCTCCCGTTTCCTGTCAGCCTACTATCTGTCCCTTAAAAAATCAATAAAAGGCGTAAGCCGCAAAAAAAAAAAAAAAAAAAAAAAGAAATTAAGGGTGGCTCCACTGCACACGTTGTGTTGCGTTGCGTGACTGCATTAAAATTGCCCCGGTTGGCCGGTTCGTTTTTTGACGCACACGACGGAGGCGCAACACGCCCGGTGGAGCCCCGGTGTGAGCTTGTAGATTGGCTATTTTTGGTGCCTGACACCGTCGTACGATGATGTATACATTACGCTTTTAAAGTGACGGTACACAATGAACAGTTCCCTCTGTATGTTAGAAAGGTACTGTATAAGGCCCTAGTAAAATGTAGTGCAGGTTGGTTAAAATAAAGAGAAGATTATTAAAATAGAATAAGATAAAAAATATATATTCTGTTTCTGTGTGTGTGTGTGTGTGTGTGTGTGTGGGGGGGGGGGTTGTCAGAAACAAACCTACTGTGACTGTCAATTTCAAATGCACCAAGTGTCAAATGTGAAATGGATTATTATTTTGAGACTTTTTTTGAGTCCTGCTTAGTACAAGTAAAAAACACTTTAGTAAAACTTTTGATAATAAAATACTTTGAAACATTTTTGTCCAGCTCATGAATGTAGCCTTTGATAGTGTGATTAGTGAGTAACAAGTAAGAAGAAAACAAAAACAATCTTAACCCATGGTGCATGAATGCCCCACCACTATTGTGTCGGGTGGGTCCATCGTAGATCTACGATGAACCCACCCGACACAACAGTGGTGGTCCCCAGGCTGCTGCTAGTCAGAATGGTGGTCCCTGGATCAAAACCAGTTGAAAACCCCTGTTCTAGAGTCTAGAAGATTGGGAAACAGTGGTCTAGAATCTAGACCACTGTTTCCCAAACATTGGGTCAGGACCCATTTGTGGGTCGCGGATGCATTTTTATGGGTCCCTTTATTTTTAATTATTTCAATAAAATCTTTTTTCATGTTTTCGTGAAGAAATAAAACAGATTTTTATTTTTTACATAAATTAGAAAACAAATGTTTAAGTAGTAGTGAAAATAGGCAATCTACAAGCTTACGACGCGGCACGAAGCAACGCATTGTGAGCTTGTAGAACCACTGGTCTAGACCAGGGGGGCAGTCAGCCAGATATTTCGTGAAGCCTCATTTGAAATCGGTAGTTCATATAATGGCCTGTTGTGGCGCTGGACTGGACCCAAAAAGCCCCATAGCTCCATAGAGGCCCATGTATTTTGGCCCAACTTCACCTAGACTGTATTACCTTAATAAACATGGTCATGAATACTTTCTTCTTCCAGTCACTAGTTTAAAGTCTCATTTCTAATGTCATAATATTCTTTTTGGAAAATGATGGTCCCATTAATTAAAAAAATGACCATAAAGTCGCGTATGTTCTGAGGGGCGTGGCTACCGTTACAGTCTATGATCGGGATTCCCCTCCCACTCAAGAGTCTTCTCCTCCCACTCGAGTCAAAATAAAAACCAACGGAGAAGAAGGGGGGAAGTCCCGCCTCGTTGTCTGGGCAGCCAATGACCAGCTGGTACAAAACGGAACCAGCCAATGGCCAGCTGGTACCAAAAGATGGCGACTTACATCAGGAATTAGCATATCATTACAGGCTTCATTTTACGTTCATGTTAGACCCGGGGAACGCTTTGTCCATATTTTTTACAGTCTATGGTCTAGACCAGTGTTTCCCAACCTTTTTTGTCCCAGGGAACACTTTACATAGCCTAAAAATCTCGGGCACACCTAGATATGTCCCATCTATATACATATAGCCTACATACATTATGTATGTGTATGTAGTGTGTGTATATATATATATATATATATATACATACAGTGTTGGGATTAATAAAGTGACAACTTTTACAATATCTCCATTACCATTATCCAAATTAATTCCTTATTATATATTTTTTCTTTAAATACATTTTGGAGAAGAAAATTGCTCATATGCAATGTGAAATGCCACCTAATCCTTTTCCTTGTCTTTATTATGGGCCAACTTGTGAAAGCTGCATGGTTTTATTGTGAAGGGTCTCAGTTCTCACAGCCTGCTTATTTCCACGTGCTGAAAATAGCTGATCGACAAGCTCGCAACGTGTTGTGAGCTTGTAGATCAGCCATTTTCAGCATGCAAGCATAACACGTGTACGACGAAGAATAAATCAGGCATCACTGCGCTTCTGTGGAGGGAGGGAGATATATTTTGTTGGCCGAACGAGGCGATCATGTTTGGACATCTATGGACAGCTATTTTGGACAGCTATTATTCGTGGCACATTATGTTTAATCACAACAACGTTATGGTCCTTTACCTCCTCAGTGTTTGGGTCGGGACATGTAGGACTGTATGTGTCTACAACCGGACACATAAAAACGGCACACCAAAGCTCCGCGACACACAGGTTGGGAAACACTGGTCTAGACATTTGGATTCAGCATGTGTGGCATGCTGACTGACTGAGTGTTGATGAGTGTGTGTGTGTGTGTGTGTGTGTGTGTGTGTGTGTGTGTGTGTGCCTACCGTGTAGGACTCCACCAACACAGTGGTCTCCAGGGCAAGTTTCTGTTCCTGTTCGATGTTGTATCCTACATAGCACAGCTTCTCCTTCATCATACGCACCGTCTCAAAGTCTGCCGAGTGGTTGAAGGCGTATCCCCTCAATAACAGTAACTGTACCAGGAGATGAGACAGCAATTAGATTCATGTACATTTTCAGGTGATATGGTCTTACTCAGAGCAACTTTCAGTTGTTTAAAGTTTAAACCTTAACCGCATTTCACCAACTGTAAAGCGTGTAAGGGTCAGAGCAACAGTGTTCCTGTGTTCTCCGATCACATACAGTACAGTAAGGGGAACATTCCACCGCAAGAAATGTGACAGCAGCTAATATAAAAGATGGAAGGAGATTTTTCTTTTCACTAGCAAGTAACAGATTTTGTACCTGAAATTGTCATATGATGGAGAGGTTTCTAAGAGCCAGGCATGTTTTTAGCTGTTATAAACAACATTTAAATGATTTGTTGCCACATCCCAGAGTTGGCTTGGCTCTGATTTAGGCGGAAATGAAAAGGCTCAATGGATTAACCCAGTGCCCCAAATTGAGTTTCATGCCTTTTGACCTTGTTACCTTGATGAGGTAGCGGGTGATGTCCCTGCCTGCGATGTCTAAACGTCGTGTCAGATGGGGAAGGCTGAAGCCCTCGTACACTGGACAGATGTGTGTCACACCGTCACCTGAATCCACTACCACACCAGTCAGAAGACCTGAAAATGTACACACAAAATGTATTTACAATATACAGTACACACATAAATGGGTATATTATACACACCCCGAACACATATACGCAATTCCGCATGCATACACACACAGGTGCAAGCACACTAGGGCTGACCCCAAAAAAATCGATTAATCGACGTTCAATCGATACGCACGGGAATCGATTATTTTTTCGAATAGTCATTTAAAAAAAAGCGTCCGCTTTTGGTCCGCGAGACGGCCCCATTTGGTCCGCGAGCCATGCTCGCGCCTCGCAGCACCGCAACGCCTCCTCCCCTCTCCCCCTCACTCGTGGTAACAACAAGGAAGCCAACACACAGCAGCCTGCAGTCATGCCGCCACAAAAGAAATCTAAAGTGTGGTTGCATTTTAGAATATGCAAGGAGTGGTGTGTCAACTATGTTACAAGAAATTGGCGTATCACATACGGGATGGCCCAAGTGGGGCGAAAATTTCACGCACCCGACCTCCTGGGCTCCGAGGGACTTCCAGGCGCGCTAATTTGCGCTGCGGTCATACGCACTTTTCTACCCCAAGAAAGAGCCTCGTCGGAAGGGTCTGAGAGCAGCGTAGACCGCGGTGCAAATTAGCGCGCCTGGAGCTCCAGGACTGGTGCTTTTTTTGGTGTTTTCACATCGCGCACCACCCCCTCCCCCCCACACAAAATAATATTATACACAAACAAGCACAAAAATATATACACACAGTAAAGTTCAATCTCAAACACCATCAACTAGGTGTTGGCCAGGTTGGTTGGGTGAATAATACTTAAAAGCAAAAGATAAGCATTAGTAAGTAAAAGATAAGTAATGTAATAATTAACTACAAATAAGTTATCTGTAAGTAACCTACAGACCAGACCCCATAAACAAACAGTGTTTGTTTTATCCTATTGCAAGTGCTAAATTGGGGGTCAATAACATGTGGAGGACAAGGGGTTTCACATAATTTGTTAAACAGAAACATCTTACATTAATATGAATTTTATTTTGTTTTGTGTTATGTGATTGCAGTTAAGTACTGTAAGTTGAAACAAAAATACAAAAGGAATCACCCTGCTCCACATTGAATCATTTACACACACAAACATCTGGGACCTATACACAGTAAACCACAGGTTTTATTCAAAAACATTTTACTCCCTATGAGGAATTTTGGGTTATGAGCCTTGCTCATGGGCACCTTGAAATGGCTTGAAATATATATGGGTTTTCTATGCATTTTTCACTCTTGCACCATCCACATGTTCCACATCCTCAAATCTATGCCCTTCGAGTTACAAGCAATATGATCTCACAATAAAGCAATCTTGTATTGCAAAAAAATCTTTGTTGTAAATAGGTCAAAGCACTTAACTTGCAGCCATAACATTCATGTGTAGGCTTACCTTGAGCATAAAGCGTAAGCACAGCTTGTATAGCAATGTAGACGCCTGCAAACTGGTAAGTCTCAAACATCACCTGCAGAACAATGGATTGTCAAAACCAGACAGGAAAAACAAAAACTAGTAAAAACACAACAATTACCATAGCAACACAATGGTATCGCACTCATATCCTCTGTATTGAAACAGACAGGTGGAATGCATAAGGAATAGACTAGATCTAAATCTCAAGTGGGATTTAATCCTCATCCAGCAGAGCCACTATGTGGATGCAGACTGCAGAGATGAGGGTCTTGCCTACTCTCACCTCAATGATCTTCTCTCGGTTCTTGGTGGGGTTCATGGGCGGCTCAGTCAGCAGAATCTTGCAGTTGCGGGACTCAATATTGAGCTTCTCTGGGCCGAAGGTGTAGTCCCAAAGATGCTTCATGTCATCCCAGTTCCTGACAATGCCGTTCTCCATTGGGTAGTTCACCTCAAGCATGGAACGCAGCTCACTGGCCTCATCACCCACCATCAGGTCCTGGGAGAGGACAGAGGAGAGGACAGCAGAGCAAAGTTTGATTGATGATTGTAAAACATTGTCAAGTTCAGTGCCTTTTGCCACCCTATATACTTCATATAGAATATGGTTCTAATTCTATACATGGTCCGATCCTTTCTTCCGTCGACAGCCAAAGCAGTTGTCAGTCAAGGAGGGCAAGAGAAGTAGGCAACTTTATCCCCTCTAGCCTAATGTATTAATATTTAGGTATAAGCACTCAATGTAATCCTATCTTTCACTCCATTAATCAGAATTATGAGGGCAGCAATAACACTTCTTGTCCAATTGTCCAATTAGGAAATCAACGTTCTTCCCTTTCATATGAAATTAGTTTCCCCAGCATGCACAAGACAGCAATTTCCATGCATTTGACTCTCATGACCATCAACTCTTGATCCTCTAGCTATAGCACAAGATTGATAAAACACCACCATCCAGACATAAAAATCAAATCAAACCAGCAACCGGCCATGCAAAACCTGGCAATGTGAACCAGCTGCAACGTAAACCATGTACACCAATTGATTAGCTGAGTGTTAGCCAGACAGCCAAGCATCTCACATTCCACTGGGAGACATCAAAAGCCTACAGACGGCGGCCATTTTATGGGTTCACCCTGTGGGCTTTGGCACCGATTAGAGTCCCAGTAACAGGCAACACATCCGTGTGTTTTCAATAAAAGGAAGGGAAAAAGAAAACATGTGGTTTTGTCTCCTGCCTAGTGCCTTCGTATGTCTGTCTTGTTGTAATCCTGATGGTGCAGGTCACCTCTGCTACAGTTTTAGCAGAAAACACTTTCTGGCAGTGTGGGACATGTGATCTCGACATGTTGATTGGAAAATGGAAATATATAGATCTAGTTCAATTTAGGAAACTAATCAATAATGCAATGTTGTCTTCATGCATATAGTTCTTATTACCCAGGCTGTTGCTATTAGCTAACCTGGAGCTTCAGATTCTGCTACCTGAGGTCTGTGGAAGTGTTATGATTATGAGACCCAAAATAGAGTCAGCACAGGGAAAGGGGTGGTCCAGTATGTTAACAGAACATCAGCAGCAAGAAGAGTGGAACTCGTCCAATTTTTATTTTAGCCCCTCCATCAATAATAACAGCTGGTCGACAATCATCGCAGCTATTTCTGCCACACTTGCAGCCAGGGGAGAGGAAGTGCATTAGTGCAGTGTATGTGTAATTCATTTCTTTTTTTATGTCAGAGAAACATGAGCACCAGTCTATGAATTGATTGCATAGGGCCTAAATGGAAACAAGACTATTCAAACAATCAATCAAAGTCTGTCAACAGGTCTGAAAGCCTGATTTGTACGCCTTTGTCATACACTGAATATAGAGGGTATGCGAATGCATAAAGTGAATGGCAAATCGAGTGGCAAAGTGAGTTTAATGTTATTTAACGTTGTTTAATGCAATCATATTGGCCTTTTCTGTTTGGATGCATGAGCTGTCAATGCTAGAAAGTAATTATTTGGCACTCAGTAGGCGTTCCCGCATAACTTCCTGGTTTGATGATGATGTCACACTATATTTGGAGTATAACTCAGGGTTGTTAAACTTATAGCAGAACACTCAAAACTCCATTCCTCATAATTCAAACCAAAGCCGAGCTGTTGAACAAAAACAATGTGAGTAGGGGGAAAAAAACTGGTTAAACAATTAAGAGAAAACAGGAAGAACAACAAAATCAAGCAAACAAAAACAATGACATTTTGGTAGTGGTTCAAACATGAAGTCAGGCAACCAGGGCATGGACAGGAGGCGCACACCAACCTGCACTTACCATCTTCTGGGGGTTCTACTTCAACATGAGGGGTGGGGTAGGGGGAGGTGGACAGATAAAAAAATATAAAAACACAACAGAAATAAAAGCAAAGATTGAACAAGAGGAGAGGAGACCGAGATAGGGCGCCATTCAAAATAAAAAATACCATACAATCACCTATCCTGATCAACAAGAAAACTGCCAAATCACCAATGAGTAGATCCGATCTGAGCAGTCTCTCTAGTCTACAGCTGTCAAAAGGCTCATGGAGAGGCTCATCAATCCAATCAAGCCTGATTGAATGGCAGGTTGTGCCCTGGCCACGCACAGGTGTGGGAGGCTATATAAGTGGCCTAGCTGCACTCATTTCCCAAAACCCAGATCA
The DNA here is from genome assembly GCF_964188405.1 of Protomyctophum parallelum. Lineage (NCBI taxonomy): Eukaryota > Metazoa > Chordata > Actinopteri > Myctophiformes > Myctophidae > Protomyctophum > Protomyctophum parallelum. Next base: position 9,481,150 of record NC_139704.1, on the reverse strand, counting down.
CCAAACCACTGCTGCCTGTCTCCCAAACATAAACCTACACCTTCTATCACCTCCTGCAACCTGTGTGCGTCCAAGAGCAAACGTAAGTCTGGATCATTTAGCCACCGTTTGTTCTCCCCTGCACAGTGGGGGTTAATCAGCACACATCCTGACTTGATGATTATATTATTTATTACCTTGGATATGGAATGAGCTGCCAGTTATGATTTGTTTGTTGGATATGTTTATAATTCCAAATATTGTATATTTCTGTTTCCTTTGTACAGCACACACACACACACACACAAATGTATCATTAAAGATACCACAAAGGTTCTCTGTCTCCGCCTCCTCTCCTTATGGTCAGCCTGACCCGTGACCATCACCTGTTCACCACTGTCAGTCACTAACCTGAACCTATTTCCGAGAGACACTCTTTCAACAGACTAATTGAAGTTGTTGCATGAGAGTGTCACAACCAAGTATATATTAGGCTAACTAGCATTCCTTCACCCTTATAGCGGATACCAAATACACCTGTTGAAGACTAGGGCTTCGCAATAAATCACAAATTTACAATATTGACTTGCATTTTCTAGAACAAGAGGGGTTGCATTTCTTTTATTTTAACGAAAGTAAAGGTACAATTCTCTCATAGTATTCTGGTGTAAGAGCTTTTAGTCGTTTCTGTTGCTATTTCTGTTTTTCCAGGTTTCTTGGTGAAAAGAAATAGATGGCTAAGACGGCACAACAACACGTCGTCAACTCGTCGTCATGTACAGGAAAATTAGTTGATATGAAATGGACTTAAATAGACGTAAAATTACCACAGTGTTAGTGCCATTCAGGACACCCCTTTTGGTGTTTTAAGCATTATGTTCATCTTTAGATGTTGAAAAATAGCAGATCTACAAGCTCATAGTGTGGCACCGACTCCACCGAGTGCCGCGCTACGAGTTTGTAGATCTTTTTGAAAAATCTTGAAAATGTGGCGCAAATCTTTGAATATATATTCTTTCAGAGCTAACTTTTTTTTTTTTTTTAAGATTTTTTTGCGGCTTACGCCTTTTATTGATTTTTTAAGGGACAGATAGTAGGCTGACAGGAAACGGGAGAGAGATGGGGGGATGACATGCGGTAAAGGCCGTGTCGGGTTCGGGAGTCGAACCCGCGGCACACCGCGACTGGATCACCAGTCCGGTGCCCAGACCGTTACGCTACGGCCTGGGCCAGAGCTAACATTTTTAACTCAAATACTTATTTGATTCTGGAGGGGTCCCTGTCTGGAACAACATTTTCAGATGGGGGGTCGGCGGCCAATAGCGTATCATTTTTGGGGTACTTGACATGAAAAACTTTTGACAACCACTGACATAGAAACAAAATTATTTTTATTTATTTTTAAGCCTGACACAGAACTCCCGGGAGAGAATTTCCCATTAATTTTTCCTGAGGTTTCAAAAAATCTTACAACTCTCTTTCTAAAAAAATAGAACAAATCTATGTTAGCCTGTGCTGAACTATTGCTACTGCCATTTAGCTTTGTATGAGTTAATGGGGAATTCTCTTCTGGGCCTGTCGTCGTCATGAAAGGGGGTGGGACTGCGACGCTACCCTGTTCTGACATCACAATGGTGTTCTGACATCAGTGATGCGACCTCACCCTAATCACACCTGATCAGATCACCCCCAACGGGCACTGATCACCCCTAGATCTCCATATATAGAGCTGGCCTGTTCTGACATCACAATGATGCCGACATCACAATGATGCACGACCTCGCCCATCATTGATCACACCTGCTCATCCCCCAACGGGCACTGTTCTAGGACAGTATAATGACAGTATGCTGTATTTTTGAGGGGTGCTATATATACAGCTTTTTGTCCTAACCCCTTTCACATTTGCCATAGACAATGAAAGGAGAATTTATGACATTATATGTCGGTCGTATGTCGGTGGTGTCCGTCGGCCAGTCAGGGACTGGCTGATTACGTAACTAAAGTACGTTTGGTGATCAGCTTAGTCCAGTAAATAAAGGAAATGAATCCACTCAGTTTGGACAAAATTGGATTATTTTGTTTCTCAACTGATTCTGTCAGGACATTAGATACAAAATCTACCAAAATCTGCTCACTGCTAATACCCTAAATTTGCCTTGGCCTTACCTTGATCTCAATGTTTCCCACTTTGGCAGTGGAACGAATGATGGGCCTCCCGACCAGCGCAGGGAAGATGTGCTCTGGGAAGTTGGAGCCTGCATAGCCACACTTGACAAACTAAGGACGAGGGAATCAAACAGAAAGAAGACATGACACATTTTGATGAAATGCAGATTATTATGCCTACTGTATGCATTCGCAGTAGTAACATTTAGTTTGTCCATTTAAAAGTTGCATAGTGTTCAAACTTGCAATAAGAAAAAACTATAAATCAGTGGCTAGCCGCAAGAAACGTAGATGCTAGAATGCTATCTGGCATCCAAGTTGCAATACCAGCCCAATGATTGAAACCGAAAAGTCCTATCTGATTTGATTAAAATTACATTAAAACTCACCAAGTTTACAGCTCTACGGAAAGCTCTGTCAAGTCTATGTTTCATAAAAATCCACAATAGACATGTTATGACTAATGGGCTATTTTCTGTCAATAAATTGTGTGCAGGTAAGATTTCGAGTTTGGAAGCGGTTTCAATCAATGGGTCAAGGGTTTATTGCAACATAGATGCCAAATAATAGCAATATATGTTCTAAGTTGCTTGCAGCTACCTTCTGACTATGTATGTTGGGTCCTCTTTTCTTTGTATATTGCTCGACTATGTAAGGTTCCTTAAAACTGTCAACACACCTCTCCAGTAACTACTGTCACCAATACCACTTCCTGTACAGTGGTCATTTCACTGCACACACTTCACTTGATGTACTGTATGAATAAAACCTCTTGAATCTCAGTGGGCTTTGAATAACTTTCCAGTCCAACACACATCATAACCATAACCACGTTAACTCTACTTTCAAGCAAAAAAAATAAACTGAGCTGTGGATTTTATTTAACTGCTGACTGGGGTAAATCCCCCTTACAGGGCTGATTTCCAGTGAGTCAGTCACTAAATATAAACACGGGACGTTGCAACGATTGTACGTTGGAATGACATCATTCCTGATTCATTCCATTTGCCGACAGTAAAAACACAAGTGCTTCTTAAAGCAGCACACTTTAAACGGCACTCGTTTAATATATTCGACTTCCGTTTGCTGGCTCCAACTATGCAAGTTTTGACAGGGCAGGGGGCCATCGTCTCATTCATTTTAGAGCACTAAATGAAGTGTTGTTCTGTGCTGGCCTGGCAGTGTGTGCTGCTGCACATGAATACATACCGAAATCACGCAGATCAAGGCAGTCAGACAAAATCTGCCGTGACCACCGTTATACAGTAACGTCGCGAGTTATATTTGTATTTAATTTAAGTTATCCGTGCAGTTATCACGTCTCACGACACCTTTCCTCACGTCAGTTCAACAGCGATCCGCAATCATTCGGAATAACACCGGTTAGGCAACAGCGCACAGGACATGAATATATAGAGAAATTCGGGTTTTCTACTTCTCCATGTTACACTTTTCACATAGATTATCACGGACTTTAAATGTGTCTGTCTGGCCATTTCGAAACGGTGGGCTTGAATGATAGCAGCCAGCTAGCTGCCGTTAGCTACCGTGCTGTCAGCTAGCCCCATATGTTCCCTCTCCCTACGCTCATTCTGGAGCTACAGAATGAGCGTAGGGAGAGGGAAAATATGGGGCTAGCTGTCAGCTAGCTATAGCATATAACAGAGCTGTTAACGGTTACCTCCATAAGGAAATGTGCGGTCAGAATATATATTCTGTTTTCATCACATAGTTTAGCGGCAACTCAGCTGGATATCAGTCTGTTCTCTGAATGGGTGAACATTGCTCTGCTAAGCTATGTGTGTTACCCACCCATTGACGCTAGCTAGCGTTAATGCTGACAGCATATAGCAAGCTGCCCCACTTCCTGTTTCAGCAAACGGTTCAACAGAACTGCGCCGCCGAACCGCGACCGAAAAACAACCGTTCAATGAGGGACGAGTCCGAATACAATCTACTCACCCCGGTTCCGTTGTCGCAGACCACCACTTTCCTTCCCTGGCTGTCCATTTTTGCAAAAACCCAGTTGCCACCGAACCTCCCTCAACTTTCTTCAGGCAAGCCGGAAGACACACCTACCAGCCACCAGCCCGGCCGAACGAAGGGAGGGGATCTTTCGTTCCGGTAGTCTATTATACATCCCATTGGCCAAAGGGACGGTCACGCCGTGATTGGGTTGTTGGTTGTCGCCGGGCAACCAGATCCTGTTACTTTCACCCATATTTCCATGATTGATTGATTGAAAATTAAAAATTAAATATATTAATTGTTGCATTGACTAAGAAAACCTGCATCTCCAGTCAGTTGGTATGGTCATGTCTCGTGACACATCACGCCACCATATGTGGCTGCCTGTCTCCATTATGAAGATCACAACACTGACCTCATTGGATCTGCATATATGGGGCCGGCCAGGAACTCTGCATCTGACCTCAAACCCTTAGATCTCCATTAATGGAGCTGACGTGTTCTGATATTCCATATGTTGATCTGACCTTATCAAACCCTGTGCACTCAAGACACGCTCCATATATGGCCAGACCTCATCAAACCCTGTACACTCAAGACACTGCCCCCTCCATAATATATGGAGCTGACCTGTTCTGACTTTCCATATGTATGATCTGACCCCCCATGCCAAAGCGCCAGCGCTCGAGCGCCCAGCAGTCTGCCATCACCCAGGCGGATGCATGCATGCGACCTCGCCCTATAGGGCGCGCAGCCGTGCGCGCATCCGCCTCGTTGACGGCAGACTGCTGGGCGAGCCCTGGCGCTTTGGCATGGGGGGTCAGATCAACATGGAATTAATTCTGTACTGGCCATATAAGGAGCATGTCTTGAGTGTACAGGGTTTGATGAGGTCAGATCAACATTTGGGATGTCAGAACAGTATATGGAGTGGGGAGTGTACAGGGTTTGATGAGGGCCAGGCCTTAACTTTTGGGCCTGTTGAGAACTCTAGTTTTCGCCTGCTGCCGGGCATGGCTGCACTAATAACTTTAGGGCAGGCCCTTCTAGAGTATGAATGGACAAGTGGGCCTGTTGAGAACTCTAGTGTTATCAGGTTCTGACATATATCCATATATGGAGATCTAAGGGTTTGAGGTTTGAAGTCAGATGTAGCCTAGAGTTGCTGGCCAATATTAATGACATCAGGGATCTCCATATATGGGCTTAACTGTGACAGCAGGTCACATTTACTATGACATCAGGGTCTCCACATCTCCATCCCTGATGATGTCACATGTCACGAGACCTGGGCACCATATATGGTGCCCGACCAACACACTGATGGTGCCCGACCAACACACTGATGGTGCCCGACACACTGACGGAAAATATTATTATTATTATTATTATATTAAATATTACATATATATTTAATAGTCAGAAATTCCTGGGGACTTGTTTTCAATTAACCAACAGAGCATTTAAAAAAGTATCACACTAATCAACAAATACAAAAGAAAACAGCAGTGAACCGTTGACACCTCATTTCTAACCTCTCAGGGCAGGCTATAGGTTTGACCAGTAAATCCTTTTTTTCCACATTTTGGTGGCAGAGTAGTAGAACGAGAATTGTCCCATGTTTGTTCTATATATTTGGGTAATACCAGGTCATTGTTCCTCCCTCTAGTATTGTGGCTGTGGGTGTCACTCACTTTGGAGAAGTAGTGTGAGGTATGAGGGTATTAAGGGCTGCTGCCTCTTTAACTATCTTCAATACCAATCCCATTTTTATTTTACTAACCACGTCTTCTACCCTGAGCCATCCCAGACTAGCAAAGTATGCTAGAATTAGGTGCATCATGGGCTTCAGTTCAGACCGAGGCGAGAAATAGTCAGATCAGTTTGTTTTGGGAGATCTGAAGCTATTCGTTTTTTGTGTATTGGAAAACCAAGAGGTGCATTGTCAAAGAAAGTAGCATTGAATGAGGAGATAAATTCCATGATAAATTTGCAATGACATTAGAAATAAATATAGGCATACTTGGTAATATATCCATGCATGAAACATAATGTCCATGCAGTTAAAGGAAATGATTGATTGATTGATTGATTGAAAATTAAATTAAATTAAATTAAATTAAATTAAATTAAATAAATTAAATTAAGGAAGGTGGATAGCAAATTACATGGAAAATCTATCCAGTTAGATATGTTGTTTGGTATGGACACATTGGACAGGCATCACCACACCCACCCCACACTCTAGTGAGACTAAAAGCTATCTTGAAAAAACAGGAATTGTGCATCTTGAATTAGGTAAAACACACATTTTCTAGACATGCCTAATCATTTAAGCTTATGTTTACCCAGGTGTTTTTGAGTAAAGTTTAGGTTGCCTAGCACTTCACTCAGCTTTATGTTCTGGAACTTCTCAAGTGTTACACCATTGCACCCTCTTCTGGCCCAATGCAGTGTCTGCACAATAAAAAGAAGCTCACCCAAGGTATTTCAGAACCAGCATTTAATGTTTTATGTTTAGGTCTCTCACAGGTTTTGGTGCATTTCTGATTCTGATGACATAGGAAATGCAATGAACAATACAAATTAATTTTTCTTATGCATTAGGCATTATGCAAGTAGGCTTGATCATATCCCAAGTCTAATATGGTAGAAATTATTTTATGTTAATTATTTGTGGTGCAAGGTGAGCAGCCAAGTCCAACAGTCTGTTATCAAGGACCAGGTTTTCTTTTTCTGTATTATGGTCTTTTTCTTGTACCTGCATCATCCTGCAAACCTCGGGTGGGATGTCTACCGTTTTCCCGTAGCTCTTTGTAACCTCAAAGCTGGCGGTCTGGACAACCATCCTGGGGTTGATGATTAGCTTGTGGATGCGGGAGTCGTACTCCAGAAGAGGCACTCTGTAGACTTGCTTGAAGATGTCCACTCCCGGCATGTGGCTCCCTCCCAGCCCGCTGCTGGACTGGCTTGCGTTTCTGGGTCCATCGTCAAACAACAGAAAGACATGGGTCTCCACTTGAAACACAGAGGCTTCTGGATGCTTGCCCTGCACTTCTTCCATGAGCGTCCGCAGGGAAGTGTGTTTGTAGAGTATTAGTAACTGGTCCACATCGGCCAGAAGGACATACTGAGAAGTGTACCTGTTCCGGTAGATGCACTCATTCATGACACTCAGCTCGCCATTGAGGTGAATCTCCCCACGTAACACCTGTGACCACCAAGGCACAATCTCCAGAGTTCCCTCCTCCACATAGTGCTGGAGAACCTTGTAGAAGTCCTGGCTACAGGTGGTGAGATAGAGAACAACCTTCTGTACTCCCAGCAGTTTGTACACCTCCATGGTCTGAATGAACTGAATGGCGTTGTTGTAGTCCCCATACACTGAGTTCATGCACACGGTGAAGAAGACCGGGAAGTCCTTCTCCCTTGTCTCCTGGTGTTGTATTGTCAGAAATGGTCCTCCCACCACATGTCCGTCATTGTGGTGGGTGGCCAGCAGCACATGTGTGGCATTGCACTGCGGCAGCGTGGGACAAAGCACATCCCCAGCGATGTACTTGAAGCCATAGGAAACGCTGTGCTTCCTGACTGCTCCTTTACTTATCTGTAATTGGCGTCCCGGGCAACAGAACACACAATCAAGTGACATCGGCTCCTCCGTGTTGATGACAGCAAGGACACGTGTGGATCCACCCTTTCTGTGGTCTCTGTAGGCAGCCATCATTAGATGTTCTGAACCCTCAACCCTTGTTAGGAGATCCTGCGTTGTATGGCCAGGGCAGTCGTAGAGGTGCTGTGGGAACTCATGTGCGAGTTCATAGAACAGATATACCGCCGAGATGCATAGAGAGAAGATCAGAGCGGCTTTAAAGGTTGTCCACATTTCCTGTATAGGTGGGTCCATGTTTACTGGAGCAGTGGAGTGCTATGGCAAGAGAGAAAACAATATGAATTATCTGGCTCTGATGTAGGCTGCTTATATTCAAAACGATTTGCGTTACAATGAATGAACTCATCTCTCCTGGTTCCTACATCATTGACAATACAGTGTTCCCATCAGTTTAACTGAGCTGTCGTGTACAGCCATAGCTGTTGGACCTTGGTGCTTGGTTCTTATGTTCTGCCAGTACTTTTATATTTGTTCTGGTCAATCTCCACTTGGTCTGTCGGCACTGTAGTGGACGTTTTTAATATTACTATTAGTAAGTAAACAACATCAGGAAGAAGCAGGACTCAACCATCAGGATTCGAACTCCATTCTTTTATTGTATATGTCATTACACCAGAGAAATATATTATACTTTCAGCAGTGTACAGAGTTTCAGGAGTAACAAGAGATGGTCATTCCTTAAATGGACTCTATTCTATAGTTAACTCACACAGTTTGAAATAGGTTTACATGAGTCGGCAGTCTCTAATGAGTTTGTCAGTGAAAAACAGGTGGTAATTTAGAGTGTTAAGTATCATCTACTAATAGGCTACATTAAATTAATCAATACCATAGTGTTTATATGCATTTTTGCCACCACAGCACCAGATGACACTTCTCCATAGCATCTATCAGAGATTTAGGGGCAAGAGCAAATTATGGTTGCTATTGCCCTAAATCTCTGTCAAAAGAATCAATGAGTTGAACTAAAAAATGTCTAGGAAAATATGTTTGGGTAAATAGGGGAATTAGCCCAGGCCGTAGCGTAACGGTCTGGGCACCGGACTGGTGATCCAGTCGCGGTGTGCCGCGGGTTCGACTCCCGAACCCGACACGGCCTTTACCGCATGTCATCCCCCCATCTCTCTCCCGTTTCCTGTCAGCCTACTATCTGTCCCTTAAAAAATCAATAAAAGGCGTAAGCTGCAAAAAAATATCTAAAAAAAAAAAAAAAAAAAAAAAAAAAAAATAGGGGAATTATACAAATACAGGGCATAACTAAATACATAAATTGGATGCCCCAAGGACTGAATGTCATGTCATTGTTTGTTTGAATAATTACAGATTCAACCTTTCAAAACATCAAATCTGCAATAAACAGGTTGGAATAACGTGCTCCTTCCACGCGCTATGTCCAACCAGGGAAACTCCCCCCTGTCAGGTGTAAAGGAGCAACTTGGACACTCAAGCATGAAGGAAGCATGAGTTAAGTCCGTTGCTCTCCCTAGGTTGGCGGAGGTTGTGTAGAGCCCAGGATCACATCACAGGATGATTGACACAGGGGTGAAAAATGGGTTACAAAATCGTGGGACAAAAAATATAAATTAAAAAAAGAAGATCTGCAATAAACAAGTGGGTGTGCACCGTTGTGCATGCACTACCTTCCTTATCTGATATATTCAGCTTTATATGAATTTGTCTGTTTTGCTTGTTGCTTGTTCTTTCATCTAAAATCTCAATAGACCTGTGAAACTATACCACGAGCTGATTTGTAGATTTGTATATCGATTGTATTGGATTTTCCTTTATTTTTCTTTGTCTGTGTTGTTTTCTTCTTGTACACTTTATGTACTGGATAGTTTTAGTAGATAGTTAAATGATCTTACCTGTTATGGCTTCCTCTTAAAATCCAAAACCTTCTTTTAAATTCAGCAAGCGAACAGAAAGAACAGGTGATGGATGAGGCATGCCAGTCATGTTTCAAAGTCACAGAAACTTGACAGGTGGTACTGATGCAAATTTGCATCTCATCTCTCACTGCCTGGAGAACAGCAACAAACTGGTTTAGTCATTAAAGTGAGATAAAATATTATTTAACACATTATGCATCTTCACTTCATTCCACGACCAATGCAGAATTCCTGTCCTAGCGTAAAACCACCCGATGAGGATTAGAGGTTAGTCATGGGATAGTCAAGGTGAAATAATACTGTATACTGTGTGCACATCCTATTCAGATGTCCTGCTCAACCTGTTGCGCTAGGTGTCATTGTGTATACTATAGGCTGAAGGTAGTTTTTGTCAAGCCACAATGATCTTTTGAGCGGTGCCTCCGCTCCATTACGCAGCTATGTGTGTCCCTATGTATGTAAAAGAAGAGTAAACTAGAATGCCATCTGGCCCTAAACAGAGAATACACAGTGGCAGAATACCTGAGCACCGTGACCGACCCAAAACAAAGAAACATCTTAACTAGGTACAGACTCAGTGAGCACAGTCTCGCGATCGAGAAAGGCCGTCATAGGCAGACCTGTATCCCGAGAGAATACAGACTATGCACCCACTGCACACTAAATTAAGTGGAAACCGAGCTAAACTTCCTAACCATCTGTCCATTGTACCAAGACATCAGAGACACATACTTCCCACAGATTACAACCACACACGGAGATTTTGAAAACATGACCAATGACAAAAAACTCCCATATCTGCTGGGCGAAGTACTGTACAACAATGAGCAAACACAGCAGCAAGATTCGTGAGTTGCTGTGATAGGAGAAGGATATCAAATGGAACACAACCACCCTAAAGACTAATCATTGTGTATATTCCTGCACTATAACTGCATCGAGTGATCTTGGTACATAGAAGTTGATCTATTGAAGACTCTGACCTTCAAAGTACATAATTTTTGTTTTGATTGTATTGCTGTATTGTTCTTTCTGCTTTGGCAATGTAAACGTATGTTTTCTCATGCCAATAAAGCCCTTTGAATTTAATTGAATTTAATTGAATTGTATGTATGTATGTGTACGTACGTACGTACATGTCCGAGCACGGACAGCTGCAACACCTAAAGTGGCTAGTAGAGTACAGCACATACATACACACACTCTCCTGGGGGTTTTTATGTGTGTAATACGTGTTTTTAGATATTTTAGTATTTCAAAGTGCCAGAGATGTCAATGACACTGTTCTCACTTCCTTCCTGGACTACCAGAAGGAAGCTCTGAGAAGGAAGCGAAGTGGTCACGTGACTGGGTTGCGCCATGACACTTTCATGGGAGCCAAACTCACACCGGAAGTGCAATGAATACATGTCAGTGAATGGAGCCGGCTGGACCAGCTCATAACAAACATTATTTATGAACAATTGAACAATTTGTCATATAATCGGTTCAGGAATATAAAAGAAGATATATCACAGGTTGCTTTCTAATCACATACTTTTCAGTATATAATTTTATCTGAGGATCTAAACAACAGCAGGTATCGTTCCTGGCTCCAAAGTATCGCGAGATGTGGCTGCCAGACTGGAAACGGTGGGAAGTCTTGCAATACTTTGTGCTCTTTAGATACCATACCTCTATAAGAATTACACAGTGTACACATCGAAAAGCAACACAGCAGACAATAATGTGTTACATGTCTTCTGTTATTTTCCAGAAGTGATTACTTTACAAAAGGTCTCAGTCATTCATAAATAATATTTGTTAATGAGCTGGTCACTGAGCTCTCATTGACTCCAGTGCATTCCGTCAAACTTCCGGGTAGTTTGGCTCCCATGAAAGCCACCATGAAAGTGTCATGGCGCAGCCTAGTCATGTGACCACTTCTCTTCCTTCTCAGAGCTTCCTTGGACTACATGTTGTCTCAGTGACAGCATGGGCACACTTGAGCCGACAGGCGGCCAGATTCCTGGAAAAGCTGGAACTTTAGCTTTTTGGAGCTTCTTTTCCATCCACCAGCTGTCTAAAAACCCAGAAAAGACGTCGGGAGTCATCTTCCTTTGGCCGTGCCTGTCTGCTCAAGTGTGCCCATGCTGAGACAGCCCTCTCTCTCTCCACAAGGTGGGGTGAGTGCAGCAAAGCATTATGGTCATTGTAGTAATCCAGCAGTGAGACAACTTTGAATTTGGAATTGACTGCTAGGAGGAGTTCGTTAAAAAAATTCTATTGATTACTTACTTGAACTGAAACCAATTCTAACTTCAACCAGCTCCATTTAGACTGCATTGTGGGTGTAGGCTAGACTACACCCACCATATACATTTATTTTCATGTAGGGCGGCCATTTCAACCGGTTGTGTGGTCTACCCTAGATACTAAACTTAACCGACGAACAAACAAAAAATCACCCTTGTGTGAAGTGAGGGGCAATCAGTCCTAACTTCTAAAATGTCATGTTTTGCCAAGGCATGAAGAGAGCACATTATCTGCACAAAATAAAGATTATTCCACAAAAGATTAGTCTTGTGCATGTCCATTAGAGAGAAGAAGAAATTACTATAATTATTTCCAGTGTCTTCAATGGGGCCTCAGCATTACCAGTTTAATAAATGACAGTAAGTAGTATTAATAAGTATATTCAACTAAGCATATTAAAAAGATCATATAATGACTGTGAATCAGACTACACATAATAAATAAATAAATACAATAAATATAATACAATAAATAAAACAGCCAGCTGTACAGAAAGACTGGCAGATCGATACAGACATAGACAGATCAATCTATCTTAAAGGGTAAGACCACTTTTTTTGAGGTTTGGGTTGTGTAGTTACTTTGCCATGATGCAACTCCAAATGTGGACAAGAAATTAAAATTAACTGCTCCAGTGATGTAATGTTGCTCGGGAGAGGGAAGTCTGGAGCTCTCTGGTGGAGCTGTTGCCCCCGCGACCCGACTACGGATAAGCGGTTGAAGATGGATGGATGCTCCAGTGATTAGAAATTGATAATTCAAAATACGCTCCTCATTGACTTACATTGTAGCTAAAACAGCTCTCAAAGTCACTCTTTTAGTACGTAAACAAACACAAACAATGTTGATTCAGACAATATAGAGCATCACCAAAACTCATGTGGTTTTATTTTTTCATAAAAATGTTATCTTCCTTCCATTTTATTGGGAAGAAAACCCGGACTGGATCCGTGGATCCGGATCTTCAAATAGTAAAATCAACAGGAATCTAACATTTTTATGAAAAAATGAATGAATTTTGGTGATGCTCTATATTGTCTGAATCAACTTTGTTTGTGTTTGTTTACGTACTAAAAGAGTGACTTTGAGAGCTGTTTTAGCTACAATGTAAGTCAATGAGGAGCATATTTTGAATTATCAATTTCTAATCACTGGAGCAGTATTTTTTTATTTCTTGTCCACATTTGGAGTTTCATCATGGCAAAGTAACTACACAACCCAAACCTCAAAAAAAGTGGTCTTAACCTTTAACTATCTGCAAAGTCTTGATGTTATTAGACTTGGAGAGGCCAGATAACTTAAAAACTGTATTATTTGTAGTGTGTGTGTGTGTGTGTGTGTGTGTGTGTGTGTGTGTGTGTGTGTGTGTGTGTGTGTTACATCAATCTAATGCCTGAGTAGAGCATTCCTTGGACACGATGAAAACACTGGGAAACATGAGGACCTTAGCCTGCATGAAGGACAGGTCAGGCAGGACGTGGACCACCTCGACAGCCTCCTCACTCAGCTCTTCATCCTGCTGAGATTTCCTGCCACCACAACACACACATTTTGATTTCTTTAATTTAATCCACAAATTACAATTAATTTTACAAGGAAACAAATATAACGGGGTTGACAGTTCATGTTCACTTAGGGATACACATGGCACCTCCTTCTCCACACAGACAAACTGCCTATAACAGACGAGACAGAACAGTATTTGGCAAGTTGTTTGGCTTTGCTTTTTGTCATGCCAGCTATTCTTAGGCCATTCAGTTTATGCACATGGCCCAGGCTTCCGAATATCAGTATGGCAAATCTACAGTGATACCCCAAGTTTGTTATACTTCCAAGTAATGGTTGATACTTAGAATATTTATCTTGGAATGCCTGGTCCATGTACAAATCAAAGACACAGCCCACCTCCAGAATCAGGACCTCCTTGTGTCTGGTGTCTACAAAGACAACATCAGGTGTATTCGGGATGTTAGCAAAGACATCGCATGCACAGCTAAACCAATCTGGTAACACTCTTGAATGTTTATACATTGCTGCACTAGATGGCACATACTTTCGAACTGCATCAGACACTAGGTCAACAATCCGGTCGTGGCGAGCAATATATAAGCTTTTGTATGCACTACATCCATTTATGTGTGCGATGGATTCTAGGTGTTGTTCAGAATCATGATGGTTTACTTTATACAGAGTGGAGTGTGGGTGTCGGGATACCAGATTGACAGATTGTACTTGGTTGGTAATAATTGTAGTCTTGCTTTTGCATCCTCCCCAATAGCAGCATTTAGGCCCTCATTTATCAATCGAGTGTAAAATCTGCCACAGATTCGAGTGCAGGTTTCGTAGTACACCCACGTCACCACGGCATTTATAAAGTGATCGCAAACAGCTGATCCTTCCTTAATTTCGTTCTCACGTTAATAAATGTCACGGCTGAATTTGATCTGGCACGCCCTAAGAACTCAAGCCTCGCCCTCGTCTTTGCGACCTGAACCACTGCTATACAATCTGGAAACCATGGTTACCGTGCCTTTCTGCCCGCCTCAGGCCCCCCTGAGGGTGTAGGCCCCCCCCCTGAGGGTGGAGGCCCGTTTCAATTGAAACTGGTGAAACATACTTAAGGTCTCCTATGTGCAAGTGCTACGGGCCAAGATGGAATCGGAAGAGGTTTTTTAGACTATGGCGGAAGATTGGGAGTGCAGTCTGCAATGGGAAGCTCTGTGAGCATAATGCAACCTCACCTCACTGAAGTGCACGTCTGTCCTGCAGTGGACATGAGACGATTGAAGGTGTCCTCGAGGTCACTGGTGCTGGTGGTTTCCATCTTGGAGATGGTCAGCTCATAAAGGTCAGGGTCCACTCCTTTGTGTATGCGTGTAACAACAAAGTGCAATTACTGTATCTGTATAAGCCAACATGCTGCACAACATGCATTCATCACAACATCCTCTTTCCCCACTATCTCCAATGTTTTACTGTTAGAAGAAATGCCGTAAAACAAATATTTTCCTTTCCTTTAAATTCATAGTGCAATTAAAGTAAATAAGATCTATCCAAGAATAATTAACACAAAGTTGACAAATTAAATTCTAGTTGGTTAAGGCCCCCCGATACATCACTGAAGACTAACAATGTTGCAATCCCACAATGCAAACCTGGTGGAGGGCTGTTACTTCGGCTGCTGTTGCTAGAACTGCTTTCCTCCGTTGGACCAAAGTAATCCAGGTTCAATGCAGGGCAGCCTGTGCTAGCAAGGATGACAGGAGTGAGTAGAGTCAACATGAAAAATGTCCCCATAAAACCATGGCCCATGGGCAATTTAAACGCCACATAATAATTATTAGTCTTTGTTTAGACAGCAGGAAAAATAAGATGGAAAAAAGGGGAAGGGCAAACAAAGGAAAGAAAGTTCTGGAAGGTTTAAATTCCAGTTCATCATATGCTTTCAGAGGTGACAACCAGTGTAGATAAAATATATTGTGTAGATAAAAATATAGAAACACACATTACTGGAATGGAAACTCATCCTCACATGGAATTCTGTCCTCGTCTTCTGTGAAGTAGAATTAACCACCTACCTAAACCCTCTAGAATTAGTAAAATAGATCTGAGGTATGTATTTATTTTAGATCACTTTTTCCCTCTACATCGAATCTCTTCAATCAAATCAAAAACACACCACAACGTGACGGGTTGGGGGCTTGTAGATCTGATATTTTTGCTCAAGTGTAGCATCTGTCTAAAAAACATACTTAGCAAACAATTGGTGAAGTCGTCCTTTAACAGTATGTATGTAGTTGTAATAATAATATTAGCTTGAATGTATATGTGTCCAGGTCAGTGTTGAGTTCATTTCAAGGTTTTGGTTTCATATTGGATAGTTCATCCAATGACCAGTGCAACGGCAAACATAATTATTTCCTTTATCTTTTATTGCTACAATCACCAGTAGCAGAAGAAGAATCCACTGTTGTGCATCAAACATTTGATTTAGCAACTCTTGCAAAGTTCCATTACGTGCTCAGTGTTTTTCATATGGCTTTTGATAGTTATTTTGATGGCGAAAACAAGGAAAACTGTAGTTAATCAATATTAACATCAGCAATTAATTCCAAATTAAACCCAGATTCAGATTTAGCAACAATGTGAAGCCATAGGTCACAGTTGAAAAAGCAACCACAGGTCAAAAAAGAACAAATCAATTTGCATTTGTAGGTAACAATCTGAGTAATGGAGGGAAACGGTACAGGAAGGCTTTATCATCACCAGTCTATATTAAAGAGCGAGTCCATTTAAGTGAAACATGATTAGTGCATAGTGCTGCCCATGTTTCACTGTGGATGCAGTTCAGCTGTTATGGTAAATTACTAAAAGCGAGAATGAACTGAAACTGACAAGAGATAAATAAACACAATAATATTGGCTAATTAGCTATAATCCGCACTTACAATATGCCAACAGTAAATAAATAAATAAAAAATCCATAGTTGCCTTCAAGTGATACGCTTTATAATTAGATAGAAATTAGTATTGGACATAAGCTTGTAAAACAAAGTAGAAGCCATAGTTACCAAGACCTACATGTGACATGTTACCGAGTCAGTCAGCCGACCAAGTCTCCTTCCCCTTACTCACCAAAAAAGGTTTAGTTATAATCAAATCCATGTTGGATTTGTTATCTTAAATAACAGATAGCATAATAATACAATGTGTATATTAAATTCATACTGTGTAACATTTGTTTTTAGTAGTCTGTATTAGCAGACTACTCGCTTGTAACTCTGCTGTCATTACAGCATTTGTCTTTAAGGAACACTGGGAAAGGAATGCTGCAGGCCAGCTAGGGCACCCAAGGCTAGTTACGTGTGTATTTTTGGATGTGTAACAACACATCATCCGAAACAACATTTACTGTAAAGAAATACAAAAAACAAAAAATACGAGTGAAATTGAAAAGGTTACACAGTGTGACTTTAAGTTCAAAATGCATTTATTATGCATAAAAACTGCAATTATCTGAGAATAATGTGATCCCTCTGGCCAATCAGAATAGAGAGTATTCTCTGGGGCCATGGTATAATACTCTATATTAATTGTGATATTTTCTTTTTTTCCTTCTTTTACAAGCTTCTTAATTTATCTTTAACAAAGGAGCCACAAACTCTGGAGGTCACTGTGTGAGACTCCAACAAGTAAATAAATTAATACATTTCCTGAAATCCAAACATCACTTTAGGTACAACTTTCCAAACTCTAAATACATACATATTATGAAGAACTCAGCATTACACATATTGCCTATGGCTTGACAGAATATCTGGCAAACTGTCACCAATACTGAATGACATCTGACCCTTGCTCTACAAGGTGAGATGTATCTGTTAAAAAAAAAACAAGACAGGAAAGGAAAGAAAGAAAGGTTCTCTCCACAGTGTTTCTGCTTCTTCTTCTGAAAGACAGATGAGGTAGCAGGTATTGTCTCAACAGGATTAGTTCCAGTGTAGAAGACATGGTAGAAAATAGTGTCCTCAGCTTTTCAAATGAACATGTACAATATTGTACATCAGTGCTTCTGACCCAATGGGTTCACAGTACACTAGGGTGAGAATGTTGCAGCAACAAGTCAGGAGGAACCAACATGAAACATGTGTCTATTTAAGTTGTTATTTACCTTTATCTGTGGCCCTATCAACCTACTCTTGGATCCTGACCCACCAGGTGGGAAACATGACACAAAATCACACCATTATCGTATTTTACTGGCAACGTGTCAGTATATGCATGCGGGTTTAGAGCACTAAAAAAAAGCAATATTGCCTCATCAAAGTTGGCATTGTGACTTTATATATTGTCAATTACTTGCATGAGAGGGGGAGAGGTGGAGTTAGCTGCTTTAGCAGACAGTATGAGGGGCCAATGGAGTTAGCTGGTTTTGTTAGAAGCACTTTTTAATACTTTAATTTCATTGGTTCAAAACCTTTTAACCAACACACAGACAAAAAGAAAAAAAATCTAAAACCTGAAGAATGGAGTTAGCTGGTTCCTCTTGGGACTGTAACAATATTAACAACTCAACGTGATATTTTAAATTGATTAAATCAATTAGTCTGATAACCCAAAATAGCCGATTTTACCAATAAAACTGGTAACCGATAAATATCGAGATACTGAAATTAAAAGATTTAATACTTTCATCACAGAGAAATAGTTGAAAGTGTGAAAAGAAAAGAGGGAAGAAAACAATAGTGTTTCCTTCATCTTATAAGGTTGGTTATGGGCAATCTTTTCATTTTGGATTCCATGTCCGTCTCCATTTCCTCCCAGTGTTGGTTCTTGAGCTCAGTCCAGACTAAAGATTCACAATGCAACCACTTGCAACAGAATCCTAAAACTTGGGTTTTCAACTTCACAGTCCACACCCAGACACAGAGCTGTGACAGCACACAGCAATAATAATTAGCCTAGGTTTCTAAACAGTCAGGGCTGACAGACGGTAAAAGACATGAGGAGCAGTTTACTGTATCCATGGTACTTCAGTCTGTTATATTTTTTTGTATATAGAATCTACTGTTTGTATACTCAACATCTTGTATAAAAATATGAAACAGCTTTCCTTTCTCCCATTCACTCACTCTACCGTACTTTCCTCCCACTCGTTAGGTACATGCGGTAAAAAAGACATCCAGCCCTGGTTCTCCGCGATACGTGTGGTATTCTTTTTGTTGACTTTGTTGGAGAAGCTCTTTAAACTGGTATATTTTAACATAGTAATTCTGCCATGAAGTAATTTAGCAGGTTTTCCTTCTCCTCCATCCAAGTTCTTCCCTTGTTTGTTTGCTTTTTTACATCCGTGCACGACACTTGGATGTTCCCAGACACAGCTGTACACACTCAAATTGGTTAAATGTTTGATTGCAAGGTTTTGCATTGCGTCACAAATACGCCGACCTGCAATGGGTCAGGCCGCTGCAACGGTCTATGGCTCTATGCAATGGTTTTGTCGCATTGCAAATTTTTGGTCTGTACTGGGCTTTAGTGCAGTTTGCACAAATTAAACTATTTTACTTATAGACATGGTTAGGATACTTTTTCAATATAAGAACTTTTTACAGGCCAATATATTTGTGTCTTTTGAGGGAGGCTGATCTGAACCTCAACAGTGGATACATGTCCATGTTTTTCTCTGCTGTGGTTTGCTTTCTTGTGTACACGGAGTCATTAAGTGGGCTAAAAGGTACAAAGGCAGAAGCAGAGACAGGAATAAGAGACAATTCCAGAGTCAAAGGGGTTAAAGAGGAGCCCAGAGGAGAAGAGTCGCGAGCAGACACCATCGAGTAGAGGAAACCAGGTTGGTGGTTGAAACACAGTCTATTTCCACCCCCAGAAGAGAGGGGCTCGGCGGGGGGACATACCGTCCTGAGAACTGCTAAGGCCATGGCTGCTCAAGTTCAGCTGGCTGGAAGACAGCACCTGGGGTGGAAGGAAAAGTCAATTTGAGTGTTAAGGGCAGTCCATCCATACTCTCTCCGACCACCGAACTTTTCGTCGGAAAGATCAGACTTTAATTTTTTCTCCGAAGTAGAGTTCGGAGAGTCACAACATCTGGGAGTGCAGCTTTCAGAACAAAAATTTGGAGGAATGCGTTTCAGAAGTTGCGAGTGACATCATGTTTCTGACGAAAAGTTCGATGGTCGGAGACAGTATGGACTGCCCTTTAAACATTGGTAAACATCAAGACAAGAACATTTAATTTGTTTACAGTACACAATTATTTCAGATCAGAGTCAATATCATATAGACTCAAAAGAAACGTGTCACATTTAGTTTAAGTTAACTCTACGCAAACATTTGGAGTAACTGTACCTTTAGGGTACACACAATAAGGGTCTTCATAATAACATTCTTAACAATGGGTTTGATTATGGGCAATGAATCACAATAAGTCTATTCTATAAGTAGAACAGATTTTCTTTTCTTTTTTAACTGAATACTGAGTGATTTACCCTGGATTAATCTAACCTGTTTCTTCTGACTGTCTTCATCCTAGGGAATGCTTTTCCTTTCCTAACACTGTAGAACACCTTCTTCATCTTCTACTCCTTCATCATACAATATGTGCCTGGAAAAACTCAAGTGTCAGCCAAGAATTCTACCACACTATCAGAAACTCAAACTGTTAGCTTTCTCCCCATCATGGTTTGTTCCTTATGCGCCATTCACACTGAGCACTATAACTATAAAAAATAACATTCACAGTTGTAATTTTTTTTAAGTTATAGTGCTTAGTGTGAATGGCCATTTAAGCAACAAAATGGCTTATGGTGCTATATCAGTCTGCCTTGCCACTTTAGCTGTGCAGATAAGCTAAAGATATACTGTAACTTCAGGTTGCGTTGATTGGTCAGCTGCCAAGCTTATCAGCTTTTCTTTCTCCCCTTTCATCACTTCTTTTACCCAGGTCAAATAAAGACGGTGAGACTGGAAAGCATCGATGAAATTACCTGAGTTGATTTTGTTGAAATGCCTGGTCGGGCCCGGGACCCCAGGGGTCCTTGTCCCGTGACTGCTGTGTGAGGTGACTCAGCAGCTGGTACAGGCTCTTTGGTTGGCTCTAGCATTCCCTGATAAGACATATAGGGGTCGATTATGCAAGTGGAATGAAATTTAATATTACAGTTTTAAGAGGTGGGGGCGTGTGGAATGTTATATAGCAATTATGGGCATGGTAAGAATCGCTGAAGAGTGCGCAAAACGGCCTTGAATTAGTCATGGGAGTGTTTAAGGAGTGTTTGAGACGTACCCAATCAACATGTCCATACTATTCTCTTTACCAGTCAGCTGATGTCACATATGGAATGTGCCCTTTGGGGATCGTGGTATTACATTTCTTCAGGCTGGCACCATAGAAGACATGACATGACTTTGTCACATTTGGGTTAATTAGTCCTTACCCGTTGTGAGATATTTGCCCCCCTTGTTGCCGTGAAGGGTACTGCGCCCGGGTGCGTTTGTAATTGACTAATAAATTAATTAATAATCATTAATGTGTCAAATCGAAAAAGGGGCTTCGTTACGCCCTCCATATGCATATGGTCAATGCCTGTGTGAAAAGTGGGAGTGATTGGGGCAGGCAGTAAGGAGTTACGGCACTGTTTCTGACAGACACACACACAGACACACACACACACGGACAGACATTCGGTTAATTATAGTATGATTGCACTGCATGCTGTCACCTTTATGCCTCAAAAGAACAGACCCATTCAGATCGGAATGGAACTGCGAGTAGATACGATTGGCAAATTGGCAATCCATGCGTAATGTTCCCAGAATCCTAACCCCCGAACAAGTTCGTTTGATATTGTTTAATTCGATAACAATAGAACCATGTACCATACTGCGAATGAAAGCAAGATTCCTAAGGAATATGGAGATTTTTTATTTTCTTTAAGATATTTTTTTGCGGCTTACGCCTTTTATTGGTTTTTGAAGGGACAGACAGTAGGCTGACAGGAAACGGGAGAGAGATGGGGGGATGACATGCAGTAAAGGCCGTGTCGGGCTCGGGAGTCAAACCCGCGGCACACTGCGACTGGATTACCAGTCGGGTGCCCAGACGGTTAAGCCACGGCCTGGGCCATGGAATATGGAGATTTTTACATTTTAAAAAACGGTTGAGAAATGAGAGAACCATGAGTGTTTATAGGCTAATATCAACGTTTTTTTTATGAAAGACAAACGGGCTGTGAAGAGCTCGATCACCATCCCGACACGGAGGAAATATAGCCTAGTGCATGCGCGTTATATGCACTGTTGCACTTGCACACAGTAGCCTACACACAATCTTTATTTGTTTCTATTGAAAAACATCAGTAAAATAACGTTTATTATATTTTATTTCATTCAAGTCACAACGAAGGAATGAGTTGAATGTGTGCTGCGTAATGCTGTGGCCCTGATGGTATGGTCTTCGCTCGTAGCATTTTATTGAAGAAGACTTGAATCGGGTGTGATACAGCGTATGAAAGCAAACTTCCCAAGGATTATGGAGATGTTTTTACTTTTGTTGAGTTGGTTGAGAAATGAAAGAATTATGGCCGTTTCTATTCTCAACATTTTACCAAAGAAAGCCGCAGCAGAGAGTGCTGTTGCCATGTCTCATAGAAACAAGTAAATAGGTCTATAAAAGAAGCGCATATAACAGGGGTCTGTAACCTATTTTAAATGAAGTGCCATGTTTTTATTTTCTAGATAGTGAGTCTGTCATATCCAGATTAATTTTAATGACACCACATTAAAATAAAAAAACATATTTTGATTGTCCACAAATATAAAGTTCTTCCTTCTTTTTAAATATTTTCTTGCACATTGTTATAATGATCATTATATATCCCCCTGCAGTCAGAGTTCATCGTTTTAATGAATGAATGTGATGCATTGTGAGCTGGTAGATCTGCTATTTTCAAAAGTAATCTTGGAAAAAAGTGACAATTGTGGAATATTTTTGAAACATTGTATTGAAACATTTTAAAACACAAATCTGTCATGGGGGTTACTGGCCTAAAATAGTTTTGGATTAGCCGTCCTTAGTTGGGCAAATGCATTCATCTGGGGGTCCTTGACATGGGAATGTGCTGTGTGAGGATCACTGGTTTAAACAACATTAGGAGAAAAGCCCAAATAAGCACTTTAGAAACAAGAAAAGCAACCAAAAGCAAATATTGGTAGCAAACTACCAATATTTACAAGCAACTTTACAGAAAAAGAAGCCGCTTATAATAAACAGACATGGCAACACTCCAGCAGAGCCCAGAGCCGCTCTCAAGTGTAAAATCAAACAGTGCTTTTTGCATTTAAAAGGTGGTCAGACCCACGTCGAATCGTTATGCGCCGAGTGTTTTTAGGTCAAGGGGCTTAATACCAAATTGCGCAAAGCGAAAATAATAAACATATGGACACTCCCACAATGCTAAAATATTCAGGAACGTCGTATGCCATATGTGTGTGCGTTCAACACGGGCCGATACGGCTTCCATAATACGAAAGGGCGCAGAGCGAGGCCAATTTCTGTATTACCACATGGGTTTAGTAATTTCATTCCACTTGCATAATCGACCTAATTGAGAGTATACTTTGTGACCCTGAGGTGATAATTTCATCCTCCTGGGGAGTGGGGATTCTAGGGAATACATCAGTTTTCCATTTGGTACTGTAGCTAAACTGCATTCACTTGGTGCCAGATCTCTTCATTTCTGACTTCAGGATGCCTCTTGTTTGGAATATAAACGCTTCTAGAGAGACTTTAGCGTGACCACCGTGAGGTAAGAATGAAATATTATGCTTCCCGGTTTTGGTGGGGAAAAGAAGGCAGGGCTTTTCAGAGGAAATTCTGACATATCTGCTGGCACTCGCTTAGTGTGAAAGATGCTGGCAGCATCCGATGTGTTAATAAATACATAGACTATGTTAATACAATATATTTAAGCATATGTGGCTGGAGGTGGCCTCCCAACTCTTCCACTGAGAAATGTAGACCCTGGTGACGAGTAGGACACCTGCTGGTTGACAAGTAATAATGTTTAAAAATCATAAGTGCTTAGTGCAATATCACCTTTGGACAAGCAGGGGTTCGCTCTTGGAAGAGTGCTAGAAGTTGGGTCTCCCACACAGAAGACCCAGGTTCAAATCCCAGGCAAGGCCATTAACCTTACAGATTGCAACTTTAACTTGAATCATAAGCATACACATATGTGAATTATTTTCCTATAAATTATTAAAATTAATTAAAACCTAAATGCACATGAGCTGGTACGGTATGTCATGTGGAACTGCTGAGCACTGTGCTGAGGCATTATGAATATCAGAGTCTGAGAGATAATTATCAGACAAAAACTTGACTGTCCTCTAGCTCCCACTCAGCACACACAATTGCACACGCATGAGTACTAGTACTTCCTAGAGTTTGTGACTTTTGTTTTATTATGTAGGTTTTCTTTTGTTATAACTTATAAGGGCTTTAGTGTGCTCAAAGAACAGTTTAACACACATCCCCCTATCAACTAACGCCACCCTTGGCCCTCTCTCTCTCTCTCGCTGCCTTGCTCTCTCCCACACCTATTTCCTGTTAATAACCTGGGTAAAATGTGCAGCATTGGGAGGTAAAGGGGAGACACTTTATTGTGAAGAGACGACAGGATTAGGAGGTGTTGTTGCTGCATAATTGTCGGGAGTAATGGCTGTGCGCGATATAGAACAGTCCCAAACTATTTGTATCAATACGGCTGTATCAACAGAATATGTGATAGATGGGGCCTCATATTTAATCTTGAAACGGGCCTCCAGATTCCTAAGGCCGCCCCTTAGTGTCCTGTCCCTGGTCCTTGGTTTCATTACAGATATAGATGAGTGTAGGGTGGGCGCCATAGTTACATGTTGTGGTGTAGATAGGTTAGGTGTGTGTGGTGAATGTGAATGGAAACTGAAATATGTAATGTATTGAGAAACCATTCCCTCATTCCTCCTTGATTTTGGTTTTTGCGGGAGTGAATTGTCAAGAATGTGTTCACATACTCAATCACCCTGTTTCATTACAGCTCAAGACCTGATTCACAGTGCTGAAGCTGCCAGTGCAGCAGAATGATTCAAGTGCTGGGCATATAGTTAAATTTAGTCTATAAGATTGCTTACTCACCAGGTTTGATGCAAAGCTAGGCACAATCAGCGGCTGCTTTCTCTCACCAGCATATACCTGTCACAACAGAGGAGCACTCCATCAAAGCAACTTCTTAAAAACCAATAACCTCATATTATAGCAAGAATTCTTGAGGGGTGCTAGCCCCTCCTATATACAGCTTTTCATCAAATCATGTCACATTTGCCATTGATAATGAAAGGAGAATTTACGTCATGTGTCTGAAGAAATCAACTTTTTGTGTCAACACAAACATTAAATGCCATTGGCAATGAAAGGAGAATTTACGTCATACCGGTGTGTGTCTGAGCAAATCAGATTTGTTAAACACAGTGCGCCCCTCACTTCACACCGGTGTGATTTTTCCCCCTTGAACTCCCCTTGTTGGCTTGGGGAGGGTGTACACATCCACTTGCCTCCTCTGATACACATGGTACACACTCTGACACACCAGCCCCTTATTTTCGCCTGACAGCAAGGTGTTTCCAGTGTACGGTCCAGTGTTGTTTTTGGCAGCAAATTTCTATTTTAGTTTTAGTCATAGTTTCTTGAATAGTTTTCACTTCGTTTTAGTCACATTTTAGTCACCTGGAATGTTCTAGTGTTTAGTCTAGTTTTAGTCGACTAAATGTCATATTATTTTAGTCGACTAAATCAACTGTAGATTTAGTCGACTAAAATGTGTTTTGACAGGCCTTGATGTCGTTGTAATGACATATTTTACACTTTGGTTGCATGCTGAAAATAGCAGATATACAATCTCTTGTGAGATTGTATATCTGCTATTTTCAGCATGCAACCCAGCATAAAACTGGATCTCTTGTCCACTAGTCCCTTCCTAACATTTTAGTCTAGTCTTTATTTGTTGACAATTTTCTGTATATTTAGTCTTAGTTTTAGTCATCATAGATTCGTTTTTATTTAGTTTTAGTCAGTGAAAGAAAGTAGTCGACGAACATTTTTCGTCTTAGTTTTAGTCAACGAAAACAACACTGGTACGGTCTACTGTAATAAACCGTTTATATGTTGCATACAACTTACAATGTTCCTGGTGTCAACGCCCAGGCACCTGAGTAGAGTCCTGTTACTATGGGAACCACCCCACTGGAACTTGAGGGCCAGAGCGCTATGGATGTCCTGATGTTGACACACGCCCCATTGTGCCCTGGGAAATGAAGGAATTGGGTTAATTCCTTCATTTAAGGTTAATAAACAAGTGTTTAATGTTAAATGGGCACTCAGGCATAGTTGTGGCTGCACTGTGACTGCATAGATTTTGATTGAATGTCAATTTAGCTCAGATCTTAATTAATACTCAGACTGCTGCTGTGTGTGTGTCCTGACCTGCTCCGCTGAGTCTGCTCCTCATCTTCAGGCTGGCTGTCATGGGTCTGCAGCAGGATGCCGAGGCTGGGAACATCCTCCTCACCCCCACCCTCCTCTCCCACCAGGTACAGTGATTCTGGGAAACTGGCCTGTAGAAGTTTCTGTACACGACTGGACAGAGAGCCCTTCGTAGACATCAGACAAGAGCAGCAGTAGTACAAAATAATAATAATAATAATTAAAGGTTTGGATAGTAGTGCAGTACACAATTAGTAGCAATAGTCATAGACTCATAGTTAGCATGATGTAGCATCAGTATTACTGACAAGCTTTTCCCACCTGCAAGCTATTCCTCCTAGAGGAGTCCCCTCCTCCCGGTCCATCCTGCTCCAACTCAGTGGTCCTCTCCGACAGCCTGGGGCTGCCAACCTCCCCAAAGTGTGCCCACGTCGTCCCCTCCATCTGAGCCCTCGGGTCTCTGAACTCTGCCCAGCATGACTCTCCATCGTCTTCTATGGGTGCAGAGCAGAAGTCTGCAAAGCTGTCGCTTGGCGGGAGGTTTGCCTGAATCTGTTTCCCTGCACCAGTTATTTCCATACACTCCTGGTCCATGCAACCCCCAGAAGAGCCCTCTTTGTCAGTTATGACTGCCTCCTCATCTGGCCCAGTCTCTGATTGGTTGGGGTTGGCAGGGGTCTCCTGTCCCATGGATTCTGATTGTTCCAAATGAGAAAGATCCTTCACTGCCTCTGACTGGCTGGGTTTTGATGATCCGTGGCTGGAAAAGGATCTAATGTTTCTTGCATCTTCGTCGTCATCATCTTCATTTTCACCTTCTTCTCCATCAGTCTCCTGTGCGAGTGCCTCACTCACCTGAAGAACACAATCGGGGGACGAGAGGCCTGGGTGAAAATCATCCGGAAGACCCTCAGGTGACACAACATCACAGAACGAGGCAAAGTCTTCACTAACCGACTCAGACAGGCTGCCTGCGGGAGGAAGGGTAGAGACACTCTCATCTTCCTCTGTCCTCTCATCCCCTGACTCAGTCTCTCCCTCCTCCTCCTGTGGACGACTTGCAGTTAGGCTGTGGCTAGGCCTCCTCTCTCTGCTACTATCTCCTGGTTCACCTAGCTCCTCCTCTTCCGTGGGTGGCGTGAGAACGGCAGTGGGGTCCAGAGGCTGGTGATCCTGAGATGATTGAATGGGCATGATATCCCTTTGCTCACAGTGCTTGGCCTTAGTGCAATCTTCTTCTTCCCTTCCTTCTTCTGTACCCGCACAAAGAGACCCTGGGTCCTTTGCGACCTCCTGTCCTGTGCCCCTTGGCAACTCACCACCCACGTCTCCAGTGAGGTTTGTCCCTCCTGACCTGCTGTCCCAAGGCTCTGTGCCACCTGCAGGAGAGAAGCCACAGCACCAGGGGTTCACCGCTTGCTCAGCAAAAGCAGTGAAGTCAGCGAAACCCGGATCTCCCTCCCCAGAGGAGCAGCCGTCTGGGAAAGAAGCTGTATCGCTCCCACCGGTTGAGTCGTCAGAGGAGCAGTCCCTCTCAGGATGAGGATACCCGTTAGCGAGGCAGGGAGGAGGCTCTGCACCACAGTGCTGCACTCCAGTCCCCATCTGACCCCTGCCAATCGCTGAGACCACCGTGGATGCAGGTTGCGATTGTTCGACTGGGTGATTAAAGCTAGCATTGGGTGGATGGGTAGCTGGGATTGTGGTCGATGGGCGAGGTTGGCTGAGGCTGGAGGGAGAATTGGGTGAATCAATGAAGCAGGAAACCCCCAGAGAGAACCCCCCAAAGTCCCCAAACTCGTCCTCCTCTGCCCCAACATTCTCATCCTCGTCATTCAGTGGAGGGGGAGAAGTGGAGTGCAGGGGCATGACATCAGGCTCCATGGGCTTTCCTCGCAGGGCACTGGGGCTTCAAGCACCTGGCAGAAGAAAACAACAGTCAAAAAGACACAATCAGAATGCTACAGTAACTTCCCATAACAGCTGCTAGGGAATGCAGACCAATTGTCATGAATGGAATGAAAGGAAGTGAAGATTCATACACACAAAAAAAAGGAAAGAAAAAAAGATTTTATATATTTTATATATATATATATATATATATATATATATATATATATATACACACACACATATATACATACATACATAGCCTACATACATACACACACACACACACACACACACACACACACACACACACACACACACACACAGGTAGTTAGCACTGGACTGGATAGTGAGGCACCTTGGAATGGAAAAAGGGCCCGGCGCTGCCCTACACGGCACACCCCCAGTAAACCGATCCAAGAAACATTATCTGCCCGCATTGTGCAGTTCAGGTAGAGAACCCAGCAAAGTCCAAGCCATTTAAGAAGACACTAGAATAACAGAATACCAACCAGTGACAAATGACGCATTGGATGCTGTCAATCCGCATGTGTAGATATGATTATTCATGCATTATTACACAACAAAGCTGCATATTTCATGACATGATCAATCGGCAAGACTGTCAAACACAACAGCTCAGCTGAGGTCATGATCACAGGTGACATGCTGGAATGTAAAGTAAAGTTCAGCCTTGTCTTTAGGTTTTTTTAGACTTCGAGTCCACGCCAGCCGATACAGTAAACACGTCAACGGCAACGTGACATTCAACCTGGCTACCTATAAGAGTAGTTTAAGTTGATTCATGATCATTAAAAAACAATACGTTATCTTGCGTTTTTTTAGAGCACTTGGATAACGTTAGCTAATGGTATTAGCTACTATGGCTAGCTAGCTAAAATAGCAGCACACATACATTATAGGCGATTATTCTTCAACGGAAAAAAGGTCATTTAAAAAGGGCTGGCAAAACTTTACTAACACACATTGAGCTCGGCCGGCCGTCACCTCTTTGTCACCACCGCTACAGTAGCTGGTCTTGCTTTCCATCACCTCACCTCATCCTCCAGCTGGCGTTGGTACAGTTAGGGTTGACAAACAGCAGCAAGCACGTCACTAGGTTACAGCAAGCTACTTACATCCCATAGGCCGGCCGGAAGAACAGTCACGCTGCGATTGTTGTCTGTTGGTATGCTGGGCGTGCGACACAGTCGCAGTGAGTCACTGCGTGTACGCGTACATTTATTTTATTTTATTTACTTATTTATTTTTGTTAAACTAAATGTTGAATAAATCTATATAATATTCCATTAGCATTGTAATCAAGCAGCCAGTGGTTCTCTCAGGGTTCCTCACCGTCCCTGGGGAGGCTGGGGTGGTTCTAAATGGACTGTAGGTTTGTAATCGTAACAGTGTTATTTATGGCATTTCTTGAATTAAAAGAGAAACCACTAAAGGGTTTGTTCAGTAATAGGCCTAATACATATGATTTTCAGGTCAGGATTCCAATACATTTTAATTTGATCCAATCAGGACAGAAAACTCATATTAGGCCTACATGATACATTAAATAGATGAAATATGAAATTATGTAACAAAAAGAAAAAAATAAGAGACAAAATTGGAAATGGTAACTGGTAAGCCGATATTGTCCTGACGAGAAAATGTAAATGTACTGTAACAAAGACATGTACTTTTGGTCTAAGGAAGGTCAGATGAGGCCAGCTGTGGATGTAGTAGGTGGCTCACTATGATGATTGGTGCATACCGTGCGTTATTAAAGTAAGTAAAGCTAGGAAAGTGTAATACATTTGTTATGTAAATGTTTACCTGGTTGGGAAAGTGTTAAGTCCTACTTGATGTGATTTCTCCCTTTAATTTTTTTAGAATTACGATCACTAACAGTTATATAATTAATAAACAATTTAGTTTATGATTTATTCATAGCTTGTTAAATGTTAATAGTTTAAACTATGCATAAATAGAGAATAGATCTAACAACTATCTAACTAGTCACAACTTGCAGTAAGTAAAACCTCTTGCCTCCTTAACATCAGTAGTGGAACACCAGTAGTGGAATACCAGGCAGAGCCCACTTTTCTCTAATAATTTTCATGTTGAGAATTTTCAAACCTTTAGAAAAATAGTGGAAATAGCCGATCTAAAAGCGTGTTGAGCTTGTAGATCCGCTAAGTATATAAAAAGTTATTCAATTATGTAAGTTATTTGTCCTATGTACCCAGTGCGACTTTTGTTTATGAAACCTAAAAGCAAACCAAAATGTACTCATTTCTATTCTTACAGTATGTTCAACAACATGCTAATTGCAATTATTTGAGCGACAATTAAACATCAAGTAAAATGTCATAATCGTGACAGCCCTAATAATGACATTACCGAAGTGCGATGCTAGAGCTAATGTGATTAAAGAGAATGTGATTAAAGAGATTTCATTTTTTAAATGTTGTTAAAGATCATATTTTATTCGGCCAATTATTTAAATTGAAAGTACATAAGAATACCTTCCGCTTTAGATAACAAAAAATCTGATGATCAGCAGTACAAATAGTATTTTACTCTGTATCAATAACTATTGTAAACCGTAAAGACAAAACAAGTTATGTCAGATCAGGATCCACACAGGCATAGTTCTGGGCGTGGATCTCAGACTTTATATGCGGAGTCGGACATCGTAGATGACTGATGTCGTCAGTCGTCTTGGATGCATCTATGATTTATGACTCCAAATGTGAGCACGGTTTCAGCATGATCACAGACCTCATATAATATTCAAGTTAAATATTTCAAAAAGTTGTATATTTATGTTGCCAAATAATTTATGTGTGCTTTTTATGATTATTTTGTATTTGTTGTTAAATGAGGTTAGATTAACCTTATAAACCCCACAATCTCACCTGCCAATATTATACTGTTGTTTCAAATGAGTTGAAGAAAAAAAAAGAAGAAATCTCACAAAGCCATTTGTGAGATTATCTCTAGAAGCGCACACACACACACACACACACACACACACACACACACACACAGTGCTGTACCCGTCCATTAGTTTAGTTTTCTTGTGTGTCCCCTCATGTGAACCTTAAGGTTTGAGGTGTTAGAAAAACATTTCCCACAGACAAGGCAAGGGTGAGGTTTGACACCTGTGTGCAATCGCATGTGAACATTGCGGTTTGAGCGATCAGAAAACAATTTTCCGCAAACAGGGCAGGAGTGAGGTTTGGCACCAGTGTGAATTTTCATGTGAGCAGTAAGGCTGTGGCTATGAGTAAACAATTTACCACAGACAGCACAAGAGTGGGGTTTTACGCCAGTGTGAATTCTATAGTGCACAGTCCACTGGTCTCTACGAGCAAATTCTCTGTCACATTTAGGACATTTGAAGGGTTTCTCTCCTATGTGACTCTCCTCCACATGCTTTTTCAGGTCTGAGTCTCTGTGAAATTGCTTTTGGCAAAAACGGCAAATCTTTTGCTCCATGCTGAAAATATCACCGTCAAATATCATCAAACTCCGTCCTTCACTCTCATTACTTTTGTGCGCAACATCATGGTTTGTGGCCATAGTTACATTGGTATAAGGCAGGAACCGCTCACTGTCACCGTTTGTTTCTGATCTAGGAAATCCATTTCTCACACAGTTGGAAAGACTGGCCACAAACTCTGGAATGATGCTGAAGTCCACCTGTTCCTCTTTTACTTGTGGGGACTGTTGAACAACCGTATCATCACCCTGACTGGACATCAGCTCCTGCCAAGGGTTGTTGAGCTGTTGTAAAGGAAGCAGCTCCTCAGCAACTAGCTGGGAATCTGACAGAGAGAGCAAACAATTACTGACAATGAAGATGTAATTTAACAATCAACAAAAACCTGAGAACGACATTATAATAGTTCAATGCACCAACTCATTCCAGTGATCTGTTAAAAAGTACTTTTTCTGTGAAGGAACGTTTGAAATGTTGAATTATTAGGTTTAACTATTTGCTACCTACCTACTTTATGCATGTAAAAGATTACTTTGCGCCACTTTTCATGCGCCGTATGCACCGTCCCAGCATTTTCGATGCGTATGCACCGTCCCAGCAAATGGCGTAATGACTAGTTGTGCCTGATAAAACCAATGGTTTTCGATGGCGGTGACGTAATGACAATATGTTTTTGTGTCGGGAGGATTAAAGGTAATGCTCCTATGTATACATGTATGTAATCTTGCACCACTGCCATATCAGACACAAGTAGTCATTATGTCATTTGCTGGGACGGTGCATACGCATCAAAAGTGCTGGGACGGTGCATACGCAACAAAAGTGCTGGGACGGTGCATACGCGTCCTGGGTAAACTGGTACTTGCGCGCTCTGCTTGCGCAAGTAATAAGAGAGAAATTCTTTAAATCGGCAATCCGTAACTTAGTACTTGTCAACCTACGGGTTGCCTGAAGATATTAGTCCATAACACTAACAGGACCTAGACAAGTCTTCTAGTTTGCCAGAAAGTATCAGCAGCAAGTTGAGCCCCAACACGTTGTAATGATCGTGGTATTGATGATGATTTGTAATGTATTTTGTCTTGTATGTCCTGATTATGAATCAAATACATAAATAGGAACAAAGTGGAAACAAGCCCTCGTGGTTTTTTACTTGTACTTGCTGACTGTACAGTTTGATAATAAAGTATTCAATCACTCAAACAATCAAACCACAACTCATTCCAGTGATCTGATAGGGAAAAGATGTGGCTGTTAAATGCTTGTTTTACCTGTTACCTGCTCCTCTTTAACCTGTTGTTGAAGAGCCTCGTCCTCATAACTGGGCATCAGCTGCTGCCTAGGGTTCAGCTGTTGTAAAGGATGCACCTCCACAGAGACGGGTGGAGACTGGATATCTGATGGAGAAAGAAAACATTACTGACTTTTATGTACTGTAATGCAGTAATTTACCAACAAAAAAGACAATAGACAAACATCCTATTATTAGTCCATGAAAAACAACTAGAATTCCATGTGTTAAACATCAAGCAAACTGACAAGGGTGTAACGATTACAATTAGAGAGCCTTCCTTATCACTTCTGGGTGGAAGCATGGAAGTCTTTCATCTAACTGTCAATCTATCAGGCTACTGTCACAGATTCCTCATTTTAGGCATTTAGCAGACACTCTTAATCCAGAGCGATTTACAGTAAGCAAGAACAACGAAAACATGGTAATACATCAAATACATAAAAAATCTTGCCTAGAGATTTTCTCTTGGCAATATCTGTAGAGGGCGCAATGGAGTAACTAAAATATTAAATGGAGTCTGGCCCTTTCTGTGCATTTTATACGTGAGGTGGGGGGCTCTGAGTGTGTCCACCAAGGAAAGTAGGTTTATTGAAACTATGCGTAGGCTATACACTATAGAATTTCTGCATAAGGTGAGCCTATTTTCTTTTGGTATGTTCTGTATGGGTGTGTCACATATATTGTAAGTACATTATTTGATTTACTGTAGGCCTATACCCTGAAATCTTGAATAAACAAAAGATTTGAGGAAAAAAGGATTCCTCTGGGCCCTGGGAAACTGATTTTCAGTCTTTGTGAAATGTGTTACTACACACCATTACAAACACATGGTGAAGAAATGTTTTTTATCCCTTGACTATGATATATTGATATTTATTAACAGTTTGCAGAATTACAGTATACATTTCAAGCACAACTCAATACAAAGACTGTTAACTGTGAGTGGACGACCCAATTAAGCATTACACTTGTTTAGAAGAGGGTCCAAAACATTTAGACAAAGACACTTCTATAGTAAGGAAAAAAAAGAGAACAGGAATTCATCATAAAGGAGGTAAAAAGGGAAAAGAAACATATACAGTGAGGGGAAAAAGGGGTGGGTGGTGGTGGGGGGTCAGATTTTACGGGGGCCAGTTTCGAATTGCAGCCGTCCGTAGGTGCCCTTTGAGAGCTGTTTTGAAGGAGTCAATGGATTCGCGTGTCTTAATAACTGTTGGTAGGGCGTTCCACATTTTGGTGGCATAGGAGCGAAAATAATTTAGTCCCTTGTTTGTGCCGAATAATGAGCAGTTTTAGGTGTGAACGGATGAATAATCATTCATACCTGTTCTGCATATCTGTACGTGAGGCTGTAATGTGCTCAACTGTTTTATCTCTTGTTTCAGCACGGCGACCTCCCTCTTCGACTGAACAACTTCGTCCTGATATTCAGAGATGGTTTTCTCAACCAGAACCAGGACCTCCTCAACGGCTGCTGTCAGTCGTTCCTCCATGAGCAACCTAAGCAGTTGTGTTCCTGACATCGCTCTCAAATCAAATCTCGATCGGTGTGTTGCACACAAAACAACACAATATCGAAAACAAATACTGACACCTAGCCGTAGAATACGATGAATACTTTGAATTGTTTTTGCTTCCGGGTTATGCGAACCTAAAACGTTGTCGCTATCGCCATCTGCTGGAATAGATGATTGTTCCTGGGGGGAAGCATAGACCTTATACTAATAGTGTGGTACGATGCGTATTTCCGTAGGATTTTTTTTGCTAAAAGTGATTTTTTTCCTTTTTTGGCTTTCATAGGGACCAAACTGTCATAAAATGATGGGGTTCAAATTTTCCCGACCCTCACCCCTTATTTGGGGGGTCATATATTTTGGGACCTCCCATAATAGTACGCCAGACAATGAATGTCCGATTTTCATAATAGGCCTTAGTCTAGGACCTAGCTAAGATTTGTATGCGCTTCATTTAGGAGAGAATATCTGAAATGTTCTTGACTAATATGACCCCTGCGAACAACGTGAGAACTGTGAACAATTCTCTATCCGGGTCGAAATACCCGAAATTGACCACGCCCTTTTTTAAATGACCACAACCTGTTTGCTACGTCAAACATAGCTATATTTTCTAAACCGTGTGTGCGACAGATTTCCTGAGGTGCTCAAAATGTTCAGAATACTCATGTCTAGAGGTACATATCAATGTGTAAAATTTCTAATTTGACATTTTATGAGAAATCGTCCATAATATCTAAAAAAAAACGTCCATTTATTACACATTAACTACCTACATACAGCAACTGCCATATAGTTATGAACTTAAATATTGCAGACTTAGAAAATATGTATTCATTTATGCCATACACTGTACATGAACTGATCATTTTGATTTTGAAACATATAAGGATTGTTTCTAAATAAAGAAATGAGCATTTCATTAATATACATTTTATCAATTATCAATTGAATGTTTCTTGAAATGTATTTGAACTGAAAGGTATGTGTGTGTGTGTGTGTGTGTGTGTGTGTGTGTGTGTGTGTGTGTGTGTGTGTGTGTGTGTGTGTGTGTGTGTGTGTGTGTGTGTGTGTGTGTGTGTGTGTGACCCCAAGGAGCTGACTGCTCAGTGTGAATGACCCCAATGATCTCCAGGGGTCAATAGGTTGTGCTACAAACCATTCCGTGCCATTCCATTGATTGAACATTGTATTCACAGTTTAGAATGGGTACAGTTAAAACAAAAGTACAGGTCAATACAAAAGCTGCTACGAGCATAAAACCAGAAAAAGCAATTAAGACTTGTTTGTTCAGAGTCCTCCATTTAGTCCTTCCATCATTGGTCAGTTGACAGACCCAGGCCGTAGTTCTGTAAGGTACACTTCTACCATCAGAGGACACTGGTATAAGTGCCTCGTCTAGAGTGGTAACCTGTGGGGCTGGGTAAATGTACTGTATTTTTTATTTTTATTTTTTTTGTATTCTCGTATTTGTGATGTACTGTATTACCTTGTGGGCCACGAGCCTGTAATAATAAAGTTTATATTTACCGAATACACACAAAGCCCTTATTGTGAGCACTTAGCACACAATAATAATAATAATAATAATAATAATAAAAGTGGAAGATAAATTGCACAACAGACAAATATAGTAATACAACTGTAACCACTACACCAGTAAGACGCCTGAGGGCGAGAAGCACTGGCCATATATGAGTGCACAGGGTTTGATGAGGGCCTAGGTAGGGCCTCATGACCTCATGCTTCCTTCTATGCATGAGGAGTCCAAGCTGCTTCTATATGCCACATCTAGCCTATTTGTTGTTAGTGTTTTTTCAACAATCACCTGCTTTGCATTTGCAGTACACGCAACAGGGCATCCCAGCTACCCGACACGGACACCCATTCTTGCGTGCACACTTGCCACATGTGCACGGATCTGGCAGGCCTTCGGGTTTTGAGGTCACCATATCGGGGACAAATACGCTGTCCCTTCTCACAAAACCATAAGACTCTGCGTTAAGTATGCTGGTGGCATCTCTAAATGGGGCTTGGGGCGGAGCTTGAGGGGGTTCAGGGGGTTCATCTCTCTTATGATATGATGACTCGTTGTATGGCTGTAGTGCATGTGTGTAGGTGTGTGAGCTGCTGTACTACCTAAATAACTCATTTTTAGGGGTTAGGGCATTGTAAAAACGCTAAAATAATAAAATAAAGGTAAAAAAAATCGGGTGTCGTTGGCCAAGCAGTCGCACCCCCAGGCGTCAAGTTCAAGCTCCGCCTATGCTTGGACCCACAGCTGTTGCTGATAATATGGCCGTAGGATGTGTTTCCTCGCATTGTTGGCGGTGCAAGGAGTTCTCTCAAAATCCATTTTGAGGGCACTGCTCGCAAATGCGTCGAAACGCAGGTCATCAAATGTCTCCAAGTCTGTTTCCGCCATCTCCATAGATCTTTCTACTATAGTTGTGGGCAGTCAAAATGTTCGATCAAGGTGGAATTGCCTGCTTTGCGGACAGTGTTGAGGGCTGCAAGCGTGGTTGATATTTTGCTTGTAATATCACACCCAGTCAGTGCATGGAGTGCTGGGAGACACTTTGTGAGCTTATCTCCCAGCGCTTTGCATATAGCATGGAGTGTCAGTACTGACCTTTTCACCCCTGAGTTGCGGATCAGCCAGACCTCTTGGAGGCCAAGTTTTCTCCAGTTTACTGTGAGGTGATACAACAGGCAAACAAATACATCTGTGTCACCTGATAACAGTGTCAGAGATATAAATCCTTTTCCGGTGACTAACAATGTCCTGCACATGGAACATCATTCTGTCATCAGCTTCCTCGTGTGTGTAGTTGAGCCGAGGGAAGGGAGAAGCACACCCCTCCGACACAATCCATGCCTGTGGTGATACCAAGGTACAGAGGTTTTGCGTCTCGATAATTGGTGGTCAGCCACGCAACATAGAATGACTGGAATGTGG
Source organism: Protomyctophum parallelum (assembly GCF_964188405.1). Lineage (NCBI taxonomy): Eukaryota > Metazoa > Chordata > Actinopteri > Myctophiformes > Myctophidae > Protomyctophum > Protomyctophum parallelum. The sequence continues at coordinate 9,443,983 of NC_139704.1, read as the reverse complement.
TTTTACTGATCGAAGACGACCAAAACTTCTCCAATACCACCGGCACATTTTGTTGTGGTGCTATCACATCAAGGACAATCATGTCTTTTGACTTTGCTCTTCTCTCCCTCTCTCCATTCTTGATGCTATCCTCTCTGTAATTGTCAAACACAATGTGGATCTCCTCACAGTTGGAGCCAGCTTTGGTGACCATAGACGTCAAGGCAAGAGCAAAGTTCCTTTCCTTAAGGTAGACTTGAAAGGCTGCTTGGATGGTGTTAGCATGCTCCTTTGTGGTGTTCCATTCTTCGCCCATGGACTCTTTAGACTGACAGTTAACCTGCAGTGCCTCTAGTTCCGTTTGTCTTTCAGGGTTTTTGGAGAGGAACTCCTCCAACATCATAGATGTGAGGACCTCATGTATCATTGAATGGGCATTGCGGGCCCTAGAATAATGAGAACCAGAGATTACAGTCTTCATGACATCAGTACCATAGCACTCTGTCTCAACTATAGGACATCAAAGATTCCAGAGGGTATGCACCAAGACAGGCCAACACAATCTTTTCCATATGAAAGCCACCAAGACCAAGGAATATATTGTCAAATTGGTCTGGTTTCATGAGCTGGATTTCCTTGGCAATATGGTAAACACCTTCGTCGGCCCACAACCCACCGTAGGGATCACACTTTTTGTTTCAGTGCATCCTGAAAGTTAATCATCGTGGTCAGAATTGAATCGTATGTTGTAGCTGGATAAGGAAGGATGGGGGTAAGAATTGTGGTGGTAGGATAAAAGTTGCAATTTACAGTTGGACTTCTCACAGCTGTGAACCCTGGGACATTGTCGCTCTCATGTGTCACTCTTTTGTTGAAGCGATTGGCTGGCCACAGAAAGTAGTCCAAATGTATTGACTTGGTGGAGTCTGTTTGTTAGGGTGGACCTCAGGAAATCAAATCTAATTTGATCAAATGCTCTGTTTCTTTATTTAATAAAATCTCATATGTTTCAAATTCCAAATGATCAGTTCATGTATAGTACATGACATAAATGAATATTTATTCTAAGTTTGCAATGTTTAAGTTCATAACTATATGGCAGTTGCTGTATCTAGTTAGTTAATGTGTAATAAATGGACGTTTTAGCTATTATGGCCGATTTCTCATAAAATGTCAAATTAGAAATTTTACACATTTATATGTATCTCTAGTCATGAGTATTCTGAACATTTTGAGCACCTCAGGAAATCTGTCGCACAAACGGTTTAGAAAATATAGCTATGTTTGACGTAGCAAACAGGTTGTGGTCATTTTAAAAAGGGCGTGGTCATTTTCGGGTATTTCGACCCGGATAGAGAATTGTTCACAGTTCTCACGTTGTTCGCAGGGGAACTAGTCAAGAACTAGTCAGTTGAGATATTCTCTCCTAAATGAAGCGCATACATATCTTAGCTAGGTCCTCTACTACCTATTAGTGTTGTTTTATAGGTTTTTTTATATTCTGAGTTGATTTCTTACACTTTGAAAGTAGCCAGAATAATATTTTCTGACTTTTGGTCGGGGTCTTTCTTCACCCGGGACCCCCCGGACTAATCTCAGTACACATTCCTCGCTCTGCTCCTGTTCCAGAACAATGTCAAATTAGATAATAATATAAGCATTAAAAGTTTTTGTAGCTGGGCACTGATTACAAAAATGAGTAGTAGCTAATACCAGAGGTCTTCCACAGGGGGTCCGGGACCAGTTTTGCCCCTATTCTTGCACCCATGTATGTGTTTTGCAAGTATTTCGAATATAATTAGAATATCTTGCGTTTATGTAAAGTACTTTGATAGTGTATTAGTAATAGTATTCTACCATTATGGTGCAGGTGTTACTGCAGGGAATAAAAGTATTGCAACTTCTCACTTTATGCATGTCCATTAATTTCACACACTGCACTCACACTAACAACACAACACGCACACACCTATCCTCTTAAAGAGCCCATGGTCAATTATGCCTACAATACATTATTTGCAGGATCTATTCATCTTCGTCATCATCATCTTGAATGTCCTCCCTAATAGTGTTGACACAGTCTCCACCATAGCATTTGCAGAGAGGAGTGCAAGGCAGGTTATTGTTTGAGCAGCTGCACCATCCCTTGCAACCTGCTTTGCAAGCACATTTGATGAGCTCAAGTACTGCCTTTGGAGCAGGGAGGGCAAGACACCTGACTGGAACATACCCTCCACTATCTGAATTCCATCCATTTTGTTCGATTGGTGGAAGCTAGCTCAGGGCAATTTGTCAGGTATGACTTATCCCGCATTGTGATGTAGTTGGCACGGAGGATATGTGGTAGCAGTGCAGCACGAGTTGGAGGTAGCATCTCACCTTCCAAGTTCTTTGACCAAAATAGTTCCCATCTGAGTAATGGCAAGGTTGTTGGACCTTTTGGACTGTAAACACGGCATGCAAAATGCTCCAATGACTCCAATGGTGATGGAAGCTTGCCGTTAACAAGCTCAGGAGGAATGGAACCCTTTCCAAGGTCCTTGAAGCAGTTAATGGCAGGATCATCATCATCAAGCCTCAAGTAGGCATTGACCCATGTCTTCTTTGAGATTCCAACAAATTCTCCTCCCCAGTCAGCACCAGAAAAATTGTGTAGGCCCAGGAATCCTTGACATTTGTGACGTCCAAGAGCTTGAACTCGTTCAAATATATCTATTTCCCTTTTGTTTGTACCTTTGCCTGTTGAAAATTTCAGAGAAGTTGGAGCTGCAATGCAATCACAAGACACCAAGTCAAGTAACAGCAGGAGAACATCAGTGTCGGGTGACCAAACACATATGTCTCGCAAAGCACCATTAGCAGCAGAGGCAAGGACTTGATGAGGAATCAGGGTATCAGCCTCTTCATGTGTGTGCACCTCCACAAAATCACGTCTCTTGATTAAGTTATCATTATGACAACCAGCGTGAAAGAGCTGTCCCTTGAGAAATACTCAAGCAGTCCCTGGCCTAACACACATGTCAGCTTCCTCTTGGTTGATGATGCAGACAGGAGTTCCTTGATGGACATGGTGAGCTTCATCTCTGGATGGATTTCGTATTCTACAGATGAAGTTGCTCTCTTCTGTCGAGTCTTATTCTTTAAAGACTGATTCATGTACCAATCAAAGACAATGTGTCCCTCATTATAGCCAGCCATCATCGTTTTGATGAGTTTGTTGAATGCATCCTGCAGATCTTACACTAATCTATGAGACAGGAGAAACAGATCTTTATTTAGCAGCAATATTTGCTACACTTGGGTCTGAGGCACCTTACTTTGAAAATAGCTGATCTACAAGCTCAAACTACAACCATCAGCTATTGTTGGCTAAAGTTCTCCTTGGAAAAGGGTGATGGTTTAAGTGGTTTAATGTTTAATTGGTGGGCCCCTGTAGTAACTCTGAGGACCCCCTAGGGGTCATTTGCCCCCTGTGGAAGACCCCTGGTATTGGCTACTACTATTTTTATATATTATATTATACAATGCAAATAAAAAGTACACGAACCTGTGGATTGACGCCCTCTACTGACAGTGACGTCAGGACGTCGGTGCTCTATAGTCTTGTACTTCTTTTGTTTGGAAGCCATCTGCCATAATATAGAGACATTTACAACAAACCACACACACCCCTCCCAACTGGTACTCCAATCATCAGGTGCACCCCAGGCGATCCATACTTCCAGAATACACTGCTGGCTGCTGCACACAAACTTTGAAGCATGTTTTGGGGTATTACAGAATTTACAGTAGTAATAGTATGTCTGTATGATTATGTTATTTGCACCCGTGTGAAGTGAGGGGTGCTCCCATCATCATACATCATCACATTCCGGACAATCACATTTGGCATCCTCACTTCTCAGCGTCCAATCACAATTGGCGTCCTTACTTTCTGCCCTCACGCTTTTTATACTCAAATCCAATCTGGGTTTGTCATGGTTGATACAAAGGTGGTTTTGAGTTATGTTTCACAGTAAAAAGTAAACCGTGATTAACTTTGATTATGGATCTGTGATTAAACATTAATGCTGTTTGTTTAGGTCTATATGCATACCGTTATGTCTCAACCTTTGCTGTGTTTATGTTTATGGATTTATTGATTTACTTATGTTATGTATATATGTCTCCACCAGGCCGAAGGCATGTGGGGAGAGTATGTTTTGCACTTCGTCCGTCCGTGTGTCCGTCCGTCCGTCCGTGTGTGTGTCCGTCCGTGTGTCTGTGAACAGCTAATCTCGGCCACCGTTAACCCGGTCGATGCCAAATTTTGCACACACACTCCCTGGATGCCAACGATGAACCTCTGCCCCAAACTTTCCAGAACGGCCTGTTATAGCGCCACCAGGAGGCCGCTTTGTGCAAAACAAGTTTTTTCACAGTACACCTACAGATTTTGTCCAAACATCACGCAAATTAGTACACAGTCTCTCTAGAGCCATTCAACGAAACGGGTCTTTCAGATTTCTCAGACTCCATCCTGATTGGTTAAGATTGGCTTCCAAAGTTCACAGGAGTGCTCAGTTTCAAACAAAATGCTGCAAATCATGAACACATCGCGTGATTTCCGTGAAATTGTGCACCCACATTCCCACTAGGCCGAGGACGAAATGCCACATGAACAATTTTACCTCTAACTGCACGGATCTGTGGATAACCTGGTGGAGACCTGTGCCCAGAAGGGCACTTTTTCTAGTTATCTTTCAGTTTCTACGGTGAATTTTGAAATAAAGTATCAGTCAAAATCATCACTCAAGGCACCACAGAGAGCATCCTGACTGGCTGCTTCACTGCCTGGTATGGCAGCTGCAACGACGTCAACCGCAAAGCAATGCAGAGGGTTGTGGGGACAGCTGAATGCATCAAAGCCCTGTATGACGATCTTTGTCAGCAAAGCTTGTGGAATTATGAAGGACGCAAGCCATCCCAACCGCAACTCACACCATTATGCTCAAATTGCACCTTTTTAAACTAAATTTGTCGTATATATGGAACATAGCCATGAATTGCACCATTGGAACATTACCTACTGTGAAGCTGTTCACTAACTTTTCTACTACAGAGAAAACATGCACATATGTTACTATTTTTTATTTTTATTATATATATTTGTTTTGTTTTTAACATAAAAAAGGGGTCTTAGAGAACTGCACAGGTCAGATTTGTGGTGTATACTGTTTCCGTCAAGGATCTTAAAAAAATATTTTGTATATGGTTATTGTGTTTATTTTCTTGTTTTGATAATTTGTCCCTGCCTGGCTGGGACTGTCTGTCTGAGTATGAAATAGCGTTTGGTTGGTTTTCACAACCAAATGTCAGTTGCGCAGCCTAACACACACACAAGTACAGTACACACAGTAGAGGGACCCCCGCACAGTAACTGTAATTTCTCAATCACTTAGGACGTGGGGCGGCTCGCCGGCGCCCCTGGGAACCACCACACGGTAACTCTGTCATTTGTAGTAGGCCTACCGACTCCCGAGTACAGTCAAACACTTGGTCCAAAACCAAAAGGATATCACCGAAATTTTCCTTGCCGTTTCCATTCAGGTCCTGAGTATTCAATTCATAATCATCACATGAAAAATAACAAAATTCTAATCATAAAAAGTAATAATTAAAAATAATAAAACATAAAAGGAGGGGGTTATAATAAAGAGGTGGCACTTAAGTCACTTGACTAAGGGAGGAACAATAAGTTCCTCTCCCTTGCCTCGCCAATTTGAAAGGAGGGGTTCCCAAAGTTGGGGTCGCGGGACACTGACGGTGGGGTTGCGAAAATATTTTTGGTCATCAAAAATATGAATAGAATTCAACAGAATGAGTAAAATACAATGTAAAAAGCATTACAAAACTTCTCGCCCTGGGCCATCCGTAGCGCTCTCTTTCTGTTCATACTAGTAGGTGACAGTGGCCAACAGGATGCTCTGAAATACAAGTCATAGCAGCAACAGCAGTAAACGTGACACATGGATAGCAGATAGGCAGGTATGTATTGGCACAGGTAAGAAGTACGGTAAAGAAATAATATCAATATAACCTATAAAAGCAATGTTGTTCCACAATACCTCCAGCTACATGCCATTTCTACTTCTGTGCTCTTGCAAACAATTATTTGCACCTGCGCTTTTGCTATAACATTTACCACACACTGTACAACGATATGGCCTGTTTTCACCAGTGTGGATTCTCTTATGTATGGCAAGATATGAGCTTTGAGCAAATGATTTCCCACAGAAAGGACACCCAAAGGGCTTTTCTCCTGTGTGAACCCGTAGGTGCATAACCAAGTTGTCTCTACGCAAAAATGCCTTGCCACATTCGTGGCACTGGAACGGTTTCTCCCCCTCATGTTTCCCCTCCATGTGTCTTATGAGCTCAACGTCCTTCATAAAACAAGCACAGCACACATGGCAGAACTTGACTTCTGGGTGTGTTTGTTGTAGATGACCAGTTAAAACATTTTTGGACCCACAACGCTTTCCACACACGTTACAAATGGTATCCACGGACACGTTGGCGGATATATGATATTCAAAAGACGCAGGAACAGAACTGTCAGCTTCATAAGAGCCAGTTTGACTTTGATGCAGTGGACTCGAAACCAGCTGATATCCAAGTACAGTGTTGGAATAGTCTGAAGAGAGGGCCTGATTGTCAGCAGTTACTACTGACTGGTCATAATGAATATTCATGCTAGGGTATGCCTCATCTTCAATTCTTGAGATCGTGACTTCCTTTACTTCCTCTTTGATCTGTTCTTGGAGTATGTGACCTCTTACCACCTGACGCTCTTCCAAGCAGGAATTCCACTTATCGGCTTCTTTGTTAATAAGTGCGACGATGGGACAGGCCGAAGATGGCGCCTGATTGTCAGCAGTTACTACTGGTTGGTCATGAGGACTATGCATGCTATGTGATGCCTCATCCTCAAGTGTTGGGGTGATGACTTCCATTACATCTTCTTTGATCTGCGATTGACATTGGTGACGTTTGCTCTTGTTTTGAAGTGGAAACAGGCCATCTGCGTTGCAGTCTTGCTTTGGCTCTGATAAGAAATAGAATTATTGGCATTAGTTTATTATCGTTTTTATTGGCATAATCTTGTCACCCTTAATCCTCATTTAAACTTTGTTGTGGGATTTCGTTGATTGGCAATTTGGCAAGAATAGCAGTTATTCAGAATAGCAGTTGTTCAACTAGCTTGGCATTGCATTTTTAGTTGAAAAAGTGTGATTTTGGGTCTTATACTTTGTCATTTTTGGTCATGACAAAGTATAAATAAGGCTTCTTTATATTGCTTTTACACTATGTTTCTACCTCTTACCATAGGTAGTTTTTAATTACAATTTCCTCTTTGTGCCATTCTGAAACTAAATGTGTAGCCCCTCTCGGACCCCCCCGGTTGAGCTCTTTTCACCGCTAACCCGTGGGGTCCCTTGCCATCAGTTGAAATCCTCAATTGAAATTATGGAATACAGACGAACATACCGTTTTCAACGTCTGTGCTGCGGTTTCCTCATGCGGGTCAGAATGTCCAAAAGAAGCATATAGGATCTATAGGAGACAACGGAAACGGCTGCAAATCTTCCTTTGGCGCAGAAGCCGTTAAGTATTTTTAATCTGTGTTTGACCGTTTTGGCAGCTCTGAAATTCTCTCTTCCTTCCTTCCTTGACATACCGCCTAGCTGGCTAGCTAGTGGCTAGCTACGACAGGGCAGATCAGAGGCAGGAACGTAGGGACGGCAGCTAGCCACTAGCTAGCCAGCTAGGTGTTACAATGGGATGTCAATAAGGAAGTCAAGGAAGGAAGGAAGAGAGAATTTCAGATCTTACAAAACGGTCAAACACAGATTACAAATACTTAACGGCTTCTGCGCCAAAGGAAAATTCGCAGCCGTTTCCGTTGTCTCCTATAGCTCCTATTAGCTCTGTTCCATACCCTTCCTGCTTTCGATTCTGCAAATTTCTGCCCTGCAGTAAGGCTAACGGGGTTAAATCTCAAATCGAAATCAGACCAGCCTCTCCTCTTTAGTGGAAATCTCACGAACGTTTGACCTACTCACCAATACAAACACGGGTTGTGTCAATAGAAAGCCTACTTTCCGTAGTGGACGCACTCTGAGCCCCCCACCACACGTATAAACTGTACTTTTTGGCCAAAAGGGGATTTTGTTTCCACCGGAAAAAAAACATTTTTAGTTACTCCGCTGCGCCCTCTACTGATATTGCCCAGAGAACTGCCTCATAGAGAATATTTTTCCTCCAGTGAAAACAAATCCCTTTCTGGCCAAAAAGTACCGTTTATACGTGTGGTGGGGGGCTCAGAGTGAGGAAAGTAGGCTTTCTATTGACACAACCCGTGTTTGTATTGGTGAGTAGGTCAAACGTTCGTGAGATTTCCACTAAAGAGAGGAGAGGCTGGTCTGATTTCGATTTGAGATTTAACCCCGTTTGTCCCATAGCCTTACTGCAGGGCAGAAATTCGCAGAATCGAAAGCAGGAAGGGTATGGAACAGAGCTAAGCTCCTATATGCTTATTTTGGACCATCGGACCTGCGTGAGGAAACCTCAGCAAAGACGTTTCCGAAGTTATTTATGTCTGTGTACCATGTAGCAGGTTATTGCTGGGACAGGACCCTATGGGGTAAAGTTATCCAAATAAAGAAACTTTACGTACCATTGGGTTCTGACGGGGCTACTAAATGTGCTGCTGCTATCTTACCCACCCAGGTTTGCCTTGCAAAAATCCTTTGTCTGACACAAGTAATGGTTGCTAGACTGAGAGGGATATGGGTTCAGTATAGTCTTACAACTGAAATTGAATACATAGTATACCAAAAAGTTATTTATTAATGTGTGTGTGTGTGTGTGTGTGTGTGTGTGTGTGTGTGTGTGTGTGTGTGTGTGTGTGTGTGTGTGTGTGTGTGTGTGTGTGTGTGTGTAATGCTTAATTGGGTCGTCCACTCACAGTTGACAGTCTTTGTATTGAGTTTGTGCTTAAAATGTACTGTAAATTCTACAAACTGTTAATAAATATTTCAATCAATCAATCAAGTGTGTGTGTGTGTGTGTGTGTGTGTGACTGTGTGTGTGAATACAAACCTGCTGTGCGCATATCAGTTTTCAGTGAATTCAGTTCCTCTCGTAACTCGATTATCTCACTCTTCGACCGAACAACTTCCTCTCGAAACTCCGCGATGGTTTGTTCAACAAGCCCAAAGATCTCATCAGCAGCCACGGCAAGTCGTTCAGTGACGAGCGCTCTTAGCAGCTGTATCTCAGACATTCTATCTGGAGGATCAACTACTACACGCCAGACAGACCTTTCTTCCCTGGTTGGCAGTGGTTGCTTCCAAGAAAAGGTGCTTTACCTCGTCCAAGTTGTAAATCATTTATATTCCAGATTGCCGTTTCGGAATAACAGTTTGGAATGGATGAAAATCTTCTGCTTGCTTGCTTGGTTGTTTGTTCCATAGCCATACAAACAAAACAACCACATAACATCTGAGCCTCCTTCTTCTTCTGATCTCTTCCCTAGTGCCCTTCCCTTTTCCCACGTTGGACGTCCACCACTATTCCACCACTGACACCTGCTGGATAGGATGTTCACAGCCATTGCTCAAGAAAATAATGAAATCACAATAAAAAATATTAAATATACGGGTATTGTCAAATGCAACATTATTCTCACGACTTTTGGACCCTCTCCCACCGGTAACCTTACATATACTAAATAATACTAAATTGTTTATAGGTTCAATATAAGTCAAATAATATAGCCTTTCCACAGGAGTATCTTTTTATATTTTTCCAAAAAGAATACAAACAGCCAATAGCATATTACAAAGTTATTTCCCTCACTGGGGAAACTTCCGGGAGGAAAAACGGGCAAGCACCGGGGCGAGTAGTCCAGTATTCCTCCCACCTAGCCTAATCCTCCTTTGTCACCGCTGAGATCACTGGTTGAATTGGAACATTATTAAAATGAAAATCTGCCTTTAAAGTGAAGGCTGTGTTTTTATTTTATTTTCTATATTCTATTTGGTTGATACCTTAAAATAGGCATAATTAAGGTAAACTCATCAAACTCAAACTCATCAAATCATTTGAATTGTCCATTGTTAATTGTTATCTCTACAAATGACCTGGCCACTTAATTTGTGTTGATGTAAGAGCATGCTTTAACTTTCATGCCAAGGATTTGGCATTGACAGGGTTTTCAGAAGGAAAGGCGTTGAACACAAACCCATTCCAAGATGAAAAGTTTATTGGTCTGCAAAGTAGCCATACAAAAGCACAAGGATTAGAAAATGTTTTAGAATGGACTGCCTCACTGCCTTCATTTAAACATCACATTAGTCAATGAGACTAAAACTAAAACAACTAAAACTAAAAAAGTATAAGACTTTTCTCTTCACAGGATGCCTACAATTTGCAGTGATCCGCATGCCTGATTTGGAAAGAACTGTTAAAATAGACACATCTCACACCAATGAAACCAATAGAACACAACATCTTTTTTTAAACTTTATTGTTTAAAGTTGGTACAAAACCCCCCAAAACATTTAGTCCTACTTGAAACATTCTCAGCTTTTTGCCTTTGAAAAGGACACTGCAGAATCATGGGAGCGGAGCTCTAGAGGAGGAGGAAAGGTTAATTTATATTTCATCGTACAAATGTATCGCTTATCAAAAATCAGTTATTTAGGGCAAGCAACGTCATGACTGTATGATGAAGTATGAATTAAGCATCAATGTCTTTGTGAAGCAAGATCACATAGAGGCAACAAGAGTAAAGCCCTTTCTCACACTGTAGAGTGGTAGACATGCTTAACAAATCTCTCTGGTTAGCTCAGAGTGGAGTTAAAACACACACATTTAAAAGACAGACCTTTACTGGTGAGGTATTGTCAGAAGACCATAGCTGTGTGTGTGTGTGTGTGTGTGTGTGTGTGTGTGTGTGTGTGTGTGTGTGGTAACATAACAGGCTGATAGGTGGCTGTTTGTTTGCAAGTCTTTTTCTTTTGTCTCCCTGAGGTTTTAGTGTGTTGCAGACCAGAACATTGGTGGGGTTATTACTTATTATCAATGAGAATGTATGTGTATTTATTTTGTAGAGAGAACTCATAGACAGTAGAGATGGACGGTGAACACACACACACACACACACACACAGAATACTGTATACATTCATTTCATAGAGTAGGCTATACTTAAAAACAAAAAAAACACATAAATTAGAAAGATACACGTTACGCACAGCGCACACACACACACACACGCACACCTACAGTTCACCCCAATTCTGCACAAGACAAGATGACCAATTTACCGACAGTCTGACTCTGTGCACAGTAAAATCCCAAGTGCTCTTTTGAATTCAACATTCAGGATTTTGCAGTCTTATTTATTGCTGCTATATGGATGGTGTTACCAAGTCCCCCTCCCTACATACAGTACAGAATGAGGTGCCATTTCATAGTTATAGTGTTTTATACTTAAATCATTTTCTGTTCCGTTTCCATTGCTTCTTGTAGTTTTAGTTGTAGTTTATTTTTCTTTGTGCACTTTATTTACCATACTAGCGCTTTTGAAAATATATTAGTCTCCACACAACACTACACTGAAAACAAATGACAAGAAAATCACAGTACTTTATTGAAGTTTAGATCTCTTTTAGGTGTTTGTCAGAAACAAAATGTTATGTGGACCCTGATATATTTTCACCCATTGTTTGCTCCATGCACTGCAGGTGTGCATTTAATGTTTGTGTTAAACACACTTTGGAATAACTGACATGTTTTCCTCTTGTACAATATATTCATATCTAAACTGTCTTTAAATAGTTTTAATGGTGAATGCTTTTTGGTGTGTGCCAATAAAAATAAATGGAAATGTGAGTACCTTGTCCCCCGCTTGTAATTTTTTTTTGGAATTCTTTAATTCCTATTTTCTGATGTATACTTGATTTGGGTTTGGCACTCCACTGGAAGCCATTGATAATGCGCAACCTCTTTCTCATTTAGTTTTAATGGGGTCAATGCGTTTCATGGGTAGGGTTTCAAGTTTTCCTCTTCTGAATGTCACATCTTCATGCCAGATATGGATTTAATATGTGAGCGCAAAGAGCTTGACTTAGGTCAGTATAATTCCCAGAAACAAAATGCAGGGGAAATACTGTAGAAGCAATTGGCCATGAAATCACAAAATTAAATAAGCATATTGGACATTCAACAAATCAACAGCCTGCATGTTATGAGTATGAATTAACAATTGTCCACACGTATTTGTTTGTACTTGACTGTGTTTTAACCTTCCGGGAGTACCAAATGGGTGAGGTCTGTCGTTATGGGGTCAGTCAGTTCAGACAGTTAGCCATGAAGTAAATCACAAGTCACAATAATTATATTTTGAATTTGTTATTCTTTCCTGCTTTCGTCTAAACATTCTGGAATTAATTGTACTATAGCACTGCATCTCACATCCCTACCTGTCTGAAACCTTAGAAGCCTAAAATAAATGAGAATACACACTTGGAAGTACAACAGAAGAGTGCATTTTGTACAAAGGTATAACTTACAAGCCACAGGTTGGGTGAACTCCAAGATACACATTACACATTATCATAGGAACAGAACCTAGCCACGCAGGACTGTGGAGTGTGTTGCAAGGAAATTTACTATCCAACCGAGGTCTGTGTGTGTGTGTGTGTGTGACATTAGGTGCAAATCTAGTCTTAGAGCTGAGAGAAAGTAAGCTGCACGTCCACACAAACCTCATACTTGGCCTTGTAGGTGTCAGACATGCACCTAAATGGAGGGAACATACTCCCAATTTCCCATAATGCCAGAGGGCATCTCCTTTTTAAATTCTATTGCTTTGAATGTGTGAGGTTGATTTCCCATAGTGAGAGGGCATCTCCTTTTTAAATTCTATTGCTTTGACTGTGTGAGGTTGATTTCCCATAATGCCAGAGGGCATCTCCTTTTTAAATTCTATTGCTTTGAATGTGTGAGGTTGATTTCCCATAGTGAGAGGGCATCTCCTTTTTAAATTCTATTGCTTTGACTGTGTGAGGTTGATTTCCCATAATGCCAGAGGGCATCTCCTTTTTAAATTCTATTGCTTTGAATGTGTGAGGATGCAGTAATGCGTTATGGAGAGAAAAGAGTGGAACTTGTTAATACACACATTACAGCTACGCAAAGTGAGAGCACACCAGACAGTTTCTAAAAAGGATTTAGAAACAACAGCTATTAAACTACTTCCCACAAATGTCTGTTTAGTGCTGGTAGCGTAGGAAATAGGTGCCAAGTAGACACAGAACCCGAGAGTATTGAAGTTAGGCATATTTGAATGACAGAGAACCTATCTTAGGTGGGAAAAATAAAGGATGAGACGATGATTTGTGGGCCATAAATAAACATCATTGTTTAAGTTAGCTCTTATTAGATGAACTGTATACACATGTATATATTGCAACAATAAGGGTGAATAAAACCGTAGTTTTGCATTACGGTATATGTTAGTAGTATAGATAAATACTGTTTGTCAAATGTCCGTTGTCAACAACACAAAAAAACAACATAAAATCTTCACCCAGTCAGCAGTGTTCTTTGTATTTTGTTGAAGCCTTTTTTTGTGTCTCTGGTTTTCACATGAAAATATATAAATATTTTGTTCTTTTCATTTGTGAAAAAGCAATATAAAGGTCACTTAAAAATGAGAAGCAGAAAGAGAGAGAACAGTAAAAAATAATGCTTACAAAAGAACGGAAAAGTAAAAGGGAGAGAATAATCAAAATAAAACAGGGAGCGACATTCCTCTGCTTGGTCATGACCGTCCCCCCTCCCCACCCAAAGTTGTTCCCCTCCCCTCCTGGACCTGTCCTAGTCTAGGGGTCCCTGGAAGATGAGTCTGACAAAGCCCTGCTCCCCACTCAGCTGCTGGGCACAGAAGGGGCAGGCTGCATGGAAGGTGTGCGTGCCATGCGGCAGAGGGATCTGGCTCCAGAAGCCCGCCGTCTTCTCCGAGCACACGTGGCCGCATGGGCTGAAGGCGTGCGTGGGCGGCGCGGCGTCCAGGTAGAAGCCGGCCTCGCAGCCCAGCCACAGCGGCACGTACGGTCCCTTGGTGCGACACATGGGGCACTCGCGGTGGCGGCCCTCGCGGCCCTCCCGCTCCTCCCTGTGGTTGCCCCAGTTGTGGTAGCCGTGCACGTGGCCACAGTACAGGTACACCCAGGGCTGCTTCTCGTCGGGCGTGTCCTTGCGGCGCATGGAGGGGAAGGCCAGCGTGTTGAAGCCCACGGGGCACTGGGGCCGGGCGGCGTTGATCTCCTGGCGCAGGGCCTCCAGGTGCTTCAGGGTGGGCGTGCGGGACAGGCCCTCGGCCGTGCGCCACAGCAGCGTGGCCCCGCACAGGTCGATGAGCGAGCCGTCCACCAGCTCCTGGCTCTCCGCCTCCACCTGGACAAGGACAGACAGAGAGAGATAAAGAGACTCGTTAGAAGGATGGTTTTGCAGTAGCTAGGCGATTAGATAGATATCTAATGGAGGAGCACCGCTTAAAACAGAAATAAATGTAATTGAACTGAACAACAATGAGTTATTAGAACAACCACAGCCCAGCCAATCAGAAGCATATCTGAGTTTGAGTTTCCTTGTGTCTCTATCTCTCATATATATCATTATATATATAAATCTTGTAAAATTTTAAGAAAAAAAAAGGTCTCTTTTGGATATGCAGCTCACATCCCTTTGTACTATTACTATGAGATGATTGCGAACGCAGTGAGCCACTTACTATGACAGCAAGGGCTGAATGTCTGTGTGTGTGTGTGTGTGTCACGCTGTTACACCACCGGCCCGCCACCAGAGGGCGCAGCTGTAGCACACACACACACACACACACACACACACACACACACACACACACACACACACACACACACACAGGGCGCAGCTGTAGCACACACACACACACACACACACACACACACACACACACACACACACACACACACACACACACACAACCACACACACAAGAGCTGCGTTCGCTTCACGCGTTTGCGCGTCTTACTTGTATACTTACTGCTAGTTTGTGCATGGCCATGTCTCCCTGTGACAGTGATGCATTATCCACTTTTTCCCACTAGGTGGCAGTCTAAGCTATGCTTTTTTATTCCTCCCTACTAGGACGAGAGTGAGTGAGTGAGTGAGTGAGTGTGTGTGTGTGTGTGTGTGTGTGTGTGTGTGTGTGTGTGTGTGTGTGTGTGTGTGTGCGTGTGTGTGCGCGTGCGTGCGTGTGAGTGAGAAAATCAGAGACATTTTGGCAGCAATGGGAACTCCGGAATTGTGGCGTGGCAGTAGCATGTCACCATGCACTCAGAATGACGTTTAAAAGAGGAGCAAAGACAGAGAGAGATAAAAGGAAGACAACAAAGAAAATATTATACTGAATGTACTTTGTTGTTGTTAGTACAGTGCCGACAACAAACAGGACATGACAATGTATATATATATATACATTGTCATGCGAGTACCAGCTAGTGCAGGGGTCGGCAACCCAAGATGTTGAATGAGCCATTTTCGACCAAAAACATTAATTCAAAATCTATCTGGAGCCGCACATTTTTTTAAGCCTTAAAATGCTTATATAATGAAGACAACAGGGCTGCAAGTGGATATTAGCCTATCTATCTATTAAAATAAAGTGCGCTATGGTTTAACTTTCATTACATTATTATGCCATGTTTTGTTGCGGCCCGTCACCGTTTATATACCTGACAACAGCGCAGTTTGTTCGATGCAATCGCATCACACGACTCATCACAGCCAGGCAACCGAGAATGCTGGGGCTGAATTGATATCATTGATTTGTTGACTGGTGATGTTGTTTGCCATTTTTATGGCTCTGTCTTTGACTGTCTTTGCGGAGAGAGGCATGTCTTTAATTTTCTGTATTATCTCAGTTTTGTTTTTGAAGTCTGAGAATAGGTGCTCTGATATTTTAATGAATGACTCCTTCATTATGGGCGCGTTCGGAAATAGCGCACTGAGCCCACTGTGCAATGCAAACTAATAGGCGAGTGTGCTCCGGTGTGGTATTTCCGAACGCGCCCATAGTCACCGTCTGTGAACGGCTTGCCACGTTTTATTATCTCCCGGGTTGCAACGAAACTAGCAGTAGTGGTGGAGTTTGAAGCTGCGAACCACTTTTTAAAAGTTAGTTTGCTCTCTTCTGCAGTTCTGCAACAGCCCTCTTTCTCTCATTCCCAGCCGGGTGGTCAGCTGCAAACTTAACATGCTTTCCCTGGAAATGTCTTTCAATGTTACTTTTTTTGTTGCTTGATAGTTTGTCACTGCAGATTAAGCATATACAGGCAATCCATCTGCATTGGCTGTGAAGGCATAAGCGTCTGTCCACGAATTGTTAAAACCTCGGTTTTCGTCGGCTATTTTCCTTTTTCTCCCTGTAGAAGCCATAGCGTAGCAGCAGCCTCACACACACCCACCGGTTTGTTTACACCTGTCTGGCGCAGCATGCGAGTGTCGCATGTTATGACACAAATTTTAGTTGACATTATGTGCTGAAACTTAATATTTATTCTACACATTTTTACAAATTTGGGAAACTTAAGAATGTTTCTGTCACGTTTTGCCTCCTACAGAAACCATAAATGAAAAATAAAAATGTGAAAAAATAAACATTATACATTTTCATCGATTTTTTTGTAATGCTACAGAGAGCCACCAGGGGAGTGCTCAAGAGCCGCATGCGGCTCTAGAGCCGCCGGTTGCCGACCCCTGAGCTAGTGTGTATACACACACTAGCTGGTACTCACACTAACTACTTGACTACTGTAAGCTTATAACAGTTACACAATGACGGGGGGGGGGGGGGGGGACAGAGGTTAGATCAGCAACTGTTATTCGTAGAGCACTTGTCAAAACTGAATTACAATGTGAGTTTTACAACCAGTAAAATACTAATAAACTGCAGGCTTACTCCCTTATTGGGATTACTCATGGTTAGAGCTGAGGTCACTGATGCTGGGGGGGGGGGGGGGGGGGGGGCATGCACACACACGGCTCAGTGAGCATGCTGTGTGGTTATTAAATATAATTGACCAGACTAAGAGTACTGCTGGCTTTAATGAAAAACTCTTGTTGTTGATTAATCATTAGCTTCTGCTGTCATTTAATTAGACGTCAAGATGGTCACATGGTGTGTGTGTGTGTGTGTGTGTGTGTGTGCTTCTGTGCGTGAGTGTGTGAAGGACAATGTACAGGACTCTGTCCCACAGAGATAATATAATAGGTCAGTGGTTAATTATAATGCTGAGCTGTATGTTTTCAAGTCTAGGTTGGTTTGAGTCAAATTCACGTACACATACAACAATACAGTTTATATATACTGTGTCTCTTTTACAACAATACTAGTTTTCAGCCAAGCAATGTCCTTGGTTAAACATGCATTCCCATAATTCCCATGATGCACAGTTTGCCGTGCATTATTGGTGAGTAGGCCAACCCGGGGAGCTAGAGCAAGCAGATCATACTTTTTCTTTTTGGTGTATGTAGTAACAACAAGGGAACAAAGTACACATCAGACCTTTGTGTTATTACAGCTATACTTGGCTGTGTCTTTTGCGTGATTTATATTTGATGGCATGCTGCACCGCACAACAAAAATAGACAATCTACACAAGGTCAAAACACATAGCACTGCGATATTCAGATTTTATCCAAAAACATCACTGTGACCACAATCACAGTAAAAACCAACCTCTCTTGGGCCACATCCACACAAAGTTGTTTTCATTGTAAAACAGTGTGTTAAATGGAAAACGATCCCGTCCACATTTCCATTGCTAAACCTCACTACTTGCCAGCATTTGAATGCTGTTACAGATACTGTACCTGCTTCTGAGAAAAGAAGAGGCAACGACATTCAGAAAAACACAACTTCCTCCGTTCTTGTGAGTCCATTCTGGACCCTTTGTGGGATTATTTTCATGTCCACGGAAAGTAAAAATAACCCTGAATACAGAAGAATGAATAAATGTGCCTCCTCAGGGTTTAGCTCTATATTAAAGACCAGCACACACCGGGTGCGCAGCGACGCGGCACAGGCATTGCCGCACGGCAACACCTGGAAAATAACGGAGGCGGCTGTTTTGACGCACGGCGTTCGCAGACAGTGTGTGTAGGGCTTCTGTCTCTCGAGACAGTCTGTTGACTAACATCAAATTCAAAGGAAAAGAGGGCACTGTTTTTCATTTGTTTTGTCGATGGGTTCTCAGATTGCCTCTATATTAACCGTCTCAGTGAGGAACGAGACTTCAATCACAAGCCAATGCTCAACGTGTTACACCCAGGCCCAGCATACTGATCCATCATGCTCCATAGCCCTGCTTAATAGGAAATAGGTGCTCTTCCATTAACGGCCATTTAAATGGCCAACCAACAGTGAAATATGGAGCCGTCTAATGTCGGCTACTGCAGAGGCAGTTAACCCACAGATATTAAAGGCCAGGTGGAGATAAGAGCAAGGCTAATTGTGTGCTGCGCTGGGAGACTTGGAGAGATAGAGAGACACTTGTATTTACTTAGCATCAGGCAGAAACCTACTGTCTCCATATTTCAACTTCTTATGATTTTCATTAATGAATGCCCTACTTCGTCATACAAGAGCGTCACATAAGAGTAGTGAAACGAGCAGACCTGCAAGCTTGTAGATAGGCTATTCTCACTGTTTTGCATTTTTTCATTAATGGAATAAAAGGAATGGTTTTGGACATACAAGGATTTCACCCCGGCAGCGACAAAATGCTGATGTAAAGACTATGCATGTGTGCTTTACTGATGGGAGACTAGAACAGGATATAATAGAAATAAAATACTGTGATGCTGCTCACACACACACATGCTCTCACTCTCAGGCACATGCACATACATACACACATACTACAAATCCTACAGTAGATGTCAGCACTAGAGGCTCCGATTGGACAGCGGGTGTGTGAATGTGGGCTGTGATTGGTAGACAAGTCCTGACGTCAGTTGGAGGATCCTTTTACTAGGTCCTGTTTCACACAGATCAACACCCGGACCCGTTCCCATGGAGACGGCATCCCCCTAACCCCAGGTGGCAATGGGTGTAAAGAACTGACTGAACTTCAAGCCTGGGTGAGAGGACTGGTGTGTGAGCGTGTGTGTGGTGCATTTACATTCACCCATTCACACACCAATGCCTGAGGAAACCATGCAAGGCACCAACCTGCACATCGGGAGCAATTTCAGAGTCTTGCTCAAGGACACGACACTAACTCTGGGAGAGCCCGGGTTTGAACTGGGAACCTTGCGGTTCCCATCCGGTCACTCTACCCCTGTGCCACTGCCGCCTACATCACTGATAGTTATTACATGGCTATATGAGAATTACATGGCTATATGAGAACAAAATCAATGATTTCAAATGAAATTATTGATACAAAATTATAATAATTATGATTATGATTATGATTTTTAATTATTGACTGCCAAAAGTATTCCATTAGATTCAATGGTTAGAACTGCAGATTGGCCAACTAGCATGTTCAACAAATCCATGTAATCAATAGATTTGCACGTGCATGGTGTGTGTGTGTGTGTGTGTGTGTACTGCATTCTGTAGGTAGATGCTGTGTTGAGTGTAGGTAGATAAGACGAGACAGATGGACGACAGACCGAAAGACAGACAGCCCATTTCAGGTCCGTTAGAACGGTGTACTGCAGCTGTCAATGCAATCCCTATGAGAGGCATAAAAAAATACCCTTATTTCACTGGTTCATTACTGAGGCTGTAGCGATTTATTTTGTGTTCTAATAAAGTGTCCCTGCTGTGCCATATGTTTGATTTATTTGTCCTTTTCAATGTTACATACCTGCCATCTCAATATACAGCCCACAATGTACTATAATATACTCCATCAGTGTCTCAAAACTGATAGCATTGTAAATCTCAAGTTAAAGTACATCACGGTCGCATCCCTTGAGGTTTTCAATACCCACATTTGTTGTCTCCACCAGGCCGAAGGCATAGGGAGAGAGTATATTTTGCGCTCCGTCTGTGTGTGCGTGTGTGCTTGTGTCCGTCCGTCCGTGTACAGCTAATCTCCGGCACCGTTAACCCAGTCGATGCCAAATTTTGCACACACACTCCCTGGATGCCAACGATGTACCTCTGCCCCAACATTTCAATAACGGCCTGTTATAGCACCACACTTTCTTTTATATTACTGTCCAAAAATCCCGCAAATCGTTACACAGTATCTCTATAGTCATGTGTTCAATACGGATCTGTCCGATATTTCATATTCATCCTAATTGGCTAACATTGGCTTTCAAAGTTTGAAGTTTGTTTTGAACAAAAAGCCTCAAATGATGAACGCAGCATGCAATTTACGTGAAATCTTTCACAGACTTTCCTACTAGGCTGAGGAATATATCCCACCCTTTTCACATTGGCCTATTATAGCACCACCAGGAGGCCACAACCTGATCTGCCCTGGTGGAGACCTGTGCCCCGAGGGGCACTTTTCTAGTTTAGTATTATTTTAAAAGTAGGCTAACTACAGTTGAATTTCAATGGCCAGAGTTAGTGTCGAAGTGTCCTTGAGCAAGACACTAAACCCCTAATTGCTCCTGATGTGCTGGTTGGTTTCCGCCACCATCGGTGTATGAATGTGTGTGTGAATGGGTGAATGTAATGCACAATGTCTGTAAAGCGCCTTGGATAAAGGCGCTATATAAATGCACCATTTACCAATGCTCGATTCTGATTGGTCAATCACTGCATTAATGGCATGTTATTTCTTGCTATGAAGAATATCCTCACCTGATCGGTCAATCAATCAATCCGCCAAGCTTGTTTTATACTGTATGCAACATGGCAGCCATGTAAAACAAACACATTTTACAGCTAAACGGTACACCCAAAGAATATTTTCTTTTAAACATTTCAGGCAAAAAAAATGAAAAAAAGGTAAGCGGTAACAGAATATGAAATCATATTTGGTGAGCCAGTCATGGTTGAGAACTAAACCACTCCAGGATGCTAATGAACTCGGTGTCTAATCACCGCGTCCGAGTTCATTTCTCAACAGTGGCCGGCTCACGACTCGTTAACCCTGGCGTCATGTACACCCGGTCGGTGTCTTACCATCTTGCCTCGCTGCTGCGCCGAGCGGGTCTCCCGCAGTGTGAAGACGTTGCCACAGACCGAGATCTCCCTCCACACGCCAGGCTTTGAGTCCTGCATGAAGCCATTCCTTGGGTGCATCACCAGAACGCCGTTGGTGGTGAGCCCGTCCATCTGCCCGTCCGACGTCTTCCACTTAGCGGCTTTCTCCTGTGGAAGGGAGGTGGGACAGTTATTTGAGTCAAAAGGCTTCGTGTTTTCTATTATATCTCTGTTGTCGGACAGAAACAACCTACAGTATCCTCGTCTCCGACAGACACAGTTCCGCGCCAAAGAAAGACCCAAATTCCGAAAGATAAATAACTGGAGAGCAATTGATTAAGGATGGTAGGTCCATGTCCATTGTAATGCTGTCGGGTGGAAACCAAAACAAGAGTCAAATAAAAATGCAAGCTAAAGTAGCAGATCTTTCTACAAGCTCAAAATATGTCACTTTGCAGGTATGCTACTTCTTGTGTGACGCTGTGGTATGATCAAGTAGGACGTTAATTTAAGATTTTTTTTTTTGAAATAACACAGAGTGTAAAGTTGGCCGATGATCAAGGCTCCAAGAACAGTTCAAAGTCCAGGAATGCAGGGTTTCTTATGTTTATTTCCCTCCACAAACACCTAATAAATAGCAGTGCAGCATATATATATACACAGTGGGCCTAGGCAGACAATGACACTAACACAAATAAGGCTGGCCAAAAATAACTTCAAAATCTGAAATGAACACTAGAAAAGCTAAACTAAATAAACAAAACAAACTAAGAAACAGGCAAAAACCTTACACATGAAGGCCCCGGCAGCTCTCCCTTAGAGTTGTACTAGTCTGCTCCAAGTTAAAAATCATAATCCTCACCTGAAGCCTCCCTTTTATAACGGGTGAGCCACACCCAGAACACAGATTAGCAATTTACTGTCAATTAACTAATCTCCATATATCTGACATCCTATAAAACAGCAATACCAAAAACTTGTACACCACATACATATTTTACACTTTAGATACCAATAATACACATACTATACCAAATACACTTTAAAATAATATTGCAAACAGCTACACCCACACAGACACTTCCAAGCTGGCCGGCATGATGCTCATCAAATGGAAGCAGCTATAAATTGTGTGCAATGTCTCTACTATTGTCTATAGGGCACAGGCTGCCATGTGACACGGAGAATGGGAGGTTTCTGCCTGACAGTAATGATAATGTCCATATGTATGAAACAAGTCAGACACGCGCACACGCACACACACACACACACACACACACACACACACACACACACACACACACACACACACACACACACACACACACACACACACACACACACACACACACACACACACACACACACACACACACACACACACACACACTCTCTCTCTCTCTCTCTCTCTCTCTCACCCCCAGGAAGATGTTCTTGGAGGAGTCAAAGCCGGCTGCGAATATGCGTGCCGTGTAGGGAGGCGTGCGCCCGCACATGATGCGGCACGCAAAGCGCGAAATAGTGCTCTGGACAGACTGGGTGTCGGAGTTACTCTGACTGCCTGCCACCGTGTCCGTCACCACGTAGTCTATAGGACTCTCTGTGGATCGACCGATCTGGCAGAGGGAGAGAGAGGGGGGGGGGGGACGTGATAGAGGGAGAAAGAAAGACAGGTGGAGCAGAGTTCTTGGTCACAACTCATTATTAACCCAACACTTTATGGTACTGTACACACTTGTTTCAAATCAGATGAGTTGTTTTCCTCAATGCGCGACAATCCGTCAGCCTGTATGGTTGATGAATACACATCTGCATCAGACAGATAGGCTGATAACTGCTTGGTTCATCTCAAGGGATTGTTCCTAATAAAGAATTTCAGACAGACACCTAATATCCTAATAGCAACATGCGCTGCAATGTGACGCATTGCAAGCTTGTACAGTATATCGAATATTACCAGCGAAGAGCTTTGGTGTAGAGAGCAACAGGAGCAGAGATAATGTACAACCCTGGGGGATACAGCAGGTCAACAAAGTATATGTGGTTTAAGTGGATAAACTGGTGGGTTACCTGGAACATGTCTGTATTGACGTCATGGGTGTACTCAACCACCACTGTCTGAACACGAGACAGAGTATAAGAGATGCTGTGCTGGTCTTTGTTGCTTATGGCCTGGAGAAGGAGGTAGAGAGACAGAGTATAAGAGATGCTGTGCTTTGTTACTTGTAGAGGAGGAAGCAGGGAGAGGAGATAGGGAAAGAAGGGAGCCATGGCAGGAGGAATGAAGAAGAAAAAGGAAATGACAGCGTTAAAAAGAGAGTAGGGTGACAGGGAGTAATTTGATGTTCTTTTTCCATCATCTGAACAACAATCATCTCAACCACAAACATGTTAATTAAACATTCTCTTGGTCTTGTAGTTTGATTGTCTCTTCTGTCAACACATTATAAAATGTATTAAAAACGTTGTAATGGTAGGACAGGCAACTGAGGCAAGGAGAAGAATAACCTCCACACACAAAAACACACACAAGAGAGAGAGAGAGAGAGAGAGAGAGAGAGAGAGAGAGAGAGAGAGAGAGAGAGAGAGAGAGAGAGAGAGAGAGAGAGACAGATGGAGATAAAAGACATGAGTCAGTCTCTGCTGCTAGCTAGGCCCAACATCAGTCTAAAATGGTATTGTCCAAACAAACCACATACACAGTTTTGTAAACCTTTTATGAGATTGCATGGACTTGCATTCATGCCATATCGCCCACCCTAACCACAACCTTATCACACTTCAGTAACATCCAATCAGGGACACCAAATTTGGCATGCCGACCCCAATCAACTAGTTTCATGTCTACCATTTGTCACCAAATGTGACCTATGTCAGGAATACACACTCACAGGACAGCCAAGGGCAATCACTCTTCCAGACACTTTCAATTACAGCAGCTAAAAGCCTGGCCTGTGTGTGTGTGTGTGTGTGCGTGAGTGAGAGAGAGAGAGAATCTATTGGATACAGATGTTAGAACAAAGAACCAATAGTGGACACACCCATAACATGTGAACACAATATGTACTATGTACGCACTGAAAGACACACACACACACACACACACACACACACACACACACACACACACACACACACACACACACACACACACTATGCTAACCTGTCCAATTTAACAGGCCTTCAAAGTACAGATGGAAACAGACTTCCAAGGACATGAAGGACTTTTGGTGAGAAGCTGCTCCATTACCTTTAACTGTTTCACATTGTTCGAATACCCCTTTAAAATCCTGTACAAGGCCATATGCCGACTTTTGGTTACTTTATTAAATTGTATTTATTTTATTAATAATTTATCGATTTTTCAGAAAGAAACACAAAGACTAAGGAGAGCAAAATAAAGCCAAACAAAATCACACCCATGTGAAGAGAGTGGTGCAACTCCGGGTGGGGGTCCCCGGAAGTTCCAGACCCACAGGAACGCAGCCAGGGTTCAGGCCCGGTTCCGGCAAGCCACCCCGCGTCCGAAACGGTCGAGAAATGACAGTTACCGTGTGGGGGTCCCCGGGGCGTCCCTGGAACATCCAAACCCACAGGAACGCGCACAGTGTGTGTGTTGGGCTCCGCAACAGTGACACTTGATTGTGAAAACCAACAAAAAGCTATTTTCGTGCACACATAGCGGTCTAAAACTCTAGACTATAGGAGTGGTTGCACCACTCAATAAAAGAGGAATAAGCGGGGGGACAAAACACATTATATATATCAAATCCTTTGTTTACTTAGGGGGAAGCAAGGTTTGCAGAGCATGCTAGCTTATTGCCCTGCCCCTGTTTGCCAATTACATAACGCTCATAAAACATGTTCTTACAATAGGCTCTAGTGGAGCAGTGCACTGTACCTTTGGCTGGGTTTTGACAGTGGCTGTGCATGTGCGTGCCTGTGTGTGTATGATATGCCATCTTGTGCACGTACTGTATCTTCATTTCGGATACGTGCACTATATGCATCCCTGCGTGTGTGCGTGATTGCAACAGTTTGCTAGTACTAGTACTGTAGTATAGTGACACAGATGTGACTGTGTGTGTGTGTGTGTGTGTGTGTGTGTGTGTGTGTCTCACCTTGGCTGCCTGTGGAGTGCAGGCAACGTGTACAGTGCTAGGTTTGACCCCGTTGGCCTTCGGTCTTTTACACAGTCCAAAACGACTCTTACGCCTGCCTCGGTCCCCATTAGGCAGTGAGCCATTGTACCTATACACACGCGCGCACGCACACACACACACACACACACACAATACATAAGTTCGATTTGTATATAACGGACTACGAACGTGCACGGAAACACAAGCACTCACACACACACAGCGATACAAAAGCAAACAAAAGACAATGGGGCATTATTGTCTGAGCAGTTGTATAATACAGTGGAAAACAGTCATTGTGGACTTGTGGTATTCTATTGTACTCCCCACCCCCCCCCCTCTCTCTCTCTCTCTCTCTCTCTCCTTGTCATACAGTGTATGCTGGTAACAACAAAGGGCTGTGTAGTTGAAAGGCTGAAAAAATAAACAAGAGACTCATTTCGGGTCTGATCGACAACCAACCAAAGGAGAATAAACAGTAGCTTACACGGGGATAGAATAGGCCTTCTGTGACTCCCAACAACACTCTGCTCTTTGTGTGCGTGTGTTTTTGGTCAGTAGTACTAGTAACCAACCACCAGAAGTGAAATGTGCTGTAAAGTCCCAGTGGTCATTGAACAGTGTACAACAATCATTTCATTCCACTTGTACAGTATATTGGCATAGTTGAATTAAGGATTTCATTTTACTGTGTGGGATCGGGTCGAGTCGTCCCGGCTTCTCTGAGTTTATACGAAGTGTGAGTCTCACAGGAGGCTCATAATGTGTTGTTTACTTGAAGACATTTTTGGCTTCATCAGAGACAGGAGAGAGAAAGGAACACAAGGGGGAAATCCTTAGATTATACATTCAGATGTTAACTTTGTTGCAAGAAAATAGCAGATCTTCTGATATGTCTGCTATTTTTTAAAGATTTTGAAAGTGAGAGAGTGGTTAAGTCTGTCCGTCTGTGAGTTTTATAAATATCGAATCAATGAAAAGTATTAACAAGAGTGTGACCATATAAATACATTTTTATTTTCCATTTCCTGGTTTGGACATGAGGTTTCCACCCTGACGATATGGGGATATCGATAGAATATGGATATCGTTGCAGAAAACTTGCATCGCCATATTTCAACTTTATAAGTTTATATGTTTATTTTTTGTGAATTTAGGTCCTACTGTATGTCCATCATACAAGAGTACAACGTGCTGTAATTGGTTCTCAAAGTGGGGTCCTTGGCGGGGTTCCACGGGTCCATGTAAACGTTGGCAATTCCAAAAATAGCAGACACACAAGCTCACAGTGCGTCACTTCGTGCCCAAGTGTTTGAAAAATGTTGAACAATTTCACATTTGTTATATCTCAAATCTTCTGGGGGTCCCTGGCACACACAATTTCGGATGGAAGTCCACGGCCACATTTATATCAATTTGCGAAACCAAAAATAATTTGAGAACCGCTGGCAGTAAAGCGTGTGTGCAGGACTGTGTCCCAGACAGCTACGCTGTGAGTGTTTGTGTTCGCTGAGTGAGAGAGAGCATATCCATGGAGAGCAAACAACCCTGGAAGAGTTTGCTGGGTAACCATGGCGAGAGAGCAGCCTCCCAGTAACATTTAGCTGGAGTAACCATGGCAAGAGAGCTTAAACCAGGCAGAGACGGAGCAGGGTGTCGTTGGCCGAGGGTCCCATGAGCACGGCAACAACTTGTGTTTATGAGTACGTGTGTGTGTGCGTGTGTGTGTGTGACTGCGTGAGACTCACGCAGGCCCTGCAAGCTGTGGGCCCTGGAGCTTAAGCTCCACTAAATTCCATTGTTAATCCGGGCCTGACGTGAGTGCGTGTATAAATATTCTCTCATATTAAGATCCAGTGTTAGGCAATATATTTGTGCTCATAGTAAGCCAAAGAATCACTAACTTTCTTGGTATCTGTAAAGATAAAGTTTCAATGAAGTCGTACCCCCTCAAAAAAAATCTCTCAGGTCTAAAATAAACATTTAGTTGCTTTAATTTGTACCACTTCGTTAATTACTGAGGCTCATTATTCCACAAACAACACAACAAATCCATGCGGTAAATCAATTTGTAGTTAATGTATCAGCTCATGAACACTGAGGATGTGACCATGTGCCTCAGCAATTACAATACTTCACTGAGATACAAATATATAAACGGCCAAGACTTTCCATGACACACTATCAAAAATACCAAGTAGGATGTTGAAATTCATCTCACAGAGCATCTAAAAATACACGATTAGTATGGGAATCTATGAGTGGGGGCGGGGGGGAAGGGGGTATGTGTGTGTATGCCTGCATGTTATTGCTTGATATTGGACCAGGACTCAGTATGTGGATTCAGATCATTCTGGGAGTCCTTGACATGAACAGGTTTGAGAACCACTGATATAGAAACATAGGTTTTTCAGAAAACTGTGATGATTTAGAAGATATTTTGTAGACAAAGGGTCACCATGCAACTCCTTGGGTCCAAAAGGAGTTAACGCTAAAACTGTCTTGGTTTGGGCCATTGAATTCCATGCGTTGAATCACTAGGGACGACGGGCGTCAACGTGCAACAGGGACAACGCTAAAACCATCTCGACCCTTTGGTGTGGTTAGGGCTTTGGTGAGGAAATAGCCAGCACACAATGAATGTCCTTTTCACACATTTTATTTACCTCCGTCCCACGGACAGAAGGGACGCGTTTCGACCTGATACAGTACTGTAGGTGTTCCTCTGCGTTGCGTGTAATAAATAACACACAAACACACACACACACACACACACACACACACACACACACACACACACACGCATGCATGCACGCACGCACATATCTGAAAATGGCCAGGGATGTTGGCAGCATGGCATATTCAGACCCATGAGAAGCAGAGCTGTTTAAAAATCCACAGCGATGTTCCCCAGTGCAGCAAACACATTCATCTCCAGAGACTATACAGCATTCCTATGGATTAGGCCATTAGCAACGCTACGAGCATGCCAATGTTGGAACCACATCAGGCAGGAGAACCCACCAGGCTGCACGTTGATGGGTCCTACACAGCACTGCGTGCGTGCGTGCGTGCGTGCTAAGCATGACGTTAAAATGTTTTAGGCCGACCAGCTGAACAAATCTTGACATTTCTAAGACCTTTCATGTTTCTGGAAGATGCTTCCTACATTCTATTGCTAGTTTGATCACTTCAAATACCCTTTCATCTTAAAATAACTAACGACCAAAAATAGCTGATCTACAAGCTGAGTTGTGAGCTTGTAGATCAGCTATTTTCCGTGCGCAGCATGCTTTCAATGAAGACACACTGGCTTCTATGGAAATGACTGAAATCATCATCATCATCAGACTGTAAATAAAATGGTTATTAAGATTAACCATATTTAAAATGATTTTAATATCTACAAGCTTGCAATTCATCACGATGTGACACCTTGTCAGCTTGTACAGTGTGTGTTATTTACATTAGTTATACTATAATGTCTTAAGTATACTTAAGCACAAATAAATAACTTTAGTAATGTTGTTTTGTTATGACTTCTTGAAGAGTCCCATTGACCTTGGGGTGGCATGGCCTGACCTTGAACTCAAACATGCGATGATGCGAGTGGAAAACGGAAAACTGTGTTCTTCCTTGTAAACGTATGGACTTTACTGCCTGCTGAGAGTTTCCACATAGGAAAGTTTCCACTATCATCTCCCAGACAATACTGCTCCAGCACATACAACTCAGAGCAACAAACAGTGAGTCAGCTGGGAAGCCAACTTAGCCAAGAGTGTGTGTGCGTGCGTGTGCGTGTGCGTGTGCGTGTGTGTGTGTGTGTGTGTGTGTGTGTGTGTGTGTGTGTGTGTGTGTTCGAAAGAGGGTCTATGTCTGTATGACAGTTGTGTGATATCTGTGTGCTGTTTTTCTGTGCATTCCAAAAGGTGTGCACGGCGTGCGCGCGCGCGAGAGAGAGCGAGAGACAGACTGACAGAGTGTGAACCTTATACTCCATCGTGCAAGGGTGTCACTTGCCAAAAAGAACATACCTACCGTATAAGCTTGTTAAGTTCTTTTTGGCAAGCGAGTAAGCGACTACTGAGTATGAGTTAGGCTTAAGTGAAAGTGTGTATACATTTAGCTTGTGCTGGTGACCCTAAAGGAATGGAACAGTCTTTCCAGGACAATACAGGACCTAACCCTAAAGGAATGGAACAGTCCTTCCAGGACAATACAGGACCTAACCCTAAAGGAATGGAACAGTCCTTCCAGGACAATACAGGACCTAACCCTAAAGGAATGGAACAGTCCTTCCAGGACAATACAGGACCTAACCCTAAAGGAATGGAACAGTCCTTCCAGGACAATACAGGACCTAACCCTAAAGGAATGGAACAGTCCTTCCAGGACAATACAGGACGCACAGGGAGCGATGGAGGAAGTCCTTCACTGTCCACCGACACTAGGGAACGTGTGCGTGCGTGGCTGCGTGCGTGTGTAGATGTTTGCATTTGCACACAAGCAGCACGTACACATCCTCGCTCTGTATGTGCGTCCCTGTACACGTGTAATGTGCAGTGTGCCCCGCAATGGCCCGCATGCAGGATTGCTTTTTTCTGTGTGCCTGCATGCCTGCGTTCACGTGCATGTGCATGTGCGTGCGTGCGTGCGTGGTACACTCAGGCCAAGCAGAAGGGAGTGGTGGAGGTTTTTCCTACAGCTGAGCGTGGGGTATGCAGTCAAAACAAATCTCCCTCTCCCTCACACTGAGCAGACAGTTCTGGGGGAAGGGAAGGGCAGGGCGAGTGCTTGAAGCAAACAAGTTTTCTGTTATGAATAATGTTTGCCATTAGCAGGATTTATTTTGGCCATGTCACTAGAAGCAAATTTTTATTTTTTTGTATTTTCACTATTTTTGCACAACGCTGTCGTACAACAAAGTATAAAAAGGGGCTTAAGCTCCTCAGATTTTATCGTCAAATATTTAGCGTCCTCTTACTTCCTACTAGGGACAGTTTTCCAGTTGTTCTCACTGTGTCCCAACAAGCCAACAACGTCATCCTCCCAGGCCCGTACTGTGACCAAAGCACCAGTGATTGTGAGTGGTTGTGTTGGGCTGGGATACAGGCTGTGACTAATACATACAGCTATGACCAACACATCTGTGACCAATCAGGCCAACAGTAGAAGGCTGTTGTTGTTACTGGGCAGCTCCCAGGTGTAAACAAGTATGACTGAATGAATCCGAAGCAGAAAGAGCATAATGTGCTTTTAGCGAAACCCTTCCCTGGTGTTGAAAACTAAAGAATAATCTATGACCAGGTTCCCACATGGAACATTGAGTACAAATTGTTGTACACATAACCAAAATAACTCTGGAAGAATTAAATGACAGCCTAACTGAGTTTTATAATCTCAGTAAGGGCTATATTATTTTTTGAGGTGCGCTAGCCCCTCCTATGCCCAGCTTTGTAACATGATGATTTGATTGGCTGATCACCGCTTAGTGATGATTTGATTGGCTGAGCAAAGTACATATTCAAGATGAAAAGTGAGGGCAGAAAATGAAGACGCCAATAGTGATTGGCCAGAATGACATTCGTGATGATTGGCTGAGCACAAGTGTGATTTTTTTTGCCCACTCAATAATTTAGCGATTCTAGCCAGACGTCAAAATTATTCATGAAGACAGAAAGACTGTTCTGAACATCGGGAGGATTTGTCTCACCCATCTATTGTGTGAGTGACACCTACGGGTGAGCACTGTGTGAAATGACACAACCCCGCTTTCTTCCCCGCGAAGGGAGGGGCTGCCCCACGGAGGGAGGGTCTGGAAAGAGCGCCGCGGCTTGTGATTGGGTGAGTCAGTGGGGTAGGGAGCTCTCTGCTGTGTTCATTGTAGGAGGGGGTCGCAACTCCAACGGGGCTGAGTCGCCTCAAGCGAACTGCGTTCTATGTTCGACACGGCATCTTGCTCACTTTAGCTCGCTCGGAGGCGTCTCTCGCGGCTAAAGTTGGCTCGAGACGGCGCCCCTCCGTCACAGTCTAAAACTATACAGTGAAAGTCCATCCCTTCGTGGGGCAGAAAACTCTGACACTTACTGCTGACCCCAACTCAATGACCTCTTCCTTCTTGACTGGCACTTGACTGGTGGAGTCTTGAGAATGGGACTGTGTTCTGCAACGCAAGGTGTATGTAGGCCCTGCATGGATTCATAAGTATGGTTTTCTAGCCCTGTATTTATCATTAATCATTCAATGTAGGCCATAACTATAAACCAGCCACAATGTGCTACCATCAGTAGTCGAGTCATGCAACGCCACATTTTAACACACATTTACACTATCCTACAAGGCTTGAAGCAGGAAACTTTCGAATTAAATCAATCACCTCCTTCTATGAGGAATAGCTCATACAATACAGGAATAGGAATACAGTTATGTACTGTACGACAATGTGTCAACCCATAATTGACCTTCTTCACCTTGATAGGTCAAACTGCACCACACTGTATGTCAAATACTGAATTATATACAGTAGCTTAATGGTCTTATAAGTTGACGATGTCATGTGTGTAACTGCGAATATTGAGCCATTGCGGACAGAGTGACACTGCACACGCACACACTCACACGCGCAGTCGCGCACACACACAGGATAGTGACAACAGTTTGAGTGCGAGTCTGGTTACAGGTGCTTACCCCAGCACAATGAGCTCTCCATACTTGACTGGCACTTTGGTGGAGGCTGTAGTGGAGATGTTTTCCTGCTCGGGGGAGTACATTGGGCACGGCTGGCTGAGGTTACAGGAGGAGGCGGTGGATGGGAGATGGTGAGGTTCAACCCCCGGGGGAGGGCGAGAAGAGACGGGAAGGAGAGAGGAGGGAAAACAGTCGCTGGTTACTGGAAGACAGGGGAGGAAGAGGAGGAAGGGGAAGAGGAAGGGTCAGCTGAGCCTCAGCTCCGCCCTCTCATCCTTCATGCGTCCGTCGTTGGCAGCACCCACTGCCCTGTCCTGCCCTAGAGAGAGAGAGAGAGAGAGAGAGAGATTCAGTTCCTATTACATACTGTGTACATTTTGTGTACATCTGGTACATTTTGTTAGGTCAAGGCTCCTAAGCTGGTACCAGATCCCCAAATTGTATAAGCTCTGAATATGGGGGGTTTGGGGTCAGTCTCTGACGTCACCAAACTATATCTAAAACAAACTATCTCATCTCTTTGTTTGGTCATTTGTCAATTTCTATGAACACAAATATGCATTTCTTCAGGGAGGTAAGAGCGAGAAAGAAAGCAAAGGTAGATCAAAGATAAGACCTCAACTGTACGCTCCAACAAAGCAGACTGCAGATAATCCCTGCCTGACACAGTTCTTAGTCACTCACAGGCCAGGGCAAACAAGGTCACCAAAGAAAACCATCATCATAATGGTGTTCCTCTACAGCAGACAGCAGTGGTTCTCAAAGATGTACAGTATATGTCGAGGGACGGGAGAGTGCGTGAGCACAGAGACAGATGAGGTGACAGTGAGTGCAACATTAATGTCAAGCTGGGAATGGAACCCGGGATGTTGTGGTGGCTGAGCCTCCATGGCACCAGTTGACACGCGTGCGTGTGGTCTTACGGCGGGTCTCTTTGTTGCAAACACGCTTAGCAAAGATTACACTGTCAAACCCAGCTGGCTGGAAATAGGGAAATACTTTCATATCTCTCACTCAAAGCTCATTAGTGATGTTATTGTGATGGCCAACGAGGTCTTTGTCAGGTTAATGCTCACGTGAATAAAACAGGACGGACGTGAACGCGTGTGTGCTTCCTGTGGAATTATTGACCTGGGCACACATTAGTGACAAACACACACACACACACAGTCACACACACACAGTCACACACACACACACACACACACACACACACACGAGAAAGAAAATAAGTCATGGAAAAAAGATAATAGGAGTGAGATTGACAGTTGGTGAGAAAACTAAAATAGAAATTTCAGTACCAAGTTTGGATAGTGTGTGTGTGTGTGTGTGTGTGTGTGTGTGTGTGTGTGTTTGATTGATTGATTGAAATATTTATTAACAGTTTGCAGAATTACAGTACATTTCAAGCACAAACTCAATACAAAGACTGTTAACTGTGAGTGGACGACCCAATTAAGCATTACACTTGTTTACAACAGTGTCCACTTTGTTCAATTCATCAAAACATTCAGAGACGTACAAATAGACACTTCTATATAGTTAAAGAACAGAACAGGAATTCATCATAAAGGAGGCAAAAAGGGAAAAGAAACATATACAGTGAGGGGAAAGGCGGTGGGGGGGATTCAGATTTTACGGGGGCCAGTTTCGAATTGCAGCCGTCCGTAGGTGCCCTTTGAGAGCGGTTTTGAAGGAGTCAAGGGATTCACATGTCTTAATGACTGTTGGTAGGTCGTTCCACATTTTGGTGGCATAGGAGCGAAAAGAATTTAGACCCTTGTTTGTGCCGAATCTGGGTTGTACATGGTTTGTTGCACTCCCTCTGGTGTTGTGGGTGTGGACTTTGTTAACATTAAGGAAGTATTCTAGACAGGGACATGGGTATCTTGGTGGTGTATCAAATCTTGTGGACCAAACCCATTGCAAGATGCTGTACTCTGTCGTCGACCCTAAGCCATCCCAGCCTGTCAAAGTGGGCAGGGGTGAGGTGTGTGTGTGTGTGTGTGTGCACGAGGTTCATACATAATCCCAAGAAAGGCACAGCCCTTACCAATGCATGTAGTGTGCTCACTGTACTGTAGCTCACAAAGGTTACATACACAAATGAAAATGTGGACCATGTCCTTGAGCAAGGCACTGAATCCCCAACTGCTCCCCCTGGAGCTGCTTAGTGGCCAACAGTATAAGACTGTGGTTGTACTGGTCAGCTCCCAGGTTTTAATGCGTGTGTGTGTGTGTGTGTGTGTGTGTGTGTGTGTGTGTGTGTGTGTGTGTGTGTGTGTGTGTGTGTGTGTGTCTGTGTTTCTATGTGCAGGGCGTTGCTGAAAATGAGTATCTGTGCTCAGCTACTTCCCTGGGTAAATAAAGAATAATTAAAAATGAAAATTAACTACCCATTGTTTTGTTATGGACTTGTCACTTTGGCTTTATGCTCAGTTTTTGTGTGTTATGTTTTTTAGTTTTTGTTTACTTTAGTTATTCTATTTTGGTTACAGTTAGGCAATGTTACTGTGCTTTGTGTTTGGCATGGCTCCTTTGGTTGGGGTTAGTTTAAGTGTTTAGGTTTGTTTCATGCCAAAATACCACCAGACTGAGTCCACATTCTCCACAACACATGGTCAGTATTTGACTTAATTTGGAAAAAAAGTAAGAGCACACACACACACACACACACACGCACGCACGCACACACACGCGCACAATTTTGTTGGTCACGACTCTGTTGCAGGATAGATTAGCCTGGTGTAGTCCCACTAGCCTGAACAGAGAGGGTCAAGCAGAGGCCTTCCAACTAAACATCTTATACTCCAAGTCGTTCCAGCATTCAAAGTCACATCATCCTTTTCCACACATTTCAATGTACTTAGCCACTTTCAACCTGAGGTCTCTATTTTGGGTATGCCGTTATAGGCCAAAATATCATATTTACCATCACGACACAAAGTAAGGCTTAGTGCGTTGAAAAGAATAAATAATACAGAAACCTACAGTAGTTTGGGCAAAGGGTCAAGGTTACTGTATAGACCTAACACTGAATGGCAGGAAACTGAGTTGGTGTTGGTTAATAATATGCTGTTTTTCTGTCTCACCTCAAATATATAAATCTGTTTTAATGCAATGTTTAAAACAGTTCCGCAATACTATGGATAACTTTCTTCAACAATTTGAAGTGCACCTTTTCCGCTAAATGTCATGGGAAATCACCTCCCTGTGGCTTCGGCTTTAGGTTTGACCTCAAGGTACCTTTTAGAGCAGGAGCAAGTCAGGTCTTGTGTGGAATAACCTCTCTTAATATAATCTATGATCATATCCTAGGATTGTACTTTGATCCTCCTAGCTAGGACATGTCAGAAATAAATTCCATTCCATCTAAAACAAATGGTTTGAGTGATGAAGATGATATATCGGCACAGAGCGAAGAGTGTCCCGGTTATGATGACACCAGCTAGCTCCACACTTGCGTCAGGCCAGCTGCGCGGTGTGACTCACTCTCGACGCATTGTGAGCTTGTAAATCGGCAATTTTCAAATGGCCGAAATGTTGAAGTAGTTAGTGTATGTTTTGTAATAATAATCAAAATCTGCAAAGTAACTAAAGTTTTCAAATAAATGTAGTGGAGTAAAAGTACAATATTTGGATCCCAGATGTAGTGGAGTAGAAGTACTCAAGTAAAGTACAAATACCTCAAAAGTGTACTTAAGTACAGTACTTTATAGTAGTAAATATACTTAGTTACTTTACACCACTGGAAACAACCACTTCGGCTAGCTTGTGTAGGCTGTACAAAAATGTCACAAAATCAACTCCGTGGCAACGTTTCTCAATTCTCACGGTATTATACACACGCACACGCACACACACACACACACACACACACACAGTTGACAGGAAACGGGAGTTTTCACATGCACTGACAGGGTTCAGAACATATGGTGTCCATCATCTTCAGAAGTCTGTCAATCACAGCTGCACCACACACGCTCAATGGAATCCCACAAAGGAAATCACCTCTCTAAACTAGAACAGTGCACAGCACACACACACACATACATAATGCGCGCGCACGTACACACGCACGCACGCACACTTACTTTCTACCTAAGACACAGGAAATTATTCTGAGTGAGAGAAAAGATGATGCCTTTGCACAAAGTGTACCAGTCGTTTCCATTACGTTTCCACAGAATAAGCACTCTGGACATCAATATCGTTGGTGTCAGGAGGAAACCTTGCATGTCCAAAACCAAAACCGTTACATTTCAGGAAACAGAGAGAAAAAAAGAACCTGTGTTGCAATGAATGCAATGTAGTTATTATTTAGTCACAAGCTCGTTACTTTATATTGGTTAAATATTTATAAATATTTCACTTTCAAAACCATTCAAAATCATTTCAAAAAACGTATTGCGCTGCGCTGTGAGCTTGTAGTTCGTCTCTTTGCTAACTTTGCGCGACACAAAGTAGGGAATTCATTTATGGGGGTAATTCTATGCTCATGCATAGAAGGATTTCTGCCCGACAACAACAAAGAGTGGTAAACGGAGGCCTCTCATAGCAGAACAGGAAAGGTAACTCATTCTTTTTAATCATCGACGTCCCCTCCCCACTCGTAGACTTCAATATATCTCAGAACTCAATCAGCACCTCTCACAGCTGTGGAGGAGTCTCCTCACACCGACCGGGTGTATCTTTGAGCAGCAGTGTTGTTTTTGGCAGCAAATTTCTATTTTAGTTTTAGTCACAGTCTCTTGAATAGTTTTAATTTAGTTTTAGTCACATTTTGTCACACGGAATGTTTTAGTGTTTAGTATAGTTTTAGTTGACTAAATATGATATTTTAGTTGACTAAATCTACAGATGATTTAGTCAACTAAAATGTATTTTGCCTTGATGCCGTCATAGTGGCTGATTTTACACTGATTTGAAAATAGCCGATCTACAAGCTCACACCGCATCGCAGCGTGACACGTCGAGCTTGTACATCTGCTATTTTTCAGCATGCAACAAAGTGTAAAATGACTTGTCCTTTACTTATACTGGATATCTTGTCCACTATAGTCCCTTCCTAACATTTTAGTCTAGTTTTTATTTGTTGACAAAATCGACAGTATATTTAGTCATAGTTTTAGTCATCATGGCTTAGTTTTTATTTAGTTTTTATGTCGTTTTTGTCAGTGAAAAAAGGTAGTCGACGAACATTTTTCGTCATAGTACTAGTCGACTAAAACAACACTGTTGTTGCGTCCTACAGTTACAGGCCACAGGTTTGATCACAAATAATGTTATAACCATCAACATGAAATCTCACAGAACGTCCTCAAGCAACCCCTGACAACCATAACGTAATACCTGCCTCAGTCACTGGAATTGGTTTAGATTAACACCTGAACATTTGTAAATAAATAAATGTTGACACTGAAGGGTGGGACAAAAACAGAAATGGTATACAGCTCTCGTTCCATGAACTCAGGCACACACAGTGAAAGCATGAGAGCGAGCATCACATCTGGAACTTATCCCGACAGGTTCCCTCAACAACGCCAACAGCTCTATATAATATGCTGCAGTTATTCTACTTCCCTAAGCAAGCAACAACACACATGCAGCGAGAGAGAGTGGAGAATAGATCTTTACCCAGCCCCGAGGAGAATGTATCTTTGCACACAATGAGAGCCAGCGTTACAGCGTTAAGCCAGGCAGTGTACAGAGTACAGACAGTGAATATTCATTAGATGGATTACACAAATATTGCACCTTTGCTATTTTTCTTTCCTGAAAGGAGAGCAAGCAGGCCACTCGTAATATTAGTACGATTTAGCTCTTTTTCAGTAGGAAAGCTAAGAGGGACACAGCGTGGGAGAGGCACAGAAGAGGGTTTGATCCTAGGCTATTTGTATTTTTTCTCCAATCAAATCATTTTTTTCCTGACCATGCGCCACCCATCGGACCCCACAGTGGATGCCGATGGGTGATCAGTTTTCTGTCAGTGGTGCACTGGTGCTCAAACGGTTTCATCATGGCGAGGACCCTCAGAATGATAATATATACTATATAAATAAATATATGCATTTTTTTTTCAATAGCTAAAGTTTAAAATAAGAGTTGAAGTGGTGAAAAGCTAAGGTGACAAAAGCTAAGCGTTCCGGGTTAAGCACCCAGGGCCAATGATGTGGCTTGTATCATGTCGTCCTGCTGAGCATATCATCACTATCAAGATATGAACCATTACACCACCACTATAGCCTGCAAGCTACTGGTTGAGCCTTTCACTTCATAAAGCAACAGAAACACTCACTATAGTACAGCAGTCAAAGCCAATACAAACGAGGCGACAATTCCATTAACATTATTATTATTAGTTTTACTTGCGGAGGCCCGGTTACGTCAGCTTACACACTAGAATACCCTGTGGAGAGAGACACAAAGCAAGAAGGGAGTTGTGGAATGGTGTGAAATGCGAGGGAGTAGGAAGAGTGTGTCTACGCTACGCTAACACAGGGAGGTTAATCTTAGGGTTGCGTGTGCGTGTGTGTGTGTGTGTGTGTGTGTGTGTGTGTGTGTGTGTGATTGAGTAAGTGAGGTAGTGTGTGTGTGAGAGAGAGAGAGAGACCAACACCAGACCAACCCCTACCCCTTTACCCTATTGTTATTTTTATGTGCAAAATTATTCATTGTGTGAACATTTTAGTCTCAGTGTATGTACAATACACCCACGTTTTGCTTAGAAATTAGAATATATATTGTGTATGTAATGTATATATTTTATAGCTTTTATAGTATTTGAGTAATTTTGTTCTGCTGTACACTTGTCCGCAAAGCCATCTGCGAAGCATACAATGATTTGTTAAAAAACATTATGTATGTTAATTACAACACATGCACATACTGTACACTGCACAAACACATTGTTGAAATAGTGATACATGAAAGAGTGATACATGAGGTTGAGGAACCATGCAAACTCTCTCTCACTCTTATGTGCACACGCAGTGTTTTATGCGTTTCCTTAAGCAATTGATTAATGTACTCATCCTCATATTTCAATGAGGGCTTCAGTCTCCTTATTTACCCACGTCTATCCACGGTTAAACGGGACATCTTTGCGCTGCGTAAAATGAATATCCCTTCTCCGTCTCCAACTGCGTTTAGCTTCATTTCCTTTATTTGCTGCGGATTCCCACCTGCACCGAATCGAAATCAAATGCGATTGGAAGCAAAGCGAAACCCCCATTTTTTGGCGGAGTAGAATGCGGTTCTTTGATGCGCATTACGATTCGAATGAGGCCTCACACCTGCCAAACGAAGGGCACTTTCCGACAATATGCAGCAGGATTCATTTTATCGCAGTAAAGCTTTCTGGTGTGAAGGCGACCTAAGTCATCTTAAAGAAAGATGCACTATCAGTGATCAGTCACTACGGCACACTAAGAAGGTTAGAAACAACATGCTGGTAAAGTGCCTCACGTAAACACACATAGTGTACACAGAATAGTGTCAGGGGTTCAGTTAGCTGGTGCGAGTGATTGATTATTACCCTATGGATCCTGGGATCAAATGAAGGATGTGCGTGTGGGCATTTTGTGACAATATAATTTGCGATTAACAATTTAATTGTGTTTTTGGCATTCAACATTGGAACATATGAATACATCATTAATTTCAGTTTTATATATACGGTATATACTTTTTGATCAGCTATTTCTGCTGTTTTGGCCCCGGAGGCAGTGCGGTCTGTTTGGAATCAGTAGGTTCCAGCTTCAATCTCCTCTTGGCTGTTTTGAAGTGTCCTTGGGCAAGACAGTGAACCCCTAAAACTGTTCTGATGAGCACGAGCAGGTTGGATCGTATTGGTCCGATTTTATACGTGTGTTGCAACTCCCCTAACTACTTATCTCAAGTCAGGCATATGTGAAAATCTTAACCAATGTTGTACAAACTGTTGGACAAAAATGGAAAAAATAATTATGTCTGTATCTGCCTCAAAACGTCATATTGGTTGCATCACTAGACAGATGTGTGCACTTATGGTAGTGCAACACACAATTCTCTCTCCCTCCCTCCCTCCCTCTCTCTCTCTCTCCCTCCCTCTACCTCTCTCCCAGGTGTGGTCAGTCACTTCTATAATCTGTTGCCCTGATGATGAGCTGTCCGTTCTTCCTTCCTTCCGTTCCTCCGTCGCTCATTTCCTGCACTTTCGCCCCCTCCACACCATTCATCGTTCGTTCCAGCTTGTTGCCATGGGTGACAAACAGTTTACAAGCATGTGTGTGTGCGTGTGTGTGTGTGTACTTGTGAGGTCTAAATGCCCCCAGAAGTATAGCAGAATTTGAGAAATAGACATTGTCAGAACAATTTTCCCGGTCCTCACAAGAGAAATTGTAAAAATATTTGGGGAGTTAGGGTTACATTTATGAAAGGATCCAGGGTAGAGTTGTGGATAGAATTAGACCTTAAGAGGTTAGGCTAAGGGTTGGGGTCAGAATTATGCCTCTTTAAAACCCATTAAAACAAGGAAAGCATTGCGTTTTAAACGTAAAAAACTGCAGATCTACAAACAGATCTGCAAGCTTGTGTACATGTTATTTTTTAACATTTTCAAAATATCTTGACTTGAACGTGTAAGAATCGTCAGCCTCTGATCTAAATGGGTTAAAAATTGGCTGCATCTTGGTGATGCTAGCATGCTGAAAGTAGCCAATCTAACAACGTGTTACAGCATTGCGTATATGTGCTATTTTCAGTGTGCAACACTGGCGTGCAATTACAAGGCTTTAGTGTGTGTGTGTGTGTGAGAGCAACAATGCAGAAAAACAAATAGTTTCACAAGCTGTAAGCATGCTCTCCCATCAGCATAACACAGGCATATTATGTCTCTGAGCATTGCGTGTGTACATAGATGCGTGTCTCTGTTTATGGTGGGTGTGCATGTTGTGTAAGCACGGAGCATATTGTATATTCTCCGTGGGTGCACATATTGTAAGTGCATTGTTTAAGTGTGTGTGTGTGTGTGTGTGTGTGTGTGTGTGTGTGTGTGTGTGTGTGTGTGTGTGTGTGTGTGTGTGTGTGTGTGTGTGTGTGTGTGTGTGTGTGTGCGTGCGTGTGTGTGTGTGTGTCCATGTGTCTGAGTGTGACTCCTGACTAAGCTCTCAGATTCAGCAACTCGGCTACGGCGAGCCCTTTTCGCTGGCCGCGCGCCACCGGCTGCTTAGCTACCGACACACACAGCCTGACAACAGACAGGCGGCCCCGTGACCACGGCCGGCGGGACGGCTGGGGTCGTTGGTCGGAGACAGACGCAGTGCTGACAAGAGGAACAGGAACTTCACGCGTTACAGGGAGCGCTCGTAAAGTTTAAGCACTTCACTCGAGCACACGGAACACCCTGCCTTCCACAATGGTGCCAACATGACACGACAGGTGATACAGACGCCAGTATGTCACAGTATGTGTAAGTGCACTCACGCACACACACAGAGTTAAGAACAGACAGTGCATGCACTTAAGTAGTATGCGCACGCTCGCACACACACACACACACACACACACACACACACCAGCTGCCTTTCTGCTTTTAACTGCCATTACCAGCCACTGCTTCAGTAGGACGGTCAGCACCAGTCAAACGTGCTATTTTAGCAAGCCATCTCCACAATGGCCTTATGCTGCAGTGGAGCAGTTGGTTCGGGGAGTCACAAGATGTGCGGAAAAGGAGAACCGCACAGCAGATGATGTGTTTGAACGAGTTCAGACACTGGAGGAAGTGTGAACATCAAACGCCTGCTCCGCTGTGTGCCCTGCATGTGTCAGCCGACCAAAATGGCCCAACTCCTGATCATATTTTATTCTTAGTGGCAGTAGCAGTAGGTCCAGCAGGAATACAAATCTGTAATCAATACATGTTTTCGCCATTTCCATGTAGTATTGCCCATTGTGTGCATGTATTGTGGTTTATCCTTTCATGCGGTCCTGTTCAATCAATACATTTTATGAAGTTCCCCCTGGAACTTTTCAACAAAACATAAAAGTTCCAGGCAAACTTGCATGCAAAACAGCATACTGTACATATGAATACTGCATACTGTACATGAACAAAAGTGATCTGTGAATCACAGAAGAGCAAAGTGCAAGCACGATGTCTACCCAAGATATGTTTTGACACTTAACCCACATCAGACAGTACAGCCCATTCTCACACACACGAACACACACACACACACACACACACACACACACACACACACACACACACACACACACACACACACACACACACACACACACACACACACACACACACACACACACACACACACACACACACACACAATTTCCGTCTCAGGTCAAGAGAGAAGCGGTGGGTTGGAAGATGGAACAGCTGATTAGGCTAAAAAGAACACCACTTTGGTTGTGGGCTTTACTGCGAGCAGTGACCTTCTCATCTGTGTGTGTATGTGTGTGTGTGTGTGTGTGTGTGTGTGTGTGTGTGTGTGTGTGTGTCTCCCGCTCTGTATACAATATCTCGTGATGTCTCTTGTGTATGTGTGTGCATGTCTGCGTGTGTGCATGCAAGCTATCCATCTTCCCTTGGGCTATTTGAGCATCTCCTGGACAGTGACAGTGATACCTCCCTGATAAAGTGGGTCATTAGATCAATAAATAATAGGCACCTGGCATAGTGAGAGAGGAACAGCCCTGCGGCTCAGCCAGGCAGCAGCGGTTTCCAGGCATGTATTGAGCACACTGTAAGTGGAAAGAAAGTGCATGTAATGCAATTGCAAACTAACATTAATGGGGGGGCTTCCACTCAGCTGAAGACATGCATGAAATTCTGACGTCATATAAGTACGTGAACGAGGAAGCCAATGGAGGAAGAAAACCCTGCTTTTATTCTGAAAGGGACTAGAGCAGGAAATTCAGTTTATGTGAACAGAGCAGCAGAGAACCAGTCATTATTCTCTGCCTGACACATTGTTTTTGTATTTTCTGCATTCCATAAACAATTATATAAATTAAAATATGTGGCACCAGGGAGCAGTCTTGTTTTTCTGAGAGCACTACATAGTTTTGGAGGCACTGCTGCTGAGAAAGTATAAAGACACTCAGCCACTTTACCAAGAGACGAACTACCAAGGACAAAACAGACATGGAGCAGCTGCAGGATGATGTTAGCTCACTGCTACTGACATTAGAGAAACCAGCACTCATCCATGTGTGTGAGCAACTAAAGTGCAGTGCACCAGCAGATGGGGGATTCCAGGCCAAAACCAGACGAGCCCTGCCTGCCTGCAACAGCCAGAAGATAAAGAAAAGACCAGCGAGATAGAAACATTGAAAGAGGAATATGCACAGCTCCAGCAAGCTTAAGCGGAAGCACGTCGAGCAGACTAGGAGAAAAGCCCAAGACCAGCGTCCCAGCAGGGAATGAACGGAAGGCAACAGCCATACCAACACCTCTTGCAGCACCAGAAGTGACCCTGAGGAAGAAGTTACAGATCAGTGGACAAATTGGGGAAGCCGGCCAGAAATAAAAACTTTCTTACACCAGCCTCACCAATCAGATGGAATCTGAAGTGAAGAAGGGTTACTCTGAAGTGGAAATCATTGAGGCAATGGTGAGAGCCGTTAGCCCTGGCCTTCACCTGCACGACCTACTAGAAATAAAGCGAGGCCTCACACTTCAGAGTTCAGACACTGAAGACCATCCTGAAAGGACACTATAAAGTTGACTCTTCAGCAGACCTGCTGCACAGATTAATGAACATCTCCCAAGATCCCAAAGAATCGGCCCAAAGTTTCTTATTCAGAGCAATAGAGCTGAGAGATAAATTAACATGGAAATCGGGGATGAGGAAGAAGGAGAACAGTTCAGCACAGACCTAATCCAACGCAAGTTCCTGAGATCACTGGAGACGGGACTAATCTGTGAAGTATCAGATCAAACCTTACCTTAGCAACCCAACAGTGATGGATAATAAAATAATAGAGAGAATAGACGAGGCTGCTAGCCTGGAACAAGAACGGCAAAACAAGCAGAGGAAGACAGCAGCATGGAAGCAGCCTAAGCTGAATGAAATCCACACAAAACACAGCGGTGAGACTGGGACAAAAGATTATGTTGCTGTGGGAAGAGAGGAAGTTCCACTAGGAGTGAAGAAAAAGCAAGGCAAAGTGCTTGATGTGGACTCAAGTAAGTGCATAGAAGACCTAAAAGCAGAAGTGATGGAGATTAAGAAGATGTTCCTTGAGACAATGGAAGCCACAAAGTCGCATCAACATGCAGGGCCAAAGGCCACCATCAGCCGTACAGTGGACCAAAGGATGCAAAGCATGAGGCAAGAGGCAAATGTCGGTGAGTCATGTAATCACTGTTATCGCTGTGGGCATGAAGGGCACCTTTCCCGAGGCTGCAGACTGAGGAGACCAGCTCAGGGAAACGGGAGGGGGTTGCTGAGCCAGGACCACCAGTAGCCCTCCATCTCTCCAAGTCCAAGACAAATGCAACACCCTGTCAAAAAGCTCCACCACTACAACAGACCACAGCA
Source organism: Protomyctophum parallelum (assembly GCF_964188405.1). Classification (NCBI taxonomy): domain Eukaryota; kingdom Metazoa; phylum Chordata; class Actinopteri; order Myctophiformes; family Myctophidae; genus Protomyctophum; species Protomyctophum parallelum. The sequence continues at coordinate 9,399,357 of NC_139704.1, read as the reverse complement.
GGTAATGAAGACCAGTCATACACTAACAAACTGACAGACAGAACACCGTCTGTGTGTGACACATCTGTCCAATACTTACCTTCAAGCCATCAAGCCAAGCTCATTGGCCTGATTGGAAATAGATGCCTAGTACAGTGTCAACTAGATATTGTTGCAGTTGAAGCACTGTGGGACACAGGGGATCAAGAGAGCCTCATCAATGATGAATGGAGGAAAGAACACAGTGAAGTGAGACCCCTTGAAGACCTGTTGGGAGAGGAGCCACTGGTGGGGTTAGCTGCAAACCAAACCAAGATCCTATTTGATGGCTGGGTGGAGGTACAGTTCCAGTTAACAGATCCACACTCAGAAGAGACACTGCTTGTCCTTATGCTGGTGTCAGGTGACTCCAAGGTAGCTGAGCATCCAATTATTGGGTTTAATGTTATTGAAGTGCTACTGAACCGTGGGACCCTCCTGTGAAGCTAGACCACCTCAGCGATGATGAACAGCAGGTTGTGAGACAGCTGTTGAGAGAGGAGTGCAATGCTTTCTCCTATGATGACGGTGACGTCAGGTCAATTCCATCTCTAAATATGCATATCACGCTGCATGACAAGACACCTGTTTAAAAGACATACATGTCAGTTCCAAAGCCCCTGCATCAAGAGGTAAAGCAATATCTCCAAGACTACAAAAGATGAGAGACTCCTAGTATAGACAGTGGGATTTGTTTAACGATTTTAAAGATTTTTCTAGTTTTTCTAGTTTTTCATGTGTTTATGAGGTGACACTACTTCATTAGACCCCTGGGTGTGGTTGTTATGTACACTGATGTCTTCCCTTTGTATTTAGGGTTTTTTCCTGGAGACTGAAAAACCTTGATACTGTAGTCAAACGTGACAATGAAAAAACAGTGATATAGTGACATCACAATATCTTCAACATCTTCCTCCTTATAATAATACCTGATGATCATTATTTAGGGTGGGGAAAGAATCACGGCACTCCATCTTTAATGTTTTCATTAAAAGTACTTCCTTGAGTATGGTGAACTTGCCAGAGGCAGAGGTTCCTATACCTAGCAATCTGGAAGAGGTCTGACTCTGTTATATTCCGGTGGTAAATGTTTGCCTATAGCTAATTCACGTTAAACTGCAAAACGTTGGCAAGGAGTTTGACTAGGGATGCTCTGATCAGTTTTTGGGGACCGATCCCGATCACTGATCTCATGATCGGCCGATACCGATCTTGTGTGTAAGAGGCAAATTTGAATATTACCAAAATTATTATGTCAAAAATGCTGTATTGTTGTGGTTATGTCAAGCTGTTTTTTTTTTTCATATTTATGTTTGATTTCTGTTCATTCATTCATTATTTTTTGCAAAGAAATGTTTTTGAAATCAAAACAAAGTGGTGTAAAAGATCAGTTTCTCCAGGGAAAATTGCTGATCACCGATCTGTGGCCGATTATCGGAGCATCTCCAAGTTTGACATGGCGTTCACTCTCAAACAAGAGAGAACAATGCATGTATCAGAGACACCCGACACCTGGATAAAGGCAGGCCACCTACTGAAACTGTAGCAATAATCATAGTGGTGCAGCAGTGATGGCAAAGCCTCCGTAGTGGCTTATATAACTTAAACAGAATTAAACATCAGATTGAATGCCTGGTGTAATCCTGGGTTTGGGTCAATCTGGGTTTGCGTGGTTCGTCCAGGGACGGCACCGCCGGAGAAGCACACAGCACAGCAGATTTGCATCCGTCAGTCTGGCACATGGACCATGCCAGGTGATGTGAGACAGTAAATATGACCCACCCAAAGCCGCTATATTAACTATTACAAGACTGCCGCAGTGCAGCCAGCCATTAGAATATGCTTTGTGAAATGGCTGCTTCGCTCCAGATGGGACAAGGAACCATCCCATTTTGGGGTGGGGGTAGTTTGGGGCAGGGGGATTTCCTGCCGGAATTATCCTTATGTAACACAATGTCAATAGAAAACACACACATACATAGTAACAAAGCCTGGAAGATATATAAGTAGCGTGAACTCACTCTCTTTCCACTATTCATCGAGTAGAGGTGCTAAGCTTGGCTTTAGGAAACAGGATTGTACTGTGCTAAATGAGGAACTAGATTTTGGTTTTACCCAACTTAAAAACAACTGTGATGTCTGTTATATGGACAGTTTTCGTGTACAAGCTGTCTACCAACTACATGGTTGCCTGTGCTCTCCATAGGACCAAAGGAATTAAGTCTGGGCCTGGGGCGCCCGATGGGCTGACAGTCTGGGCCTGGGGCGCCCGATGGGCTGACAGTCTGGGCCTGGGGCGCCCGATGGGCTGACGGCGTGTCGCGTGTTCCAGTCCCGTTCATGACCACCTTTGCTACGTGTCTCTTCTCTCCTTCCCTCTTTCCTGTCCATCTTCACTTCAATTTAACTATCAATAAAGGCAAAAATAAAGGTTATGATGATGATGAGTCAGCAGTGACAAGGGAGTGGGACTAGAATACGTAATCGGGAATTTGGAATGACTCATTTGAGAGAAAAAGATGAAAAGAAAAAGAGAAAGATGCCTACACCACCTCTACATTTCTTGTGTTCTACATCTCTTGGATCCTGACTCTGAGATATGACCATTTTAATGTTGAACATGTTAACCTTTATCGTCACCGTTTTGACCCACAGGTGTGTCATCTCTTTGGGGTAGACTACTACTACCACCAAGTTTCATGAACAAGTGGTCAAGTGTTCTCGTTATTTTATTATACTAGACCTGTGCCCATCGGGCCCATGCAACTTGGGAACCTAATAATACCCGTCATCATAGCACCTGTTTTAACTGTCTGTGTCTGAAGAGTACAAACTGATTGTGAAAAGTGGACGAATGGTTCTGGAGTTACGGACGGACGGACGGACGGACGGACGGACGGACGGACGGACGGACGGACGGACAGACAGACAGACAGACAGACAGACAGACAGACAGACAGACAGACAGACAGACAGACAGACAGACAGACAGACAGACAGACAGACAGACAGACAGACAGACAGACAGACAGACAGACAGACAGACAGACAGACAGACAGACAGACAGACAGAAGGTGCATTTATAGTTAGATTTAGTATTGCTACTGGCAGGGTTAACAATATAAAGTGATGTTCTTCTTATAAAAAAATAACCTGGTTGGGTGGAAAGGATGTATTTGTGGTTCTGTGGTTTGTTTTTCGGAGAGAAGGCAATTTTCTATATTATTTTAGAAACTATTACATAAATGACTCTCTCTCTCTCTCTCCCCATCTCCACCAATCTAGTCCAATGGCACATATTTTCATTATTTGCATGTGTTGGTAAACTGACACATTAAAAGCACGTCCCAGTGCGAATAAAGGAATCACAAAATCCACAGCCACCCTGTAGTCAGATTAACTTCGGAAGCACGGAGACACCAGACGACTTGTTGCTAACAGCACAGGCAACCAAAGACATTACTTTACAATGGATGATTGTTTACGATTACGTGCTCACAAGGCAAGCAGTCCCAGACACAACGCCCCAATGTCTCGTTAATGGCTCAGTAGAGGATCATCATTTGACTGCACATATACCTGTAGCTGTTAGTATAATTACGCTTAAAGAAAAAGTAAAAAAAATAATCTTTGCTGCTGGCCACACCCTCAGCCACATCATCAGCCGATGTCTGTTCACCAGTCTAATTACCCTGCAATTTGTGTCAAGTTCAAGCCCTCTCTCTTGATTTTGTGTTTAGGCCTATCCCACTTGTCGCTCCGTATGCCATGATCGATAATAAATCTAATCAAAATAATGCATTTAAATACATTATACATTCACACAGACTATTAGTGTGGTACGAGGTGTCAAAAAAACAGCTCCCATAGGATTTTTGTGCTAAAATTGATTTTTTTGCAGATCTTGGTTCTATAGGGTCCAAACTATGAGAAAATGATGGGGTTCAAATTTTCCCGACCCCCACCCCGTTTCTGGGGGGGTCATCTATTTGGGACCTCCCAGAACAGTATGCCAGCCAGTTAATGTCCGATTTTTATAATATTAGAATTGTTTAGTATGTTTTAAAACATTCTGAGTTGATTTCTTAAACTTTTAAAGTGGTCAAAATAATCTTTTTTTACTTTTGGTAGGGGTGTTTCCTCACCTGGGACCTCCCGGACTGACCCCTGGGCCTATCCCAGTTCTCATTACATTCCTTGCTCTGCTCCTGCTCGAGAATATTGTCAAATTAAATCATAAATGAAGCATAAAAGTATTTGTAGCTGGGCTCTGATATAAAAAAATAGTAGTAGCCAATACCAGGGGTCTTCCACAGGGGGCCGATGACCCCTAGGGGGTCCTCAGAGTTACTATACAGGGGCCCACCAAATCATTGTGGGATAGGAACTTTTTTTTTTTTTTTACATTAAACCACTTGAACCATAGCATCCCTTTTCCAAGGAGAACTTTAGCCAACAATAGCTGATCTACAAGGTTGTAGTTTGAGCTTGTAGATCAGCTATTTTCAAAGTAAGGTGCCTCAGACCCAAGTGTAGCAAATATTGCTGCTAAATAAAGATCAGCCAGGATCAGCCAGGCTGCTGCTGTCTTTCTCTTTTCTCTTTGTCTTTCTGTTGTCGCCGTCGGTCAGGTGACTGGGAGGGCTACTCATCTACTACTACCTACATCCTTAGAGGAACTCATCAAGTATTTCTTTGCTCGTGATCTCCTTAAATATGCTCGACTGATGCCAGTCTATCTTGCCCAAATGAACGCTCTTGAACAGGATGACCCAGAAACATGGAACGCACTGAAGTCAGGTGAATTTGTGGTGGCAAAGTCAGAGATACCGTTCACTCATCTCTTCACAGATCAAGCCCTTGAGCAGGAAATCAAGAAGCTAAAGGGACATGGTGGGATGGTTGGACTCAGTAGAGATGAAGCAGCTCTGGACCGACTAGTCACTACCACACCTCATCTTTCTGGTCTAGTGAATCAGTACCTCAACAGCTTCCCAAAAGCTTCCAGGTCTTCAAGGAAAGAACATTATCAGCTCTCAGGAGAGATTGCATTGAGGTCAAGAGAAAATGCTCTCAAGCAATGTAAATTGATTGAGTTGCACTGTGGAGGCAATCTGTTCAAAGAGAACACACCATTGAAGAGTCTGGTTTCATCAGCGCTTGTGTCAGATGGGGCAAAAAATTACATTCTTCCTGGGCCTACACAATCTTCCTGGGCCTACACAATTTATCTGGTGCTGACTGGGTAGGAAAATTTGTTGGAATCTCCAAGAAGACATGGGTCAATGCCTACTTGAGGCTTGATGATGATGATCCTGCCATTAACTGCTTCAAGGACCTTGGAATGGGTTCCATTCCTCCTGAGCTTGTTAACGGCAAGCTTTCCTCACCATTGGATCATTTTGCATGCCGTGTTTACAGTCCAAAAGGTCCAACAACGTTGCCATTACTAGATGGGAACTATTTCGGTCAAAGAACTTGGAGGGTGAGATGCTACCTCCAACTCGTGCTGCACTGCACATATCCTCATGTGCCAACTACGTCACAATGCGGGATAAGTCATTCATACCTGACAAATTGCCCTGAGCTTCCACCAATCGAACAAAATGGATGGAATTCAGATAGTGGAGGGTATGTTCCAGTCAGGTGTCTTGCCCTCCCTGCTCCAAAGGCAGTACTTGAGCTCATCACATGTGGTTGCAAAGCAGGTTGCAAGGGACGGTGCAGCTGCTCAAACAATAACCTGCCTTGCACTCCTCTCTGCAAATTTTATGGTGGAGACTGTGTCAACACTATCAGGGAGGACATTCAAGATGATGATGACGAAGATGAATTGATCCTGCAAATAATGTATTGTAGGCATAATTGACCATGGGCTCTTTAAGATGATAGGTGTGTGTGTGTGTGTGTTGTGTTGTTAGTGTGAGTGCAGTGTGTGAAATAAATGGACACGTTCTGCATGCCCAAAGTCAGAAGTTGCAATACCTTTATTCCCTGCAGTAACATCTGTCAACAATAATGGTAGAATACTAATAAACTATCAAAGGTACATAAACGCAAGATATTCTAATAATATTCGAAATACTTGCAAATCACATATATGGGTGCAAGAATAGGGGCAAAACTAGTCCCGGCCCCCTGTGGAAGACCCCTGGTATTAACTACTACTCATTTTTGTAAACTTTTAATGCTTAAATTATTATCTAATTTGACATTGTTCTGGAACAGGAGCAGAGCGAGGAATGTAATGAGTACTGAGATGAGTCCGGGGGGCCCCGGGTGAAGAAAGACCCCAACCAAAAGTCAGAAAAGATTATTCTGGCTACTTTCAAAGTGTAAGAAATCAACTCAGAATATTTAAAAACCTATAAAACAACCCTAATATTATGAAAATCGGACATTAATTGTCTGGCGTACTATTATGGGGGGTCCCAAAATATATGACCCCACAAATAAGGGGTGGGGGTCGGGAAAATTTGAACCCCATCATTTTCTGACAGTTTGGTCCCTATGAATGCCAAAAAAGCAAAAAAAAACACTTTTAGCAAAAAAATCCTACGGAAATACACCTCGTACCACACTATATGCAGTACAATACAACTTGACAACATGATTGTACAAGGTATAACTCAGCAGCTAGATGATTGGCAATGATTTCAGGGTCACCCACGCTAAGAATGTATCAGAGTTCTTGGACAGCACACATACACAACCACGTTATGTCACAAGGCATTCCAGCAGGTAGAGAAATATACTGTACAAAAGGCAAAACCAAGATATGAAATGCAGGGAAGTCGCAGAAAGTGAGACAGCAGGGGGCTGAGCGCTCAGCTGAGCTAGCCCATGGTCAAAATCATGCTGACCTCACCTCTTTCGACAAACGGCCCCTTTGTAAAAGCTTCCCACCCAAAGAGGAACTCAAAGCACTTAACCTCCTTTTCCAAACAGGACACAGGCTTAAAGTCTCAGAGTTCAACACGAGAGAAATGGCAGCTTGTATCCTTGACACTGAGGTTCAGTGAGCAGCTCGATCATTGCTGAGGTCAGTCAGTCAAATCCCCATTGGAATAACAGTGAAAGTCTCTTGGGATATAGCCTCGGTACCAGGCTTTCATTTTTGTTGGTGCAAAAATTGAAAGCCTGGAGGAACGCATTGGTCGCTCTGGTCTAAAAGTGTGCGTCAACCCTTCCGGGTGGGCGTCGCTCCAAATGATGTGACGTAGCGCTGCACTAGGGGGGAGAGGAGGGGCCGGGGGTGACGGACAGATCGATGAGATCCAATCAGGGCGTGCGCAAATCTGAGCCGCGACCCGCCCCTCTAGACCAGAAACCTAACACGTTAGCTCAGGCTACCTGGGATATGACCCGGGGTCCCGGTGAGTGTGACGAGGGGGTGCATTGGTTTTTCGCTACACGCTGCCGGCTAAAATCCACGGCTTACCTGGGAAGATCTGCGAAGGGACAGGAGAATTAAATGACAAACATCGTCCCTTCCCTCTGCATTTACCATCGAGGCGCCCTTGGGCAAGGCTCTTATATTGCTCAATCAACAGGCTTGTCTGTGGTTGCACTGGGCAGCTCCAAGGTATGAATACATGCAGTGGACGAATGCATGTAAAGCAAGGTGTTATGGTAAAAGAGCGTCTGTGCTCAGGCAACGTTCCCTGGATAAATATAGGTGGAAAAAAAATACACGGACTGCACATTCATTCAAACGGACTGCAGAGAAGCTGCAGTGCACAGGGAGCCACTGTTAGAAGTTCACAGCCCAACAAACTCCACATTTAAAGGCCTCTAATCTGCGAGGGTTGAGGGCACCCACTCTCCGGGCCAAAGGTCTATCTTGACATGATAAAAAGAGCCTCTCTGCACCAGAACCCGTTTCAAACAACCACAATGCAACCTCAGTCAAGAGGCCATGCCTTTGCTGTAAGGGTGGAGCGACGTGTTTGTGATTAAAGAAGCAAATTAAGAGCTTGGAAAAGTCCGATCACACTCATTTAAGAAGTGTTTGACTCTCAGTTAGGGGATGAAAGGGGAAACAAAATCATGGCAGAAAAATGGGAGGAAAAAGACGTTGTGCCAGGGGTGGTTGAGCTAGCCAGCAGTTTCTGCTTCAGACATAAATAGAACCCTGTCACTGAATGCAGCATCATGGGGAGGACAGAGAGGGGGGAGGACAGAGAGGGGGGAGGACAGAGAGAGAGAGAGACTGAGTGCGTTAGGAGAGAGAAAAGCGAAAGCCACGTCAGTGGGCCCAATCAGACTGCCCTGCTTCCTGAGACAAACACCAGCTGCTTGGTAGGAAAGCCAACCGACCCACACATCTTCAGCAAGACAGGCAAAGAAAGTCTTCAGCCAGCCAGGCAGCTATCCAGCGGACAAATTATTCAGCAGGACATCCAACTTATTAGGCAACCATTAGGCAAGAAACAGCCAGCAAGTCTCCAGCTAACTGGTCAGCCAAAGGACCAGCCAGCCTCTGCTTAGCAGAGACAGACCACAGGTTCCTCAGCTCAAAATGACAGACTAGACTACCACGTCCACTTATTTGGAAAAACGAGAACTGCACTGCAAGCAACCTATATGCTAGATGCCAGTGAGAGCCGATCACTCAGTGTCAAACTATTACTCTCCCCATTCACAAGAGTGGCTATAATTACTAACTCTTGACCTCCAGTGAGAGCTGGCACGATATCTGCATAAATGAGAGATTTGCATAAACTGTGAGGTCTGTAAAGAGTGAGGAACGCCAGTTTAAATAACCAACTATATATGAAGATGTTCTGCTAATTGGCGAACTCTGCAGTGTCACACGACATTGACAGACTCAACTGGTGGGCCGTGAGGTGTGGCACTTAGGTGAACCGCACTGCGATGTTAATTAATAAATAGGCTACGTGTCAGGGCAATGTCACAAAAGAACAATGATCAAAACCCACAATCCTTTCAAAATTGCCTTCATCCGTTTAATGGTTTGACAAAAAGAGGGGGAGACAGGGGAGAGGGAAATGGTTGGGCTTCATACCATTTATTGGAATGCCTTTCATGGCTTTTCCAAAGTAACGGTCTCTAAATTGGAGCGTTATGCAGCACATCACGCTGGAGGTTTTATGGTTGGACGGAAAAGGGAGCGGACAGCCTGTAAACAGCCCACACTCATCCTCATCACAGAGCTAAAAAACAACATTCACTTTAATAGACATAGCACAGTAACAAGTGAAGTGTGTGTCTGTGTGTGTGTGTGTGTGTGTGTGTGTGTGTGTGTGTGTGTGTGTGTGTGTGTAATTATGTGTGTGTGAGTCTGTAGTCCATCTGTTTTTGTTCTCCCTTTTCAGACAATGCACCGATCCATATACTGTGTGTGTGTGTGTGTGTGTGTGTGTGTGTGTGTGTGTGTGTGTGTACACGCGTGTGCGGTGTGCCCGTCCACTTATGCAAGGTTGCTTACCGACGCCCCTGGTCCAGTCTCCACTCTCCAGTGTGTCAGGTTGCATGGAGGGATCAGTGGAGGGGGATTGGTTTGCATGTGGAGAAGATTAGATGCCCAATGACTCGGAAATTGATCTGTGTGGTGGATGGATGGAAGGTGGGGTGAATGGAAGGATAAATGGAGGATGGGCACAGGGATAGATGGTAAGGATGTGCATTTGGATGTGCATTTGACCTGATTTCTCTCTTCGAGTATTCTCATAAAATTAATAATTAATAATTATTAATGATATGATGTATTGTACTCTTGTCCACCCAAGAAGGCACACATCTGTCCTGGTAATGCTTTTCACTAAAGGGTTTAACTGGTGTAATTCATTATAATAACTAATAAGGTTAAACAGAATATCTAACATACGACTGATCAATGAGTTTGACCAAACTATGGTCGCGATGGTGTTGAGCTACGTATGTCATGATGAGCTGTCTTGCAATCACAAATAGTGATATTTAAAATGAATGCTAAATATTTATTCAACATCTGCACAGAGAAATAGCGTTGTATTAGCATTGAAATGTACTGCATGTGTTAGTAGTTATTATTAACATAACATTTACTGTATATATATTCATCATCATTTAAAACATTAAATCTGTCTCAAATCTTTCAAATGCCACGGTTCCGAATGACCTGAGTGCCACCACCCTTCCATTATAGATGGACGGATAGATGGAGGGTGCTGGGGTGGAGGAATAGCTGGAGCACAGGGCGGATGGATAGATGGAGGGTGCTGGGGTGGAGGAATAGCTGGAGCACAGGGCGGATGGATAGATGGAGGGTGCTGGGGTGGAGGAATAGCTGGAGCACAGGGCGGATGGATAGATGGAGGGTGCTGGGGTGGAGGAATAGCTGGAGCACAGGGCGGATGGATAGATGGAGGGTGCTGGGGTGGAGGAATAGCTGGAGCACAGGGCGGATGGATAGATGGAGGGTGGGGTGGACGGATACTGAGGTGGGGTGGAGTGGATGGATACTGTAGATGAAGATTGGTTTAAAAGGGTGGATGGTTGAAAGTAGGCCTGTCACAATTATTACATAAAATAATCGCAATTATTTGAGCATGCGTAATCGTCAATCGTTTCCATGTTGAAAAATGTCCATGATACTTTTTATTTTTTTTAAGAAGAAATAGCAGATCTACAAGCTTACAACACGTCACGAGGTGATGTGTTGTAAGCCAATTCCGCTGCGTTGTAATTTTTTGGGAAATAAAGAATATATTAAGTGTGTGTGTCAGTGATTTCTTTGTATATTTAAGTCATTTGTCATATCTGCCCTGTGCAGTTTGTGATTACGATTTAACAGAAATACAAATTGTAACGTTCCAAAACACAATTGAATCGCTAATTTGTGTGACAATTAATCGTCAGCTTAAATGTGTAATCGTGACAGCACTGGCTGCAAGAGGGCTCAGGACAGAGTATACCAGTATGTTAAACTGGATGGTAAAATTCCTTCTTCTACAGAGCCATTTCCTTCCATCTTCTATTAGCCTCCTTTGAGTATCTCTCTCCATTGTGTGTGTGTGTGTGTGTGTGTGTGTGTGTGTGTGTGTGTGTGTGTGTGTGTGTGTGTGTGTGTGTGTGTGTGTGTGTGTGTGTGTGTGCATGTGTGTGTGTGTGTGTGTGTGTGTGTGTGTGTGTGTGTGTGTGTGTGTGTGTGTGTGTGTGCGTGCGTGTGTGTGTGTGAGTAAGTGATCTTCGTCTTGTGCGGGATGGAAGTTAATATTCTATGCAAAAAGAAATCACGTATCCCATAATCCCATTGTGACAATAAATCCTGGAAATACAGAATAGGAACATTCTTAAGCTTGCACAATCTTCCTCCACCCACAGCAGAATCACATAGAATCTGACTGAAAAATAGAGAATGAACTTAGACCCCATCCCACATCTTTTAATCTACTACTTAACCCATTTAAGCCGGGAAAGCACCTGTGTCATTTTAAATTTGAACCACTTTAAACACAGTTATGGGCCCCCATGTCTTATGGGATAAAAGCCCTCACACAAACACAAGCTGCTCCCGGCTGCCAGACTGCAGGCCATAATGCCAACTACAGTAACTAAAGGAAGCGGGTACCTTTGATGATCCAGGTTTCCATGTGGCGTGGGAGTCTGGGAGCTCTGGGAAACCCGAGCAGATGTGTGTACATTTACTAAAGTACTGTACATTTTGAGGTATTTGTACTTGTTCAGTACTTCGATACTTAAGCAGTCTCACTTGCACATGTGCCATTCTACAGTACATGAGCACTAGAACAGTGATTCCCAAAGTGGGGTCCGGGGACCCCCAGGGGTCCTTGAGGGAGTTCCAGGGGGTCCCCAGGTAAACGATAGTTTGGAACCAAATGGACCATTATGATGTTTACCTTATTCTTTCCATCCACACACACACACCACACCATGTTCCACACATCCAGCACCACCACACCACTGATTACTGACTCCACACCTCATAGGATTTGTTGCCTGATTATGTTATCATCCTGCAGTTATTTAAGTTAATGTCTAGGCCTATTTTACAATAAATATATACTTTGTTCAACTTTCGACTGTCTCCTGCTCCTGATGTTTGTCATAGCAAGAGCCAGCTATGACAAATGAGAGTGTACAGATAGATATACAAAACTCTCAGAGTTAAATTAACATTGGTTTTACAATATAAATTGGGAGTCCCAGAGATAGAAATTCCATTAAATGGGGGTCCGTGCATGTCAAACTGGGGGTCCTTGAGATTAAACGGGTTGAGAATCACTGCTAGAGCCGTAAAAATCTTCTCTTATGGGGGTCTCTGCCATATCTTTTCAAATGGGGGTCCAGTGTCAATTTGGGAGTCTTTGACATGAACAAATTTGGGAACCACTGCACTAGAGGCCACATGGGAACACTGTAGCCCTGACGCCATGTCTGCCCATCCATCTCCAGAGCAGCAGCTTTGCAACGACTTCTTGGAAAAGGTCAGAGCCGTCATGCAGATGATCTACAATCCAGCCAACCGTGTCAACAATGAGATTAATTGATTCGGGAGCACCTTGTCATAACCTACTCCTTTCTATTTCGATAGCTGAGACTGGGGTGCGAAATCAAGCACGGTCTCTCAGATTGGTGGTAGCACGTCCTTTCCAAAACAAACCCACAGCACATAGTTGCATAGCACGCACGCACGCACACACACAGGTTATATTTTGCACACAGTTTCATTAACACAGAGGAGTTCACTGTGTATGCATGGAGGACTTTATGATGGGTAAATTCACAGCTGATGCGGCGATAGAGGGGGATTAATGTGCCGTGAATGGAGGCCCATAAAGCAGAGGTGGGATGCGGACTCACTGTGTGTACACAGACAGATAAGACGGCATTATCAATAGGTAGCCGAGCGTGAATTCCCGGAATACACCATTGAGAGAAGATATCAGACAACGACCGTGTGTGTGTGTGTGTGTGTGTGTGTGTGTGTGTGTGTGTGTGTGTGTGTGTGTGTGTGTTGTGAGAGAGAGGGAGAAAGACAGAGAGATAGTTTGATAAGAGTGTGGTGGTTTAGTGGTTATGTTTGTGAGAAAGCCCGGAGGGGCGAAACGTTGTTATATTTAGGTTGAAATAAAAAAAGACGGGGAGCAGAACTTCCATTCCACTTTTATCTTCATTCAGTCATTTTTTGGGTCCAGCACCGTATTCTGAAACTGGGATGTGCATATCGTTTTCCTTCTTTACATATGTTTGTGTACAGTACACACTTTATAGTGTGCTTGTATTTGATAGTGTACTGTATCTGTGTGAGACTATTTAAAGTCACGCACACCACATGTGCATGTGTTGTGCTTTTTTTGTGTACCGCATGTGTATTGTGTATGTGCATGTGTACTTTGGTAAGGCAAATACAAAGACCTAACTTTTCTTATCCGTTATGTAAAGGTCAAAGTCATGATGCGATGCATCCCGGGGGAACAAAAAGCAATTCGTGTTGGTCTCACTCTCACTCAGAGAAGGACCTGTGCGCTAGCATACTTTATCTCATCACCCCAAATCAGAGGATTATGCCGTTCAGGTCATAGGCGGGTGCCGTAAGAGCCGTAAACAGGGGTCGTAACCCGTCGCCAGACGGGCATGGCAGGTAAGAGATAACCTTTTGAACTTGTCAGAAGACGGGTGTGGCAGGAAATGTTAACGACGCCCTAAAAGCCAAACAAAACATATTTTTGCGTCCCAATGTTCAATGCCTAAAAAACACAATTAAATCGTTAATCACAATTTTTTTGTATGACAATAAAACTTAAATATTGTAATGGTGACAGTCCTACACACACACACACACACACACACACACTCTATTCCAGTGAGATCTAAATAGAGCTAAGATATGTGGACGCAGACAGGATGTCCCAGAGCCCCAGATCACAGCCAGGCCTACCCTGACTCTCCTCGTATTGCTAGTCCCTGGAGGTGACCATCACTATGTGTGTGGTCTAGCCGATAATATATACCACTCAATGGATGGAAACATTAGCCCCAAGCACATGTTAGTCTGCAGTAGATATAGACCCCAGAAACTAGAGACAACGACAACAACAAAAAGGAGACGGACAGGAAATACTAATGATCCCATTCCATTCATTTCTCTGTTTGTGGGCTTCATTGGCAATCATTCAAGTCCATTCAGTTTTACGGGTGCAACAGTTACTGGAAATAATTGATTTCATCGATCAATAATTAATAATGGAAAAAACCTCAATAGAATATATTTTTGGGGGGGGGACCATTTGAAAAAAATACAAATCTACAGCCGACCTACAACAATCAGTTGATGGAGGATTTCTCAGTAATTGGTATTAGCAATGGACCCAAAAATCCACTCACACGAGTTTATTCTCATTAATGCAAATTCTTCACTCAAGTAAGAATATTTCAACTTTCAACAAATATGTCTTTCACCTGATTTGAATTTGCGACTTTCCAGCAAATTCAGACTCATCGCACCTCAAGAAACATTTTCACAACATATAATACAAGGGAGGTGTAACATCATGTATAGCCAGCGGAAGCATGCACATTGGTCAGTACAGTAGCCTTATGTATGTGAATGCCACCAAATAAAATGCCTGCCCAATAAGATCCTGTGTTAATTTAACTCTAAAATTGTACGGCGCACTACTGTCTCCCATTCCGTATCTAATGGAGCCAATGAATGTAGACGGTGTACCCAACGTAGCCAATATCAAGTCTTAGTGAGTGGCCATAAAAGGAACTTCAACTTTGTAATTGTGACAATTGTGAAAGCTGTCGATATCTGGCCTATTAGAATGATTTGCCCGGGCCCCGGGCCAAGCACTTGACCTGAGGAGGGGTTGCAATGTAACTAAGGCGCACACTCAGCGGCTATAAACAGGAAGACATGAAATATCTGAAGCAGGTCAGGAAAAGGACTTGAGGATATGAAGGGTCGGTGAACTGGAGCTGAATATTTAACGGATATAGAATATAGCAGTAGAAGGCCCGATAATTGCATCTTAGTCAATTTCTTTACAGAGTGCACCATGGCTGCAGTGTTGGTAGCATGCAGGGTTTGCATCTCATTGTAGATTCTGTAAAGAACTAAACAAAAATACATCGTATTGCACACAAACAGAACATACACGCACATTTTACAACGTCAACCTTCGTGCTACCACCACTTCCCTAATGTTATGCCTCTACACTTTCTCAAAGGCAGACTGGAGACTTCACTGTCAAATTCCTGCTGAGAATTAGATTAGCTCAATTTAACAGGTTGCCAGTTGCCGTGGACGACATGATACTGGCATTGGCGTACCATCCAGGAGCACCAAGTGTCGTTCCCACGACAACGAGAGTCATCAGTCAGAGCCAAAGGCAGCGCATAACTGGATCCCAGCCCAAGGGATGACTGGTTTGCACTGGTTGGTGGCCCGCTGAGACTCAGACTTGCAGTGCACCTGTATTTGGCAATATAACACAATTGCATCAGTGAAGTCGTTTGCACGGTGCACACTGCATTGTGCATTATGGGTTCGAATTCAGCTCATGTCTTGTGTGTCACACATGATCCTCGCTTTCTCTCAGGCAAATGTTCTTGGCTCTCTAAGCACTACAGCATTGTTTAACAAAGCAGAGACGGCTTCCTTACAGTACATGATCCATTTTTGGAGATATGGGCCTTGGCCAATAGAGGGCTGGCATGCTGTGTTCAGTTGTTCACACCAGAACCACAACGAGTGATTGTAACATCCACACCTCCATGTTGGAAGAGTCAAAGTCTATACTATAAGTCACAGTTACAGGTCCATTTGAGGGCGATATTTTAATCTCTTTTTAAGGATTAATAGGGTTACTGTGTAGAATTGGCTTTTTGAATTTTAAGAGGATAAACATGGCAGCGTCACCCAAGAAACCACTGGTAACCAGTGCCACTGTCACAACATTCCCCGACAGGACTGAAGCCACTGTGACAGCTAAGAACAGAATGCACAGAGCATAAGAGTATCACATTTGGTTTCCAATACAAAGGGTTGTCGGTGCTGTGCTGTGCTGTGCCGTCTCTGCAGAGTGCTGGACTGCTGGTTTTCCGGTAAGCTAGGGCATGGGCTAGGCGGCTAACCCATGACAGATGGGGAGACAGGAAGGAGAGAGGAGGGGTTGCGTTTAAAATTACAGCCTCATCAATGATGCAGTGGGACGAATACTGGCTGGCGTGTGCACACATACCAATTATGTAGGTTACACATACACTACACACCTTCTCAGTAAGCCATAGCCATAACTGGTCGAAAAGTGAAAGCATAGGCTCCGTCTAGGCTTAGCTAAGATGTTGATTAGCAGTTTTTTAGGCGTCTAAATATAAATATGTTAAATATAGCCATTGAAATGTCACTAAAACGTTCACTTTTAAGCCAGTTTTAGCCTAGCCATGTAGACGTATTTTAGACGTCTAATAGCCTGAAAAATGCTTAGCTCAGTGGGTTTACTGGGTTATTACAGCAACAGTCTCACACACACACGCACACACACACACACACACGTGTGGACATGTGTAATACACCTGCAGCCAGGAATGCAATGGAGACATGAAAGCAAAGCACACGTCATGTGGCTATTCATGCACACAAGTATATACACACACACACACACACACACACACACACACGATACTTTCAATGGTGTGACGTCATGATGCCAATGTATCCCGACAATGATATTTGACCTCACCTTGCTTATTGACAGGTAGGCCAAAAATATGCAACAAACACACCTAAGGGCAGTCTCTGCCTCTCTGGATATGTTACAAACTGGTTTCAGACTGTGTGTGTGCCTGTAAACGTATTCAACACAGGAAGGCGTCTAATGTGAAGCAGGAAATGGCAATCATGCATGATTGGGGGGAAAATGGCTTCATAGGCCTGTCTGAAATTGTGTGCATGTTTGCATGTGTAAGAATATGAGGCCAGTCAGACCACTTTCAGGTGCACCTCACACACAGACAAACTGCATAGTAGTTCAGCGGTGTTATCTATTCTAGATAGACAGATAATAAACACAGATAGACACACTTCCTCCAACAGTCTTTGGTAACACAACAAAACTTCCAGCAAGCATTAAGTACTGAACAAGGGAAAGTGTGAAACGCCATGGTTTGTTTCACTTTCATGTTTAACCTCAATAGTTCCATATGTATGTTCCTTGGAAAGACATCTACAGTAGCAGTCAGCTTAAATAAAGGGTACTTAGTGGCCTGGCAGCAGAATGCTGAGAGCAGCCATGCACAATGGAAGGGTGAAACTTGCAGACTTCAAACTTTTGTCTTCTGTGGGTGTATTTTTTTTTGTCAGGTGACAGGCCCGTTTTTATTAGCGACCTAGTCATGATTGACTGCCCCTACTAAGCCAATGGTATAGTCTGAAACGTCGCCTAAGCCAATGGGAGTCTCCACCACTCGTGTAGCCAATCATGTAGTAGAGACCTAGTCATGGTTGGCTGCCTCCTAAGCCCTGACCCGCACCCAAGCCCCCAGTGATGGCTCTCCAACGTTGAAGCACTGGGCCCTATTGGTAAGATGTGGGACTGCAGGCCCTGGAGTTATGACGAGGAATCCCTGTGGAGCTGGGGTTTAACATTAAGCGCTCGTTTGCACTTCCGCATTTTGGACACCACATTTTGGTGTCCAAATCGAAAAAATGCGGAAGTAGACCGTTCTTCCGGGTGCTTCAAAACGCCACTGAGCAACTGATGGGTAATTTATCCCATCATGATAAAAAAGGTCAGGGGAGGACTGTAAAAAAACCCCTGTAACTGAATCTAAAGATAATAGCTCTCGTTAGCCGAGGCTATAAGCTGCGAGCGCTCTCCGGAGCGGAAAGCCAAACTGCTCCGGATGCCTCACAGTACATACTTTAGGAGTAATCCCATTACAATACTTATACTTAACTTTAGCTTTTACCAAAATACTTTAAGTAAATAGCTAATATGAACAGGAAGGATTACCCCATCACCAAAAGATTACCTTATTTCACCAGAAAGAGAGACGTCCATTTCAGAGGGAGGTTTTTAGTCGTTTTATATCATCGTTTCAGAGAGAAATAGAACATGGATTCACAAACACAGCAATAATAATCAAATACAGAGCCTAGACCCCGTGGGGTCTAGTAGAATGGTTGGGTTCTCTCTACCGTCTCCCAAAATGGAATCCGGTATATATACTTTTACAAAACAAAATGGAGGATCGTACAAAGCCGACGTGGCACGACCGAGGAGTATCGTACTCAAAGTATGGAAAAGTACTGGACTAGAAAAATACTGGATGAAATGGAAAATTACAAAACACAGAGGTTGTCTCGGTCTCAATGGATCTCGGAAGGGAGGTGCCTGGCTGATAAGACAGCCATGCAGCAAGGCCAAATTCATGTAGGGAGACAGTGAGACAGTGATTCACACTAACAGCGCGAAGTCACTACCAGATTAAAAGGGTCAAAAGGTCAAAGGAAATGGTCAATCAAGCATAAAATATAAACAGATAGAAATTATCTATCAGCAACTTCCACTGAAATGGATAGCGGGGGGGCAGGGCTATCGCTCCCGGTTCAGTCTCTATCCTTTTAATACTCTATGCTCACACCGTGGAAGTCTGGCAACGCAGCCAATCTAAGACCGCAGTTCGAAGCGACAACAGCTGCTAATGAGCTAACTGCATGGCAGCAGGAAAGCCACAACAAAAGACAGTGATTGAACCACGAACAGAACGTCGGAAACGAACACAAACAACGGCCGCGAGGTTGTGACACAGAAACATATACACGTTACAAAAAATAATAATAATAATATGGGGGGGATGGAGACAGTGCTTGTTTCACCAGACAAATATGACTGTCATCATTTCTTGTTTTTAGGTTCCAAGCCCTATTGTCAGACTGGGTGGGAATGCTGGGACGTTAACAAAGGTCACCATTCAAATGCTGGTATACCTTTAACCTGCCCTTCTAGAACGTTTGTCAGCTCCACTTGCCTCTTCAACAGGTGACCGTCTGTCAGCTGGAGGTCATATTTGAAAACCTCGTTGGACGGTTAAAATAGCTTTCAGAAAGTGCCCGGTGCCATTTTAGAAAAAAAAGAAAAACTTTGCCGGTGTCAATGCATTTATGTTAGCTGACACCATTTCTTTTTCTTTTTTTCACACCCAACTCTAAATACTCCAAATAAGGTTCTATTCATGAAATCGTCTGACTTACCGTTAAAGTCATAAACACGCCAAGTAGAGCAATGGAACTCCCCAACAACTTTTCAGGGAGATGAACGGACTCACTGTATATACCAGTTTTTTCCTCTCTGGTTGTCCAACCTAGGTACAGGCAGGACAAACTCTCCAGTGTACTTTGAAACACTGTAACTGAAGAAGGGAACAAACCAAGAGGGATAGAGTGATAGAGACGGAGGAAGACGGAGATTAATGCCTGTCTCGCTCTTTAACTGTGTTCTCCTTTTTTCTCCCCTACTTTCACAAATCAAATTGTTTGTGTTCATCTGAAATATATAAAGCTTGTTGTTAGATAAACAATAGCCTTAGGGCTTATATAAATTCTTTATTATTATCATGTGGGTGCACTGGGTGCTAGGGCATAGCAGTGGTGTCCATTTTGTTGTTCCACAAAAAAAGGAATAAAAATGCCAAAAACATGACCATGAAACCTTTCATTCTGTGAAGAAAAAAAGAAAAGAAAAAAAACACAAAACAAAGGGTATTTATTAAATATAATATATCATAATATAATTAAATATATAAAAAGAAAATCACAGAATCAAAGGTTATAAGGTGATGATTCATCATAACTCTGGATGGATGAGCCCAGGCCGTAGCGTAACGGTCTGGGCACCGGACTGGTAATCCAGTCGCAGTGTGCCGCGGGTTCGACTCCCGGACCCGACACGGCCTTTACTGCATGTCATCCCCCCATCTCTCTCCCGTTTCCGGTCAGCCTACTGTCTGTCCCTTCAAAAATCAATAAAAGGCGTAAGCCGCAAAAAAAATATCTTAAAAAAAAAAAAAAAACTCTGGATGGATGGCTTGACTCTATGCTTCAGAACAAACAAAACAGGTAGGAGCGCACACCAATAGGCTAAGGAGGAGGTGCTGTTGTGCGTCAGAGTGTGTGTGTTTGTTGTGTGTGTGTGTGTGTGTGTGTGTTCTTTTGGTGCAAAATTATCCAAAGTTTATCTGTACTCCCATTGATGATCCGAATCCGATCATCATATAGCATTATTATGCATATGCCATGTTAGCTATACAGTTTATAGATCATGCTGAGCTAAACATATGTTTATATATTTTTGTATAAGTTTAAGTATTTTATATTTAAACAAAATGAGTCTCCACTCAGATCCCCACACACAGTGACAGGCTAGCCCTCCATGTTTACAGACAGACAGACAGACAGACAGACAGAATATTATGTAGGCTACACTGCAGTGTCTAATGTGTTTCCTTAAGCAATTGATTCATGTGCTCGTCTAACCATATTTTGATGAGGGCTTCAGTCTCCTCATTTGACCACGTCTATTCACAGTAACGGGACATCTTTGCGCTGTGTAAAATATCCCTTCTTTCAGTCACCCAAAAAAGGACCTGCAGGTCATGACATACTTTTTATTTGGGTTTTATCTATTCATTTGGTCATTAAGGTCCACAGAATGAGAGGTCTGTTCTGCCGGAAACATTGCTAAAAAAGGTTATGGCCATTTTTGTATACCACACCTAGAAATCCAAATTTCATCATGCTTTAAGTAGCAATGTGACAAATGTCAAACTAGGGGCTTTTCATGATTCTGAATCCATTCCAAACATTACTTTTGCACTAAAAACACTCCATAGCCGTCATCACAAATGTGAAGAGGTCAGAACATTTGGGCAAGTGAATATGGCCGAATGTAGGCCAAGACATGTTTTTCATGCAAAACTAATGCTTGGAATAGATTCAAAATCATGAAAACGCCCTAGTTTGACATGTCACATGCTACTTAAATTATGAAGAAATGTTGCCTTATATTGGTTGTCCATGGTGTGGTATACAAAAATGGCAATAACTTTTTTTCGCGATGTTTCCGGAAAGCAGAACTGGTTCTAATGACCAAGTGAATAGAAAAAACACAAATAAAAAGTATGTCATGACATCACTGTGGCTCACTGTAGCTCCCCGAGCTATGGGTGACATACTGAGGCATGTGGATATTTACATATCATCATCATAATATAATTCACTGATCATATCATCATATCATACTATAACTCACTCAGATGATTCACTCAATGTCTGAATGAATGTCTGTCTGTCTGACACTGTCGTAGCTCCTCACTGCCTGCACCAATCGCTCCGACTCTTCACACAAGCATTGACCATAATATTACGGAGGTCTTAACGAAGCCCTTTTTTCACTTTAACAAATTATTGATTCATAATTAATGTATTAGTGCATTAGTATAAAGTTAGTGGGAGGGGCCTGTTTTACAACAAATCACCAACGGAATGTCCAATCCACCCCAAATTTCATTCACATGTCGAGGGTGGTTTAACCAACGCGGAGCCCAAAGCAATTCAATTTTCATCCATAGGGGGCGCCGCAAATGCAGAATTTTAAAATGTTTATTGCAAAAACATGCTTTTTGGGGGATAAATCCACGTTGTTTGCGATAGCGTAGCCTATGTGCGCTATAGTGAGACAGGCCAATTCCCTCCCAATCAGTAATGTGGTCTATTACCCACACTGTACATAATTTGGTGTTCATATATTCAGAACGGGTAATGTCTAGTGGTTTTAATTGAATACTGGACAATTCACCCCGGTGCTTGCCCGTTTTTCCTCCCGGAACTTTCACCAGTGAGGGGGATAACTTTGTAATATGCTATTGGCGGTTTGTATTCTTTTTGGAAAAATATAAAAAGATACTCCTGTGGAAAGGCTATATTATTTTACTTATATTGACCCTATAAACAATTTAGTATATTATGTAAGGTTTTGCCCACTCAAATGGTACCTCGTCAGATAATCCCCACATATCCTATACATACAACAACTTCTGTGAACAGACTTCACTGTAGTAGCTTTTCATAAATTATATTTGTACTTAGGCTGTCTGCTGTCATGAAAGTTTATAGTTAGAGAAATTCAAAGTCCAGCCGTCTGCTGTCCAGCCTATCCCACCCCTCACTGGGGAAAATTCTGGGAGGAAAACAGAAACGGGGTGAGTTGTCTTGTTACCTTTTAATTTTGTAGTACACAAATCTAATTAAAAAAAAAGAAACGTGTCTGGATTAGGGATGTGTAAATGTGTCCAAAATGAAAATCGATTTGTATAATTCAATATTAACGATTAATCGATAATTAATTTCCTTTTTTTCTTTTTCTTTTTTAATGAACCCTACAAATAAAAAAAATCTTCCCCCCAAGGGGTACCTAAGTCAAAAAAGTTTGGGAACCCCTGATGTAGTTGATTAACAATAATTGTAACTCTTGAGAGTTAATAAGGGTCCATTTGGTTACTAACTCCATCTTTTAAATGAGGACCACTGGTGGTCCCTGGACCACTGTTGATCCAATTGATCACCATAGCAACCCCAGCCTAGGCCTGATTAGGTAAATTCCCAACACCTGCTAAATCCTCCAAACCTGTATCTTGATTGGAATCAATTTCCACTCAGTCGTGCAGCTACACAGACACATCCCAGGCACACTTTGGTAGGCATATAGCCCTGTCCTGTTTGGATGACAATATTGCCTTTCCAACAGATTTCCTTTTTTTTTTTAACAGAAAAAAAAAGAAAAAGAAAACGATTATTAATTTTCATAATCGATTTCGGGTCCTATCAACGATAATCGATTAATCGGACCCATCCCTAGTCTGGATGCTGATGCTGATTAAACATTTATATCTAGACTAGACACATCATGTTCATGTAGACATTACAAGACAGTCAACATAATGAATGAATCTACTCAATCTAGTAGCACTATTACCTGTCATTTGTATTAGTGTACAATCACTGCACTGATTGTACACTAATACAAATGACTAATGAAGGGCTGCTGAATGTCACAGTGATGTGAGTGCTGTGAAAGCATTGTCCTCAGCCCACCCCACACCACTCAACTCCACCCGCAGTAGCACTGTGGAAAAACTCAGAAGCTTTAATGCCTCTTTTCTTCCCCCTACCTCACAGAAACAGGCCATAAAAACGTGTCCAACTGTCTGACCCACTTTCCATGACAAACGCAATCTCTCCCTCTACAAACTGTAGTGTAGGCCATTTACCAGACCAGGGTAGACTAAAAAGCTAAGCTGGAGGGCTGGGTGGACTGGGAGGAGGCCGGGCGAGCTCCAAGCTCCTTGCTCACAATGGGGCGGAGGGCTGGTGCCTCCCTCCCTGATGAAACAAACCCACGCCACGTGCACAACGTCTAAGACAAAACGCACAAGTTCCCACACACTGCCGAGTGCCGATGGTGAAACATGCAAAAAAATCATGAATGCCAGCATGCGCTCTTGACGAACACGAATCAGACGTGTGCACTCAATCACACACACTTATGCACAACAGAATGAATATCACCACTGGCAGCATGCTGTTGGTGTGAATTCAGCTCGCTGGTGGCCTGCATCCTTGAGCCATTCACACACCTAAAGTTTAAAGCAACAACAATGCATACATGCTCCAATATGTTAATCAACTCATGTAACAACAACATAGGGAAAACAAGAGCATGGAGTAAGGCCTGGGCCATGGCTCAGTGGTCCAGGCACCTTGGCTGGCTGCTGGCAATCCAGTCTGGCAGTGCGCCGCGGGTTTGACTCCCGATCCCGACGACCATTACTGCATGTCTTCCCCCCATCTCTCTCCCCATTTCCTGTCAGCCTACTGTCTGTCCCTCTATAAAAAATAAAAAATAAAAGGTGAAAGCCACAACAACAAAAAACATTAAAGAAAAAGAGCATGGAGTAAAATCTTTTGTTAAGATAATACCCCTATGGTTTGTTTTTTCCCACCAATATTTTCTGACTTTAGCGCTCAATTGATTCGTTTTCCTGGCACAAAAATATAGGTAGTGAAAAACAAAATAAACAAAACTACAAAAGTTATTTTAAACATCAGTATCGGCCCAGAAATTCCCAATCTGTGCATCGCCAATATGTCAGAAGGTTTAGACAGGCAGAGTTGAAAATGCTTTGCTTGAGCACATTCAGTATCTCTACTAAAAGCAAATGCAGGAATATAGCATATTATGGCACATGCATGGCTCAAGGGAGCCATAGCTTCCAATGTCCCCATGTGCATTAGAAAAATAATTTAAGAAAATGCTCACATTGCAGCCTTTTGTGATATTGCCCTTTCATGCAACATTGACACAAATTCAATACTACTTCCTGACTAATGAAAACCTTCATAAAGTAATGTGTATAGTCATTAGGCAATCTTTGTTTGAGCTTTTTTTTTTAAGGCCAACATGTGTTGCTGTGATTCCTGGGGAGGTGTTCATCACAAAACACCACAAAAGTACCTTGTAACGCTTAATATCTAGCAAAAAAAGAAGAAAAAAAGTAATCACAAACTCGATTTGTTAAGCCACACAGCAGCAATACATAGTTTTAGCTGAGGTTTCAGAAAGACAAAAACATGAAAATCATTTACATCACCATTACCTGGGGCTTTTCTCCATCCCCTATGATTGGTTAGTACAGTAAAATGTGAAGTGTTATTTGAACTCTGACTCTGACGGATCGAATTATACACTCAAAGCTGAGACTCAAAGTCAGAGGCAATTTGCTTTGCTCTATATTCTATAAGATTACTAGCAGAGACAAAAATAACCAAATCAGTTTGGTTTCAGTTTCAGGAACAGCAGACTGTAAAATCCTGGGGTGTACATTTCATTTAACTGTAAGATAATACAAAATGTAACCATATTTGTACTCAGGGTTTCCTGCACAATGTTGTTGGCATGGCGCTGCGCCATGCTTGAAATAAATCGCGCCATGCCAAGCTTTTTTTGAGGGGGATAGTGAATCATAGTGTGTGTGTGATATGAAATGTCCAGTACCTCCCCAGTACCTCCCCAGTGCCTCCCCCAGTGCCACCCCAGTGTCTGCCCAGTTTCCGCCAAGTGCCTCCCCAGTGTCTGCCCAGTGGCTCCCCAGTATCCCCCTGAGTGCCTCCCCAATGTCTCCCCAGTGGCTGCAGTTTCTCCCCAGTGCCTCCCCAGTGTCTGCCCAGTGCCTCCCCAGTCTCCCCAGTGCCTCCCCAGTGTCTCCCCAGTGCCTCCCCAGTGTCTTCCCAATGCCTCCCCAGTGCCTGCCCAATGTCCCCCCAGTGTCCCCCCAGTGCCTCCCCATGTCTCCCCAGTGCCTCCCCAGTGCCCCCCCAGTGCCTCCCCAGTGCCTTCCCAGTGTCTTCCCAGTGCCTCCCCAGTGCCTGCCCAGTGTCCCCCAGTGCCTCCCCATGTCTCCCCAGTGCCTCCCCAGTGTCCCCCCCAGTGCCTCCCCAGTGCCCCTGCAGTGCCTCCCCAGTGTCCCCCCAGTGTCTCCAATAGCAATACAAGACCAATAATACAAATTAATCTTAATTTATTAATCGAATTAATTAATTAATTAATTAATTAATCAAAAAATTTGCCGGTCCCCCCGCGCCCAGCACCATGCCAAGGCCTTTTCCTGCTGGAAACAATGACACTGCTACCAATGGATGAATTAACACTGAGGATTTTACTGTGTACCAGTTTGCCCTTGGTATTTCTTTGTGCCCACAAAACTACAGTATAGAAAAGGGCCACATAGACTGCACCAACTTTAAATGGTTGAAATATATTATGAGGTTTTTCCACTTCATCAAGAGATAATACAGCTAAGCCATACAGTAGCTGAGGTTTAGAGAGGCTTTTTGCTGTCTCTCCACAGTGTTACTGACTGAGGAGATGTCCTGTTCTGTCCATGCATGAAGACATAAGAGACCTGCGCTCCCCGGCGTCTGAGCCCATCAGCTCCGATTTCCTGCCTGAAAATAATAATCTGATAAAGCCCTACAGTAGGCCAGTGGCCTACTATCTGTGCTCCGAGGTGCACCCTTTTCTAATTTATCTTCCTCTGCCCTGAATAAGGCCATTATAGGAGGTAGTAGTGTTATAACCAAGTAGGCTGATACAGGAATTTCCCTATTAAAACTAGGGATGCACCGATCCGATACTCGTATCGGAGATCGGCGCCGATCCAGGCTAAAATTCTAGATCGGGTATCGGATCGGTGGCCGATCCATTATCCGATCCGATCCGATCCGATAATTATGTGTAATTACAGTATGAAAACAACTCTACCTCCTCTGTGACACAGCAGTGTAGTATTGACAGTATAACATGTGGAATGCAGCCAGGCTAGCCTGCGCACACATTAACCTGGTCTAATTGTTGCACAGTTATTTAATAAATAATTCAGTGCATTTATATCTGTGTTTGTTACATTTTGTTTTACAAAGTTGGGAAAGTAATGTTTAAGTCAAGCCTTGATGTTGCCTTACACAAAATAATGATTCCAGACTCCACACAGTGAGGCATACAGCTTAATAGGTTATTACGTTTCTTTGTGGGGGGTATCGGATCGGTACACTGTATCGGCAGATACTGGAACCCCATGTATCGAAATCGGTATCGAATGCCAAAAAGCCGGATCGGTGCATCCCTACTTTTGTCCACTACAAACATGGCTGCTTCAACCAAGTATAATTTGGCAAATATAATCTTATGAATAGAAATTAGAATAATATAGGCAAAACTATACTGGTGTGGTGTCTGTGGACAAGACAAACGTATTAACCACAGGTCATAGTTTAACAGAATTTAGCCAGATTGAGTAACAATTTGGAAGTAAAACAGGCTAACCTAGCAATACTGGTGGCTGTAATGCTTATCTTCTCAGCCAGCCAATGTGTAAAGAAACCAGCCCAATGTTACCATTACTGGGCTGATGACTGGTGTTAATTTCCCACTCTGATCATGTTAGTGATGGAGTCCTCCATACTGACAGGCCTGTGGTCTCCCTGTGAGTAATCACAGTGAGGCGGAGATTGAGTTAATGGGTCTCTGCTTTCATCATGACATTTCCAACAGGGGGAAAGGAAGTCTGACTGAGATCACTATCAGCATGGATTATCACATCAGCGCAGGACTGAACAAGAGACATTGAGACAAAGTCGCAGAGAGAGAGAGCTAGAGAGAGAGAGGGAGACAGAGACAGAATTTGGATGAGAAACAGAGAGAGACAAAGGTGCTATCGCTGCAACAGTTAGATTTAAAACCCTTTTTTTCTGGTGAAAGTTACCAGGAGTGCATGGGGTGTGAATCAGTGTGATATAAAATAAATCTAAGTATAAGTGAAATGTAAGCGCATCATAAACAGACATTTAACATCCATGGGCTTATAGAGAAACAAAAACATGTTAGTTGCTCAACTTGCTCATCACTTCAGGGGAGGAAGAGCTAGTCCATTATTAAACACATTAGGGAGTCCGACTATTACTGACTATTGACTACAGTACTTGTGACAATCCAATGACTTGGCTGAAACAGTTAAGACTAAAACAGTTAACTTATGACAAATCAATTAGGTTTATTTTTATATTACACACATGTAGGTGAGCAACAGACAGAGATAGAAAGATAATCTGGGTGAGAAATAGGAGAAAATGAAGGACAGACAGAGGCAGGAAAGGGAAGCATGAATTGGCAATCAAGTAATGGCAAGAGTCTCTGCATTTGCTTTGCTAGTTAATTCCTTATCAGGCAATGTTCCGTTTCACAACCCACCCCCAGGTCAACACAAAGACTGAAACTAGTGTACATGTAAACTAATACCTGCATCTCTTTCTCTCTCTCTCTCTCTCACACACACACACACACACACACACACACACACACGTCGCTCGGAGTCATTCTCGGAGTCATACTCTTTTGATTTCTAAAGAGATTAGAGAAGGTTAAGAAATTAGCCTTGTATATGTGTGTGTGTGTGTGTGTGTGTGTGTGTGTGTGTGTGTGTGTGTGTGTGTGTGTGTGTGTGTGTGTGTGTGTGTGTGAGTGAGAGAGACACGCTCAGCAGCACTGTTACTTATGACTGATCAGTGATCACTGATGACTTATCTTCCGAGGGTTAGACATTGACATAATGCATTGCTGTAGTAAAATAGACCATAGCCTGAATATATGTGTACTGTACATCACAGCACATGATGATTTCTCGTCGTCGCAAAGGCACATGTTGGGGACAAAGGTGACGTTGGGAACAATACACCGCTGATGAAGTGCTGTCTGGCTAGCGGCTGCCTGCTACACACACATTTATAGTAGTATTGCTATTATTGGGCAGAGTGGACTGGGCTTGTAGCGTGTAGTCACAGCGGTAGTGTATACTCACAGTCACAGCAGGGATGGAAGGATGAGCTCTTCTTTCTCCTATCCGATATGTGGCTCAAACAGCAATTGTCTCCTCAATGCAACCAATTTAACCCGGCTGCTGGCTTTCCAACTTGGCGAGGCTAGCAGGCTCTCGCGAACACACACTCGTTTACACATAGACCCCCACACACACAAAGGCAAATTTGTGAAGAATTTCCAACCTTCAACCTTGGTTTACAAAAACGACACACACGCAGAGAACGCAAGCGGAGGGTTGCTGATATAGTCCCGTCCTCCCCCTGTCAAGTTGTGAATTTGCACCATTTGGTAAAAAAAAAATATAAATATCCACAGTTTGTTTGATTTTTTTTGTTGGTCAAACGGGACAGTCTCTATGTTCTCAATCTCCGCTGTCCTTTGTTGAAAGCATCTGAACATAAACACAGCTCACTCGTTCTGGCCGCTGGAGGAGTGTACACTGGATACAACACTCACACACACACACACACACACACACACACACGCACGCACGCACACACAGGCTGACGTCGCCGCAAAGGATTCTGGATGCTGGAGTCTCGACACGCAGCCATCGACCAGTGGCTTTTTTTTGATTGATTGATTGAAATATTTATTAACAGTTTGCAGAATTACAGTACATTTCAAGCACAAACTCAATACAAAGACTGTTAACTGTGAGTGGACGACCCAATTAAGCATTACACTTGTTTACAACAGGGTCCACATTGTTCAATTCATCAAAACATTTAGAGACATACAAATAGACACTTCTATGTAGCTAAAGAACAGAACAGGAATTCATCATATAGGAAGCAAAAAGGGAAAAGATACATATACAGTGAGGGGAAATGGGGGGGGGGGGGCGGTGGGGGGATTCAGATTTTACAGAGGCCAGTTTCGAATTTCAGCCATCCATAGGTGCCCTTTGAGAGCGGTTTTGAAGGAGTCAAGGGATTCACATGTCTTAATGACTGTTGGTAGGGCGTTCCACATTTTGGTGGCATAGGAGCGAAAATAATTTAGACCCTTGTTTGTGCCGAATCTGGGTTGTACATGGTTTGTTGCACTCCCTCTGGTGTTGTGGGTGTGGACTTCGTTTACATTAAGGAAGTATTTAGACAGGTACATGGGTATCTTGGTGGTGTATCGAATCTTGTGGACCAGACCCATTGCAAGATGCTGTACTCTGTCGTTGATCCTAAGCCATCCCAGCCTGTCAAAGTGGGCAGGGGTGAGGTGGGTTCGGGGGGTGAAGTAGGAGCCTGACCAGTTTGTTTTGGGAGGTCTGGAGCCTTGTTTTAAGGGCCTTTGAGGTGCTGTGGTACCAAGAGGTGGATGCATAGTCAAAGAAACCTTGTACGAGGGCTCCTGTTAAGGTCTTCAAGGTGTTTTTGTTGACCAGTGAGGAGATCCTGTAAAGGAATCTTGTTCTTTGATTGACTTTTTTGATTACTTTGGAGGCCATTCTATCACCGGAAAGATTGGCCTCCAGGATGGAACCTAGGTAGGTAATTTGATCTTTTCGTGTGATAATATTGTCACCCACTCTAACCAAGAAGCCATCTGCCTTGCTGAGATTACAATTTGATCCGAAGAGAATGGATTCAGTTTTTCCCAGGTGTAAGGATAGTTTGTTATCAGCGAGCCAGGTGCAGATTCTACCGAGTTCAGAGCTGAGGGTCTTTTCAACCTGCAGTTTGTTCCTGTCCGAGACCAGCAGTGCTGAGTCATCTGCGAACAGGAACAAAAGGCCCTAGTATGCTTCCTTGTGGGACGCCACAGCTCACTGGGAGGGGGGGGGGGCAGTGTTCCGTTCACCTCCACCATCTGTTCTCTCCCCTCCAGGTAGGATTGCATCCAGCTCACTGATGTGCTATCAAAACCAATAGCTTTAAGCTTGTTAACCAGTATGGAGTGGTTCACGGTGTCAAAAGCCTTTTGGAGGTCCAGCAGTGAACTACGCTCGGACGAGCGGTCGAGCACACTCGCAAGCGCAGGCACTCACGCACCCACACGCGCGCACGTTTACTTTATTTGATCATTTCCATATTTTATAATTATATGCCACGCCCACTAGGCTACGTCTCAGAGGCAAATGTTTAATACACTTTGCAGATTTATATTATTAATACAAAACAGATGAACTGATAAATTAGCAATAGTATTATTTTGTAGGCCTACTTTGCATGCATGTCAAATTTGAAATAGGGAAATAGCTATAGGCCTACAGGTCTTTATTAACTTGTTAAGTTGTTGTAATTGTATTTTAACTTTTTATTCATGGGCACTGAATATTTCCTTCCTTTCATTTTATTAACGGATACTGTAAATATTCACATATTTAAGTTTTGTAAACTGCTATGTGTGTGTGTGTGTGTGTGTGTGTGTGTGTGTGTGTGTGTGTGTGTGTGTGTGTGTGTGTGTGTGTGTGTGTGTGTGTGTGTGTGTGTGTGTGTGTGTGTGTGTGTGTGTGTATATGAAATAAACAAACAACCGTTTACATTAGTGGCACTGCTGCTATTTTTACTTAAAGTAAAAAAATAAAATAAAAAGTCTTTCCACCACTGCATGTGCATACACAGACACACATGCATTCACACATACAAAAATGTTTGATAAAAAAAAGCCAAAGGAAATGTATTATGTAACATGTTTTATTTGCATTGCTCACTGCTTTCACCCCAGAGTCAGCGCTGTGGTAAATCTGTGGAATTCATTCACAGAGTGGCGTTCTTTCATAACTTTGTGGGTTGAAAGATCAGAGCAGTGCATATTACTGTGCACATGCATTTACACTGCTGGCTGGTGAGAATGGAACCCATGCACCGTGACAGCTGTAATGATATGGTCTGTCCATTTAGCTATACAGACCTCTCTCTCTCTCTCTCTCTCTCTCTCTCTCTCCCTCTTGCTCCTCCCTCTCTCTCTCTCTAAAATTGATATCCAGCTTGCTTGTGTGTGTGTGTGTGTGTGTGTGTGTGTGTGTGTGTGTGTGTGTGTGTGTGTGTGTGAGATTAGGTTACCAGCTTGACCACAGGTTAAAGTTAACTTTTTATTTAATCTGCTCTTGGCTCCACTTGGATTTTCCACTCAATGTCATCAGGAAGAAGTCTCATCTCCCACTACATACATACACACACGCACTCGCGCACACACACACACACACACACACACACACACACACACACACACACACACACACACACACACACACACACACACACACACACACACACACACACACACACACACACACACACACACACACACACACACACACACACACATACACCCGCACGCACGCACACACTCACACACACACACACACACACACACACACACACACACAGAGAGAGAGAGAGAGAGAAAGAGGATTATTTTTGCACTGCTGTGATGTCGTAAACGAAACACTTTCGCTTGGTCATAAAACACTGGCCTGCTGACATACT
Organism: Protomyctophum parallelum; assembly: GCF_964188405.1. Classification (NCBI taxonomy): domain Eukaryota; kingdom Metazoa; phylum Chordata; class Actinopteri; order Myctophiformes; family Myctophidae; genus Protomyctophum; species Protomyctophum parallelum. The sequence goes on along the minus strand of NC_139704.1, from coordinate 9,367,443 downwards.
GGAACGCTACAGTAGTTTGTGGTTCAGACTTACTGTGGATGTTTATGTTTTTCAGGACGCCTCACAGGTTATTGAATGAACGTCTTACTTTATCGTTGTGATAATACTCAGCGGTGGACAAAGGTATACTCAACCCCAGACCTTAAGTCAAACAATACTTAACCATGGTCAAATATGACTTGACTAAAAATGAGTAAATGACAGTTACTCTGTCAAATGTGTACTTGAGTTGAAGTACTGCAGTGCTTGTTATTAAAAAGTCAGTCCATGCCATTGCTTAGAGTAGCCTACCAATTAGAAAGTAGCATTAATAATAGTAAGAATAGCGATGAGCTTTTAGATTGGCAATTTTCACTATTTGAAATGGGGCTTGAGTGGTTAATTCATGATGTACTTTTTCCCTTACTAGAAATGTAGTGAAGACAAAAGTAGGCTACAATATTTGTCTTTGAAATGTAGTGTAGTAACTCAAATAAATGTCCTTAAACCGGTAATTACTGTCCACCACTGGTTGCATGGGTGTGTGATCTGTGTATACAAACAACACATATACCCATTACCCACATGCACACACAGAATAGTAGGTGACTATAGGTGTGTGCACACAAGCACAAACCAATTTGCAAAGCATGCACACAAACACACACACACACACACACACACACACACACACACACACACACACACACACACACACACACACACACACACACGCGCGCGCACGCACATGCACACGCACACACACAGGAGCACGAACGCAGCCCTTACCTAATCCTCACACACGCCACACATTTTATGTAATCTACACTTGAATCGAGGTTGTTCCCCCTGTTTATGTCGCTATGGTTACAACACCAACAGCTCTGCTGGATGTCTCCAGGGTTGGAAGTCGTAGACACGCCTTCCTTTGATTCCAGAGGCCAAAAACGCGCCAGCCCCTCCACTTCACTAGTGATGGATGTTTTGACAAAACGCTCCTCTTTCCAAGAGCCAATGGGCTGCACTTCTGTGTGAAGAGTCGGGAAATTATGACAAATGCAATGTGGTCCAAGTGGTCAAATTACATTTCTCTGCAGCCATATTTTAGAGCGGTTCTTCAGGTACATGGCTGCTCAAAGTACATGCCTGTGTGTGTGCATGTGAGTCATTGAATGAAATGTACAAATAAGTGTACGATTCTGTGAACCTGGATTTATATTGTAACTGCGTGCAGTGTTGGAAGGTAACTAGTACATTCACTCAAGTACTGTACTTAAGTACAATTCTCAAGTACTTGATCATTCATACTTCTGACACTACTTCAGAGTCAAATAATGCACTACAATTATTTGAAAACTTTAGTTACTAATTATAATTACTTTTCAGAATTACATTCTTATTAACAAACAGACATTAACCACCCTGTTTTATACTTTTGTTGTGACGTTTTTGAGCTTTCAGATTTTTGACAAATTCTATATATATATATAATTATATTTTGATATCTCAAGCAGAATATATGCTTGGAACATACTGTATTCTGCATAATGAGCACCTTTACGTTTGGTAGTAATTTAAGTATATTTTGATGCCAATATTGTGGTACATTTACACAAGTAAATGTGAATACAGGACTTTTACTTGTAAAAGAGTATTTAAAAAATGTGTTGTTGTTACTTTTACTTAAGTAAAGAAATCAGAATACTTCTTCCACCACTGACTGTGCTACCGTACCACTTTGTCATGTCTTTCTGTTACTATGTTTGAGGTTTGTGTGCAGTGAATGTGAGTGTGATTTGTCATCTGTGCCGAGCCTGGCTGTTTGGCAGAAAACGGATCTTGAACTTGAACTAGATGTACTCTGGAGAGCAGCTTCAATAACAACTTAATGGTACATCAAACCTGCTCTATTTGAAGTGTTTCAAAACAATGTTTTATTCCAAAGAAATTGTGATCATTCGTTGTTCAGTGTTTATGTTTATATTTCAGGCATTTAGGTGAAGTAGAGTCTACATTGCCTGCAGGAGCTTTTAGATATTTCTCTATTCATTGTTGCGGTGTGGTAGCCTGGCATTTTCTTTTTTGCACTGGCAGATTTGTCTGGTTTCCAGGCTAGTGGTCTGGCACCATGCATGACCCTGCAGGCATGCAGGTGTTGATCAGTTCAGTGAACAGCATGACCCTGTACAAGTTCAATGACTTGCTAGGTTGACTGGAATGGCTGTTGATAAGAAAATATACTGCATGTGTTGTTGGTAACGGTTGTGTACACAGTAAAATCCTTAGCATTCATTTCACTCTGACATTTGGACACTCTCAGACTTTAAGTAAATCTCAGGAGTTTACATTGTAGTAAATGTTTTGTCAGAATTATAATTAGACTGCAATATGAAAACCTCTAATATCCCTGTGACAGGCACCGTTATACTTTAAAGCCATTGATACCTTGATCAATCATGCTAAGTGTCACACTTTTAAACTGGTCATACTGGCTATCAAATGTTGGAGTCGTGCCCCACGTGTCCTGCATTTGACCTGACCCCCTCAACCTCTACTCGTGACTTGATGAATTTGCTTGACGCAATGGGAAGGCCCGTTAATCTCACCAATCATCTGATCTGGTCTCTCCCCTTCGCCCATGTGATGTGAACAAGTGGACAGCATGAACTGTGTGGAATTGTGCTAAGGGCAGACTGTTCTAGGGAGAATTTTATCCTCCTGTTGTTGTTGTGCGATAACACCAAAACATAGCAACAGCTGGGTTCGCGATCCTCCGGGTTGTGCGCAAGGCGCGTCGAGAGCGCAGAGAGGAGAGGCTAGAAACATGCGCTGCTCATGCTTAACCAAACATTAAATAACGTCCCAGGGTTGAGGGGGCCCGGGCCGAGTGCTGTTGTCATGCTGCCATGGTGATGGTAACCATGCACCGTGTAATGTTTACAGAATGTTTAGCATATCACAAACCGTGCTGCCGGGCACAACGGGACCGACTGCACCAGATGAATCACATGTGTGTTCAAAGTGTGTGTGTGTGTGTGTGTGTGTGTGTGTGTGTGTGTGTGTGTGTGTGTGTGTGTGTGTGTGTGTGTGTGTGTGTGTGTGTGTATAGGCCTAGTTGTGGACATAGCATATTTAACTGACAGGTGTTGAAAAAATGCTGATCATGTCTTGCGTAAATTAGGCAATTCAGTCTTCTGCAGGCAGAAATTTGTATAGCTTTAAGTTAGCAAAAGCATTATTTTAGAATATAAAATATAATTGCATGCTGAGTCTAACGCAATGTTCCATTATAATTCTATAATTGGATTCATACAGTACATGGACTGTAGGCCTATATACAAAGGCCTATATTTCTTGATAGATATTTCTTGAATTCAGACACATTGCAGATATTTAAGATGAATATTTTTAGTAATTTATCTTTGTATTTATGATTGGTTTCCCATATCCCCATGTTTCAGCCTTGTTGCTGTTGCTGATATGACACGTACCTGAATTGCAACCTTACTGCAGCGCGAGCATATGTGTGCGTGCGAGCATACACACATTCAAAATAAACACACACTGCAAGCATCACTCATAAATCCCAAGTGGTTATTTGAAGACTTGTTTTTCGGCGTCTTCAGTGTTTCAGGTCAGGTGCCGTGAGTAAACATAGCCATGCTCCCTTAGGCTACTTAGTGGCTGTGCAGTGGCGGAGGAAGTACTCCCATTTCTTTGACTTGTAATGTACAAATACATGTTACAAGATGTAGAAGTTTACAACGCATCGCAGACTCGCAGTGTGACACATTGTGATCTTGTAGATCATCAGTAGGCTACCAAACGTAAGTATGGTAGGCCTACTTGAGTAAATGCACTTAGTTACTTTAATTTACATAGCTGAGTGGCCTGTTTGAAATGTTAATAGTGTTTTTTAAATGGATACACACAACTCCTCAGTGTTAATTTGTCTGTGTGTAACTCTGAGAATAGACTAAATAAACACTGAGGCGATTACTGTACGTGTAGTCACTGTGTGGATATGGGAGAGTACACTGCAACTGCTAGCAGATTCAAGGTAGTTACCTGTTTGAAACAAGCTGGCATCCATGTGTGTGATCTTTGGATGCACCCCAGATCTATGGAATTTTCTAATCTAAGCCCTCTGACACAGACGCACGCACACGCACGCAGGCACGCACATACACACACGTGCCCGCACACGCACACACACACACACACACACACACACAAGTGCACTGCACATGTGCACCCCCTCCTACACACGTACATTTCACATTTACTTTATATACAGTAAAACATTTTATTTGCACCTCTCCGCACCCCCCCCCCCCCCCACACACACACACACGTGCCCCCCCCCCCCCCACCACACACACACACACACACACGTGTCGTTGCCCCCACCCCACACACACACACAACTTCTCCATTTGCTGTTGAGACAGCTACTCAACGCTGCGATGTCATCGTCGCCATGGTGATGAGCAATACAGTAGGGTTTGCAAGGATGTGAGCTAGCATGATGTCATTCAATAAATCTGTCTCTCATGCCCTTAGAGGATTTGCCTTTTTCCTTTTATTTTTTCATTCTTTATTCCTGGGTGGATTTCATAATCACTGCTGTGTCCTGTGGGATTTTACGTGCACATGTCGAGCAAAACTCTGACGTTACGCAACACTTTTATTATTGGTCCAACAGTCATTAGACCGACAACCTATACCTCAAACCCTAACCTAACCATAACCGCAAGCACAGGAGCAGCGCATGTTCCATCTGTCTAACGAGTCTTCCTTAACAGTTTATGTGGCGAGCAAGTCTTTTTCTGCCAGTTTTCCTGTTTTGTGGACACATTTTGTACAGTTACACTAGAAAATGACAGGGTATATAGAATCAGAGGGAATGACAGGTGACACAGATCATCTGATTAAATATCTGGTATGTGCACTGACTGTTTGAGCTACTGTAAAAGGAGGACAAAACAATCCACTACGAAGTCCTCGGGACTTTACTGTGTATCTTTAAGAAACGAGGTAAAGAAACATTTCCCATGAGGGTTTATTGTTTCAAAAGACAATACAGTCATCAAAGCGTACAGTATGTGCTATCACAGTGCATACATTTTACAATACAGGTGTTTTAATATACAGATACAGTATATATGCTTTGACGTGCCCTTTGGTTGGATTATGGACAAGGAGGTAGATTGGAGTTAAAGACATCCCAGGAGATTGATGGGCACTAAACTTCCTGGTACAGTAACTTGTATTGAAGACTATTTTAATTCACAACATTTAATCATCTCATGCCATCAAGTTCATGGCAATGTCATGAATGCTGTCCAAAGGGTTCAACAGTACTATATTGTTTACCAGCCATTGTCCATCTTTTGAATCAATAGTTATTTGTACCGGTGATTGTCCTTCTCTTTGCAATTATCCATTCATTCAGTTAATGCTAGCCTGCACTGTCCATACCTTATACATATACTGTATGACCAGAAATAAATAAATAAAGGCTTAGGCACAGAGCTGATTCCCTCGGTAAGAATCTATTTCCTACGGTTTGTCAGGCTAATGAAAAACCAAACGATCACCGATGTCTGCAAAATATGCACGCTTTAAACCTTTATTCTCAATCATGTGGGCTATCATCAGTTGTTTCATGTAGGCTACACAGTTACAAACATACATGTTGCTTCAGAGAAGAACTACAGGCCAAGTGTATCCAACTCTGTAGCTATGTGGCTCTAGTGACAATCCTTGCTTGTTTGTATTCAAGGAGGATTCTATCCAGAAAGAGAGAATTACATTTCTCAGAGATGTACAGTTTTTCCCTACGGTAACCCATTCTGGGCGGGAATCCCTTTTGGTGTTTTAAGCATTATGTTATGCTTTAGCTGTTGAAAAATAGCAGATCTACAAGCTCATAGCACGGCACTCGGTCTGCTATTTTTGAAAAAAATCGTGAAAATGTTCAAGGCAAATCTTTGAATATAGGCCTATATTCTTTCAGAGTGAATTTTATATTTTTTTATGGAGGGACAGACAGTAGGCTGACAGTTAGTGGGGAGAGAGATGGGGGAAGACATGCAGTAAGAGCCGTCGGGATAGGGAGTCGAACCCGCGGCACACTGCCAGACTGGATTACCAGCCAAGGTGCCTAGTTTGAATATATATTCTTTCAGAGCGAACGTTTTTAACTAAAACCTTTGCTTCTGGGGGGTCCCTGGAACAACATATTTTCAGATGGGGTCGGCGGCCAAATGCAGATAATTCTAGGGGTCCTTGACATGAAATAGTTTGAGAACCACTGACATAGAAACATAGGTTTTTCAGAAAACGGTCAGGATTTAGAAGGCATTTGTAGAAACGTCCTCAGGTCTAAATGGGTTAAAATGTGTGGCAATATCAACAAAGACAAATGTCCAAGCAATACAACATAAGTAATTTGTTGATTGATGCTCGATTATTATATTATAATAAACCAAAATGCAGTTTAATCTTTTGTGAAAATATTGACAATTACTGTACCATGGTGGCCAATTGTTAACATATATTATTATGGCTCTTGGACCAGCCATGAAAGAACTTTCAAAGTCTAGCTACTTCTTATTGACAACACTTAACCCCAAATAACATGTTTTATACAGTACAGTATGTGCGTAGTTCCCCATATACATGATACAATTGTCTGCAGTATGAAAAAACTAAAAGCTGCTTTTTCCCCCTTCCAAATGCATGTACATCTTTAGAAATCCCAACTGGGACTGAATGGCACAATATGAAAGCTGGACAGATTAGTGATCTAAGGACTCTCAACATCTATAGTACTGTCTGTCAATCACTCCCATTAACAATAGAAGCCTGGAAAACTGACCATGTGTAGTCAGTTAAGAGAGCTGGGTCCCCTATATAGGCTATTTCATAATTAAAAAAATACAAAATAAAGACAAAAATAAATAAAGGCATCTTTCTCATAGAAAGAAATGATGCTGTAAGAGCCATATGAGCCATGTTGTTTCTCATGATGACGTCACTAGATGGCATGGTCAAGGCCAAAGTTGACCGGGTTACATACAGGGTATGCAGGTGTTGCTGATGCTCCCAGGCGAGGAGAGGATCTTGACTGTGTTTCATGAGAGCTGGTGGTCTGTATCCTGTGCATTTGGCTGTTTATTTATTTACGTATTTATTGTATGCTGAAGTGAAGTGACAGTTCGGCTGCAGATAATACATCTTTTGTTCATGAACTCCACAAACGGACGCGCTTTAGACGAGTCTGAACTTTCGGCCGTCGGCAACCAGCATTGCCTAAAGTATAGGACTTTGGCATTACTTTGGCTATATTGAATCTTTCAACTTTAATGTATTTTTGTATGAGAATTAAGGCCTTGTATTTATTTTCTATGTTATAAACATATCAATCTCGAAAAACAAACATCGTTCCATGATATGCTGAAGCTACAGCACAGGCCCATTTATACAGTACTGAACAGTACTGTACACACAATCACAATGTATATGTTTAGAATGCAATCGCCATTGCTCATGCACTTAGTTTGTCAGCCTGCATCTTCTGGGTTAAATGATCATACTGTTCACCTCACCAGAACTATAGCTATTGAATGAATTCTGCGTTACTATCCAGTGTAAAACTAGCATTTGGACATCTTGAAGAGCGTGATAACATTTTTAATCTGTCCCTAGAATCTACCCAGCTGGCCTCCCACTCTGTCCAGCACAGTGGGGGGTACAAATGGGGAGTCCAGAGGAATAACAAGCTTATAATCTTAACAAGCAATACAAGAGCAGAAGAACTGAAACATTTGACACATGACAAAATAAAAGACCCCACATCTACCCCTCTCCCTCAGCACCCACAGGAGATATAGGCACAGGCACACACATCACCCGTTACAGAGAATAACATCACTACAACCAGAAGCAACAAGCTACTCCGCAAGCTAATACAGTTTGGTATACAGCACCTGGTAACCAATCGTGACACGATTACCACTTCCTGCAAAGGAGTAAACAGGAGGTACAAATAAAGTACAGATTATGGTTACATCTCAATTCTCAAGTCTCTAATTAGATATTTCCTCACTCCTCGATCCTTCAAACAATTAAGGGTGGAGGAGCGAAGAGGGATCTCTGAGATGCTATGAGCGTGGGTACGCAAGAGCAGCTTAAGAGCAGTCTATACTTTCAGCGGAACGCCATTATGTGAATTACTCCGCCCCTACAACAGGCAAATTTAAATGAAATGGCAGAGAAACAGTATAAGTAAGTGCTCGTTATTTTAGGCTTTTTGATATACAGTATAGTATAACAATGAATGTTCAAAACGGAATTATGAATGCAGGGTGCAGGCCGGGGACTACTGTTTGTGTATAACAGTAATGACAGACACTGGCGGCAGATACAGCTGTGTAATCAGAAATGGACGTCGACGCCTCATTTCTCTAAAAACATATTTCCTTGTTTCCTCTCTCGCACGGAAAGAAAAGTGAGGGGAAAGGGGATGCAATTTAAAATACGTGGGATGCAACCGACAACAAGCAGGCAGCTATAAGTAGGAGTCCAGAGAAACAAGAGATCTGGCTGGGTGGAGTACTGAGGCACGAAACACCTTGGGAGGATTTTCTGACAGTCAACTTGTTAATTCATACAAACTGTAGTGTTGTGCTGAGGTCTGACAGCACTGTACTCTCCTCATTATCTTCCTTCCAGGCAGCAGGCAACAGGGAAATGCGGAAGAGTGTCAAAAATGTCACATATATTTTCTTACCGACGAGCATTCTTCTTCCTGCGTTTATATACGAAAACGCTAAACTTTGTAACTCTTGCATATAATTCACAACTACATAACATTATTTCATTTACATTACAGCTTTCTACAAATCAAATATATACGGTAATGTAGAATAGATGATAATCCAGGGACCACCAATGAACCCATACTGGCAAAGTTCTGAATTGTTCTTCTTTACAGGCTATTGGAACTAAAAGTGACCCCTGAGTTTGGTGCACAGCCTATTCAGGAGAGGGTCAAAGCTTTCAACACGCTGCAGATAGAAATGCTACACGGCTCAGGTGCTATTCTTGGTGTCGATTCTGTCTCATGCACTTCTACATGCAGTGTTTTGAAAGTTTCTCTGGCAAGAATAGGCCAACGCAACTGTCGCAGGGTCAGGCAGCTGGTGTGTGTGTGTGTGTGTGTGTGTGTGCACATCTTATCATTCAGCAGAGACTGAGATGCATCAGTCCATCAGGGTACAGGGATCTTCATCCACACCAATTACATCCAGAGATGACAGCAAGGCGCAGGACAAAATGTGAAGCCTGGGCCTCACCCTGGTAGCCTTGGCCCCCGGTTCGAGGAGCGGTCTCTGGTGCGAGACTATCACGTTCTCAGCTTGAGGATGACAGTGGCCAGGACGAGGAAGAAGGTGTTCCATCCCAGTGTGACGGCGAAGCCTCGCCACACCATCATCCGCGTCAGACCCCAACCTGTGGGAGAGAAGGGACATCAATTCTACGACGAATTAGACCGTTCCTCACCCAGGAGTCAGCCCAGCTCCTAATCCAGACAACAGTCTTGTCAAAACTTGACTATTGTAACTCCCTCCTTACAGGCCTACCGGCATGTGCACTTAAGCCTCTCCAACTGATACAAAATGCTGCAGCTCGCTTGGTCTTCAACCAGCCAAAATTCTCACATGTCTCCCCCCTTCTCCGCTCCCTCCATTGGCTCCCGGTTGCTGCCCGCACAGAATACAAAACTCTGATGCTGACATTCAAAGCAACCAAAGGTATGGCTCCACTATATCTTGCAATTATGATCAAACCCTACAAACCCTCCCGCGCACTCAGATCAGCCAACGCAGGGTACCTTCACTAAAAACACCAGGACAATGCTCCACACGTCCCAAACTCTTCTCCCTTCTGGCTCCAAAACTATGGAATGCACTTCCCATCACAATCAGAACTGCAGCCTCACTCCCAATCTTCCGTCGTAGTCTGAAAACCCACCTTTTCAGACTCCATCATGGCCCGTAGCACTTATGTAGACTTAGATAGCATTTTATACAGACTTATAGCATGTTACGTAGACAGCACTAGAATTGCATTTTATGTAGTCAATAGTCATCATAGCACTTTATTACTTTATTATGTATAGTTTCATTATATAGATATTTCACTGTTACGTTCTTAGCTTAATGTTTCATGATAACTACTTCTTATGTATGTGATGTATTGCCATGCTTTATTTCTTTCTTATTGTAAATCGCTCTGGATTAAGAGCGTCTGCTAAATGCCTAAATTTTAAATTGTTATCCCAATGGTCAAATTAGTCTTCGTGATTTTGGGGGATAAACAGTTAGCTCAAGAACATCTATCTATAAATGCGCCCGCTGCCTAATCTCTGTATGTCTGTAATCTGTAATCCACATAACTCGAGAACAGGGAGTGCAGTGCCTGGTGTCGAGTCCGTCTGACCCACGGTGGTTCAGAACCAGCACAAAAGTCTCTGCCCGGGCTCTGGACAGGGCCCCTGTCAAGACAGATCTCCATATATGGAGTTGGCCTGTTCTGACATCACACCTGAGCACCCCCCAATGATGCGCGACCTCGCCCTTTATTAGCCAATTGATCACACCCCCAACGGGCACTGTTCTAGTATTTACAATTGGTGCAATATCACTTATTTGCCGATATCTCATTTGGCTGATGACCATGTGAAACACTGTTTTTTTGCCTTTATTGATAGGTAGACAGTAGTGTGACAGGAAATGGGGAGAGAGATAAGGGGTGAAATGCAGCAAAGGTCGTCGGGATCGGGACTCGAACCCACGACACGCTATCAGGCTGGATTACCAGCCTAGGTGCCCGGACCGCTAGGCCGGCTCGGGCCACACTTTTAATCCCAGTGACTTTTAGTCTTGGCCAATTTCCTAAAGAAAACCTACGTTTTCTGAAAAACTTCATTTTCTTTTTAATTATGTTATTACATAATATTATGTTATTATATTCTAACAACTAACATGACACAGATGCTGTCCTAGATTGAAAGGTGCATATAGGTTTAATGGGTCTAAATTAGGATGTTTATTTCTTGACTTTATGGTCAATGCAAAATTAGGTCCCAGTGTGAAACAGGTTTGTTTGTTGTGCCAGGCTCTGGATTGTTTTGATAAATGACCTACTTTCAACCTTGCAGTTGAATATGGACACTGCCAACAGCTACATCTGTTTCACCTTCTGTTGTACTGCTGGCTGTATGAGGTCCTCAGCAGGAAATATACCTGCCATGATTTCATGTTTGACACTGTGTCAAGTGACATGGGAGGAGGCTTAAGGAATGCCGTCAGCCCTTATTATCATGAAGAAATGATGAGACAGAGATAGAGAGAGCAAGGAAGGGAGGGAGATAACAGAGAAAGTGGATAGAGAAAGGTAACATTACAACTGATGGTAGACAAAGAGATGGTGAGAGAGAGAGAGAGAGAGAGGGGGGGGAAGGAAGGAAGAGAGATTAAGAGACAAAGGAGAAAGAATGGGAGGTGGCAAGAGAAACCAGTATCTCTCCATCCAGTCCACTGAGCTGATCTTCAGTGTATCTGGGGCTTCTGAATGATTTAGAGCTGCTTTGACAAAAGGCCACCCAGAGTCTAGAGTGTGTGTGTGTGTGTGTGTGTGTGTGTGTGTGTGTGTGTGTGTGTGTGTGTGTGTGCACACACACACACGCGTTATTTTATTGCATCACTGTGTGCTGGTACATTTTCCAGTACATGTTTGTATACAGTACATATACATACTGTGTGTGTATGTGGGCACAGTCCCCTGTGTAAATGTTTGTGTGTGTGTGTGTGTGTGTGTGTGTGTGTGTGTGTGTGTGGATCATGTGAGCAAAGCACATGGTGGCTGGCGTACCGACAGGATATAGTTTCTCATATTGTGTAACCGAGGGTTGTGTAACGTGTGAATGTGTTTTGCTGTGTGTGTGTGTGTGTGTGTGTGTGTGTGTGTGTGTGTGTGTTACCTCGGTACATGATACAGCGCAGGGCTTCAGAGGCGTAGGTCTGAGGGAGAGCCAGGCTGAGGTAACGGAGAGGATAAGGGATACACTCCACAGGCCAGATAATACCTAGAGGGGGCAGGGAGAAAGATGGCTGGCTTGCCTTGACTGATATTCTGTATCAAAAGGACCATACCAGTGGTATTGTTATTTCTTTTGTATTTTTGCCCTTTGGCTAACACTAACAGTATATTGTACATTACTGGTTACAACATCCCCATACACATTAGTTTTAATTCAAACTTTCAGGTCAATACATATTACGTATTGTATTACTTACTGTATCATAGTAAGTTCGTTTTCGAATTTCTGCGCTACAGTAATGAGGTATATCGATCAGAGAGCAGGGTGATGGTGCGATATTGACATTCTTTTGCTGATATCCGATATTCCGATATTGTCCAACTCCTACTTTCCGATACCGATATATGCAGGCTTTTTCACCAAAAGTCAACTAATTGTCAGCTAACAAGATCACATGTTGGCCAATTTGACAGTGCAGAAGCATATTTGCCATGATGCCTATATCATTAACGAGCACCAACAAGTGTCAGCTGAACCCACACACCTGTCCTCTGCAAATGCTCTTCAAAAGCTATTGAAAGTACTGTGATTATGGTAAGCTCACATTTCATATCACAAACACACAGTGTTACAGAACTCCTGTAACTTATTTAAAACATTGTTATGTATTTATCGGACGATAAGATCTGGAGGCTGATAATATCAGACATCCCTACCAAAAATACTTAGCGGAAACCCTGGTATAGTTGGTATAATGTCATAGTATAACATTTAGTTGTACCACTAATGATGAGGTTGGGGTAGAAGATGCCCAGTGCTGCCTGGTTGGCGTTCTGCTCGTCATCGATGGCAGCAGAGATGACCAGGCCAAAGGAGATCCCCGTTACTCCTTGCAGCACAATCAAAGCTATCACCAGCACTATGGAGCCTTCGTTGGGAATCTACAGGGAGGCAGAGAAAGGCCAGGGAACAGAGGTGGGATAGGAGAAATAAAGGAAGTATGGTAAATGGACAGCATTTACAGTATATAGTGCTTTCTTCATCTTTAACTTCTCCAACCAGTCAATTTAAAATGTACTGTACTTCACGGTCACTCGTTACAGATAATCGTTGTACGGTACACATTTGCACACTGAGGCGACCATGTGAAAAACCTGCTCTTCGGGAGCAGTTAGGGTTTAGTGTCATGCTCAAGGATACAGTGATACTTTGACACGCAGCCAGAAGGAGCTGGGGATGGAACAGGGAACCTTCCGGCTCTGAGGTGGCTACTCTACCTCCTGAGCCACTGTCACCCATTGAGGGAGAGATAACGGCATGAAGAAAGGTGTAAAAAGTGTAAGGGAACAAGAGAATGGAAGACAGAAGTAGAGAAGACAGGAGTAAATTGAGATTGGTATAAGGGAGGGAGAGAGTAAGAGGCAGGAGAGATCATTTATCATCATTTAATGCCAGTAAATCACTTTAAAAGTGAGAGAAAAAAGTCTTCACAGATCTTCCGCCAAAAACACCACAGGAAATGAAAAGCCCTCCTCACATGTGTCGATAATCTCTACAGATAGTGAGAGGTGAAATGAGGTCATGACGACTCATAGGCACAATATATTTACACAGTCAAATCCATTGAGTTAAATATATATTCTGTTTTTTTGTTTTTGCATTCTTCAGGTAAACCAGTGAAAGCGTTTGTAAGTGTCGCTGAGTGGATTTGTGAGTGTTTGTATTTGAGTAGGTTCTGGTTTGTGTGCATGTCTGAGTGTCTGTGGTGTGTGTGTGTATGTGTGTGTGTAAGAGGCACTATCCGTCTCCCTTGACAACGTGCAAAAATAGAGCGGCACTGGGAGGCCACATGACCTCTTGGTTGCCACAGCAATCATGGGCTGTTGTCGTGGCGATCCCAGAGTGATCCTTGGATACGGGAGACTCAGGAAGTGATTTATGGTACAAGGTCTCTTTGGACTTAAGCACCTTAATTAACTCACACCTACCTCTACCACGCACGCACGCACGCGCACGCATGCACGCACGCACGCACACAAATCCATACCCACTAGTTTCTGCTACTGTTTGCATATATACAGTACGTGTCTATTGGTAATCAATACAGTTGAACGTATACCAGTGTTTTCCACCTGCAGATTGTAACCCTGACCCCAATGACCTCTAATTAAGCGTTTTAAGACGTCACTGACACCACAAGCGTGCTTGGGAGACAAGGTACCATAGTGCAGTGGTGTTCAATCATGTGCTGAGTAACTAGTCACGTTCTTTAACTAGTTCCTTCTTCCGTTGTTGAAGGTGTGCCAGTTAACAAAAGGTAGGACTTGTGTTTTGACCTGAGGTCCTCCACATTACACATGACATTACAGGGGTGGCGGTTGTAGAAGTCATGTCTCCATCTATACATGTACCCTTGCACGCCAAAGAATGAACTGAAACCTTCCCTCACATGCTTCCATAATGCCATTTTCATATAAGCTTCAACCGTTGTTTGTCTCCATAAACAAGCAGCGTAAATGTATACATTAAGGAAGGAAGGACCACATACCATTGCTGCAAATTTCATCTTTTTATGTTGTTTCATAAATTCATGCTCCATGTGTTATGCATAATTGTAAAAACAAGTATCAGCCACATTTAAAAAAAAATCACCCTATATGGGCAATGGGCATGGTTAAGAATATTAGGACCACAATAGAAAATGTGTGTGTGTGTGTGTGTGTGTGTGTGTGTGTGTGTGTGTGTGTGTGTGTGTGAGAGAGAGAGAGTGCGTGCGTGACACCTTGAAGACGAGAAGGATGAAGAGGAGCAGCAGAATTATCTGCACGCTGATGACAAACAGCTGAGAGAAGAGGTGAGCCAACATCGTCTCCATAGAACTCACACCTGAGACACACACACACACACACACACACACACACACACACACACACACACACACACACACACGTCACACGCAGGAAGAAAAGAGATGTAGGGTAAACAGAGAGAGGGCAAGTTATATATAACACACAGGGGAGAGAGAGGGGGAGAGAGATAATATAAAATAAATTGAGAGAATATAATTCCAGATCATTGCATCAAACAGAGAAACTGTACAGCGGCTTACACTGCAGACATAGTAGACAGAGTATCTGAGTATTTCATTAACAATAAAGTTGTGGTGCTGTGGTCCTAGCACTCCCCCTAGTGGAGATTCCTTAAAACAGCCCTCATGCTGCCTCGTGGAGAGGTCTTGTGACAGAATGCTCAGAGAGGCCAGCACATTGGATACACATGGTCAGACGCATCACATTGGAAGAGTGGCAGGATGGCACCGTGATGCCATTTTACATGACAATAAGTGAGCTATATTTTATTTAGAGGACGAACACAAAAATGGAAATTCTTGCTAATATTAATATTGTTTATTAATATGCTTTGTCCGGTCCAAATAAAATAATAAAGTAAAGTAAAGGCCCAGATTTTGCAGTACCGGATTTGGCAATTTTGACATCCTTGCTTCAAAAATCTCCCTAGGGCCAATAGGTGACACTAGGCAATTTGGGATGCACTCTGAACTTTGACCTCACTCACCTGCGACCCAGCACCTGTCGAGAAGCCCCTCCTTCCTCTCCAGGACAAAGGAGAGCGCTGTCAGTCCAACAGCCAGATAGAAGGTAATACTGGTTTGGGAGAGGGAACAGATAGAGTGGAATAGAATGGAAATAAAAGATGTATGAGAGAGACATCAGTCATCTATAAAATTCTATAACACTAGCCATCTATGACATAATTATGACTCCAAATGTGGGCAAGGTTGCAGCACAATCATTATTAAATTAAAGTTAAATATTTCCAAAAGTATGAAGCATAGCCTACGTGAAAACAAATTAGTAGAGGCATTTTTTTGGCCTCCAGAAATGTGGTGCTGATCGTTTCTTTCCCCCCCCCCAAATCAAGGATTAATGGTGGCTTTACATTTAGTTGCATGCCGATGCTGTGCACCAGAAAGAGCTGATCTACAATTAGTGAGCTTTCAAACACACGACAAGGCACCGCAACCAAGGCTTTAAGACACACGACAAGGCACCGCAACCCAGGGGCGCTGGAAGGTATTTATACCAGGGGGGGCTGAAAGGTGGGAGGGAAAACGCTCGAAAGATTTCGGGTCTTATCCGGGTATAATTGGCCTAATAATGACTTATTTAGGACCTAGTTAACCGAGTTAATCATAATAACAGTATGTGACTCTTATTGTGTTGTTGTTTGGGTTAGATTTCTTTAAACCTGGTGCAGGTGAAAGTAAAACAACAATAGGTTTTTGCTGTCTCGTCATGTTGTGTCTATCTGTCAACTCACTCGCTGTGCATTCTGCATTCAGCACGCTCTGATAGACATGTCAAAAAATTCTCCTCTCCACCAGCAGGGGATGCTGGAGCACCCTCCGCACCCCCCTTCCAGCGCTGATGCCGCAACCAAGGCTTTAAGACACACGACAAGGCACCGCAACCAAGGCTTTAAGACACACGACAAGGCACCGCAACCAAGGCTTTAAGGGGTTAAATCAGCCCATATACTGACCTGAGCACAGCTCCTGGTGTCACAAATAAAGTGAAGTCAGTCTTCTGGCTGCCATAGATAGGCTCCTCAAACTGGAATAATATATATATAGCCTTAGCATGAATATGAACAAACTATCACTTAAACTGTAGTATAAAACAATATATAGAATAAATAAATGTAGTTTTTTTTACCAGGATAGGAAGTGCAACAAGGTAGGCCATACTGCCCAACTTATTATCCACAAAATCCTGCGGGTAAGATATAGAATGAAACAGAGAATACAACAACATATTGTGTGCATATAAATGTGTGTAGCATACAGGTTGAAGCCACAGAGAATCCAACAACATATTGTGTAGCATACAGGTTGAAGCCTTATGTAAGTTGAGCTAACAAAGAACACAGCCGAAAGCATTTCTGTACCTGAAAAGCGTCGTGGAGTTTCTTCTGGAGCATAATGGCAATTTGTTGATCTATAAAAAAACATAGTTAATGATCACTAGCAGCATCAGTTTCTCACAACCACCACACTAAAGCAAAGAGATTTTAAACATTTATTTACTTCTATTTTTCTCTAAATCAAATTCCAGGGATTATATGCATACCTTTAGGGGTGGGGGGCTAAATTGACCGATACAAGTCTGTAAATCTGACAGTATACAAATGGAACCTAACGCGTCCATGTTGTTTGGTGGAGTTAATTTTGGAGACAGTGAAAAACAGTGTTCAAATAAAATTGGCCCTTGGGCGGCTCTTTTTTCAAAGACATTAGATGCTGGCATAGGACATAATGAATGGCTTGAGGTCATATGACCCAGGCCTACTCTGTGCTGAAGTATAATGGAACAGCAGTAGAAGAATGCTTGAAAGTTGAAACCATAACAATGTCAGTCGTAGTACTTACTGGTGTGGTCTAACCACACGTGTACTGATCCTCCTTCCACTATGTCTCTGGAGACCTGCCTCTGCATCATTCTGTGCAACACAAACATATGGCTCAGAAACACGCTTCTCTGTTCACAAGTCACATTCAAACACATTCATTCATGTGTACATCTTTAATTCTGTTATTAGTTTATTCAAGTTTTGTAACATATAGTTATTTGCAATTATCTTTGTTGCTATTTTTCTCAGCCATAGCTGAGTGAGTAAAAAGATGCACATTCCATGTACTGTATGTGCAATTGTACAGTGATAAATAATGTACCGCCCAAAAACAATATTGTTATTCATTGTCAACACACTTTTGCGGAGAGAGCAACAGTACCTACTACTGCAGGTACAAGAATATCACTGCCTGCAGTATTGCCACAGCTGTATTGTAAGTGCAAGCATGTGACAATACAAAACCTTGAAAACAATGGCTACAAATACAGGTTTTTACAGTTTTCAACCACTTCATCAAAAAACACTGGTGAGTGGACCTTCAAATGAACACTCATGAAGGAAACTGGTGACCATCAATTCATTTTTGGAAGCATGACAGACACTTTCAATAGTACTGCGAGATTTGCTAATGCACTGGACCAGGTCTATGGGGGCTGGGGGAGACAACACTACATACTGTGTACATTGAAATAAATAAATGGAATGTAGGCAAAGTGTCACAAGAACGACACATGATTACGCCAGAGGGAACATGTGATTGTTGGGTGGTGATGAGCCACAATCTGCCCAGGTGAGTTAGGGACAGGCAGGACCAGACTTTCTACCCGACAAATCCCAGCGCACGCACGCACACACGCACGCACGCACACACACACACACGCACACACACACACACACACACACACACACACACACACAAGACGTCAAAAGAGATTGACGCCGTGATAGAAAGAATAAGAAAAGCAAAATAGATTCTTAGAAACACACACACAAGAATAAGAAAAACTAAATAGAAATACACACACACACACGTATGGCCGTAAGCGCTCCATCTATGGCGCACGAGCGTTGCGCGCACACGCACACACACACAAAACAAGACCTGTCAAAGGTATACTGGAGCCTACAAGCAGAGAGTAGCAGAGATCTCTATCAGATACACAGATCAGCAAACCAAATCTAAACATGAGGTTTTGTGCTATATTTTGTTTGTTTATATAAACTTGCACTCTTGGCTTGTCAACAGACTAAAATAGATAAGAACTGATTATTTTGCAATGCTGATGGTGATATCAATCAGCTAGATAACTGGTACACTGTCTGTACGCATCTGAACGATGTATGACGATAACGTAACGATTTAAGTTTTGAATATACTATTTATAATATTTATTTTATAACAGCTCCCATATTGTGATACAGAATGCAGACTACTTTGCCATTGGGTTTTCATCCTTTATATAAGATGGCAATCACTGGGAAACATGGGTTCAATCATGCTGCTACGTGACCCATTTATATATTGAGCCACGCAAAGTGATGGAACGAGTCTAGCCATTTGTCTGTTGGCGTATCATTATGTAACCTAGGTGGCCTTGTTTTACATTTACGGTAACACATCATCATACAAAGCAGAGGAGACATTCTCTCACCTCTTAGTAAGGTAGCTGGTGAAGTTCTTGCCAAAGCCGATGACACCCCAGTATTCTCCATTATAAACCCCTGCGAAAGCCTCAGAATGGGACAAATGCACCTGGAACGCAGATGTACAAACAGTCAAAAGTTGCCATAGCTAGATTGTACACAGCGAAATCCATAGTGTCAATGTAACTCTGATAACAAAAACATTGACCGCTACAGATTATTTACACATTCTGAGTCAATCTTAGTGTATTTTATGTGACATATTGACATGTATTACATGATATCATAATCATACGATACATTTCAAATGCATAAGGTGCATACACACAAAAAACGCACGCACGGCGCACGCACACACATTGTCAAATAACATAAGAAAGAGACAACATTTTTGAAAATGGCCTATATCTACAAGCTCACAACGCCTTTGCACGGCCTGAAAAGGTTGAGAACGTTCGGTTACTTTGTAACCTTTGTTCTCTGAGTGAAGAGACTATCTCTCCACCCAAAATATTTCATATGTATGGGGAATGTCCCCACCTGTTCCACATTACCTGTTCCACACTGGAGTTATCCAGGAAGGAGAGGAGCTTGTGGCTGTAGGAAGAGGTGGAGGTTTCATTATTAACCACGGCCACCTGGATCCCCCTGGGGTCTCCACCGATACACAGACACATCAGAGAGATCTGGATGACTGGCAGCAAGAACTGGAAAGCCAAGGACCTGTACAATACATTAAAGGACATTTACAACAAAATCCATAGTGCACAACATAACCGAACATACTCTCGCCTCTGCGCCATTACATATTCCATCCGTTCTCTGTAAGACACACGGCGAGGAGTACAAATATAGCAGCCCTCAGAGAGCCTGTGTCCCCGAGTAACCAAATGCCACCACCATGCCTCTGGGGGTGGTGCTAATTGTTGGATATCTCTGTTCGTCATTGTGAGGGGGGTGATTCTGTGAGTCTCGCACAATGCCAGAAGCACCATCCAACAGTAGGCGGCCTTAGGAATCTGGAGGCCCGTTTCAAGACCAAATATGAGGCCCCCATATACCTATGACAAAGACATAATTATTTTGTTGATACAGCCGTATATTGATACGAATAGTTTGACTGTTCAATATCACATGCAGCCATTACTCTCGACAATTAGCAACAACACCTTTCCTCATCCTGTCGTCCCTTCACAATTAAAGTGTCTCCCCTTTACCTCCCAATGCTGCACATTTTACCATGTTATTTACATAAAATAGGTGTAACTTTACTAACTTAACATTAACATTGTGGGAGAGAGCAAGGCAGTGAGTGAGCGAGAGAGAGAGAGCGAGAGGGAGAGGGCCAAGAGTGGCGGCGGTTGACTGAGGGGACTGAGGGGCTTGGTGTCCCAGGTTAGCTTGGTGTGGAATGTGCTAATTTGTCCCCTATATTCAAAGTCTGATTTCCATTGATTGTTGGCTGTGTTTAGCATGTATATGGCTGTGGTGTTTTGGTACAAAATCAAAACAACTTGTCTAATATTTTGGCATGTTTAAACCTCCAGGAAAATCCGTGTTGAGGTTCTTAATCCACTGTTTTCCATTAAAACGTCTTTGTCCTACTGTCCAGTTGGGATTGTGTTGAAGTCCAGATACTTTTAGAGCTTCAATGCCATGTGCCATGTAATGTTGAACAATCCTTTTAGTTGTCTTTTTTGCATTGTTAATATTGTATCTGTGTTGTCTCAGCCTTGCAGCTATTGTTTTACTCGTTTCTCCGACATATTGTAAGCCACATTTTTAACATGTGATTAAATAAACACAGTTGCTGGTGCTGGCTGTTATCTGTTGTCTAATCTCCAACGTGCGTTTGTAGTTCTATTTTTAACTATTTGTTTGGGTTTGAAGTATTATGGTCTCTGGCGTGCTGGTGTGTTGATTCCTTTTAGCTTGCTGTGTACCAGATAAAATGGTAAATGGTGCATTTATATAGCGCCTTTATCCAAAGCGCTTTACATAGATTGTGCATTACATTCACCCATTCACACACACATTCATACACCGATTGTGGCGGAAGCCATGCAAGGCACCAACCAGCACATCGGGAGCAATTTGGGGTTCAGTGTCTTGCCCATGGACACTTCGACATGTAGACAGGAGGAGCCGGGATTCGAACCGCCGACCCATGGATTATTGGACAACCTGCTCTACCTCCTGAGCCACAGTCGCCCTTAAGATAATTTTTTTTTCTGTAGGCAGAGTTTCGCGATTATTATTTTTTTGGCAGAAGGAGAAGGAAAAAAAAACTAACAATAACAATAAAGTCCTTTCAGGACTCCTTGGTCCTTTAAATAAAAAAAGATCATAGAAATGAATATACAATAAAGAGAGTTCCACCGTGTTCAGTTTGGAACATACAGACACAGGTTTGTGTTTCCACCGCATTGTGTTGCATAGTATAGTATATATGTATAGTTTATAATATAGTTTCATTTTATAGATATTCCACTGTTACGTTCTTAGCTTACGCATGTTTCATGATAAATGCTTTTTATGTGATGCATTCCCATGCTTTTTTGTTCTTGCTTAATGTCACTCTGGATTACAGTAAGAGCGTCTGCTAAATGCCTAAATTGTAAATTGCTACAGCGTTCCCTAACACTGAGCTGTGTTGTATTTTGAGGGTGTGTGTGTGTGTGTGTGTGTGTGTGTGTGTGTGTGTGTGCGTGCGCACGTGCGCAGAATGTGCTCAAGCTGCCTGGCTGAGCACGGAATGTGATGTATGGTGACAACAGTGCCGCTCACGTCACGCGGGTGTGATATTTTTCTCCATATCGCTGTGTGAGAGACAGTCCACTGAGCAACTCAAAGTGAGGCTGAATGACAAGCATTTTGCATTATGGCTCTTTGAGGGGAGCTAGTGCCCCATATGGCCAGCTTGGTGTGTTTGTGTGTTCTCAGGGGCGGCCTTAGGAATCTGGAGGCCCGTTTCAAGACCAAATATGAGGTCCCCATATACCTATGACATCATTATGTTGTTGAGGCCCCCCTGAGGGTGGAGGCCTGTTTCAATTGAAACTGGTGAAACATACTTAAGGCCTCCTATGGGTGTACAGTATGCTGCCAGTCCAGTGTGACTCAAGTCACGCTGTCATAGAAAGAACAGAAACGGAAGATCGGCAGTTCTGGTGTTCCCTGTGAATGAGCGCCCCTCACTTCACACAAGTGTGATTTTTTTATTGGAAAAGTACCAAACCAACTGTACATTTTGTGAAACATTACACCGCTACTGCTGATCGTCCCATTGTCAGGCCCAGATCCTGGGGAACTGACGGAAAAGGTGGAACAGTGACTCGGCCGCCTGACACAGCAGGCCTCTCCTATCATGACTGGACGCTCCCACGTTTTTTGTAGTCTGTATGTTTAGGGCATGAAACTAGGACTAATAAAAACTGCTTCGACTGCTTCCTATTTATTAGACTGCTATTCTTCATTAAACTGCTCACAAGTTTGTCAAAAGTAAACGCATTCAGGCTGGATACTCACTGGATTACCCAATCTTATTCTGGAGGATCAAACCTAATCAAAGATGATGGAATACTAAATAATGGTGATGGAATACTAAATCAAGCTAAAGATAGAACAAAGAATGATGTACTGTAAAGCTCCTTTAGGGGCGTTTTTGGGGTGAGATACTTAAACAGAGATAATTGTTCTGATGCGTTTAAACTAAGTAAACCATACCCGGGGGACATGTGTACAAGGAAAAAAGTAAATATCCACATGACCTGACCGAAGGGGGTGGTCATTCATCATTCCCCATATACATACAGAATTTGTTACGGAGTGCATACATAGGAATGTTGCTTAAACAAGTTTATTTCTAGCCTAAAACAAAACATATCGCCATCCTCACCCTGGCATCCTCTTCATCCGCACCAAGGTTTTGATCATCAAGGCTGAGATGTTCCTCCATTTTGGCAGCACGTGTCTGACTCGAACCTTCCAGTCGGCTGTACACAAACACACAGGCAAAAGTTAAGAAGAACACAGTAGAATACAGCATCCCCAGGTGCCCGGTTCCAATCAGGCATTGTGTCTTACAGTATGTCCGTCTATCTATCGCCCACTCGACTGTAGGGCTGTCACCATTACAAATTACAAAGAATAATTGCGATTATATCAAATAATGATTAGGCAATTATGAAATAATATTGTGACAGGCCTACTTGACTGTCTAATCAAGTACATAATGCAGTACTCTAGGCCAGTGGTTCCCAAACTGTGGTGCGTGCACCCCTTGTGGTGCGCGAGAACCTTCTAGGTAGGGGGTGTGCGACATGAAAGGCTAATGGTGGTGCTATGGTTTTATTTTAAATATATACTGGCCAATATACTGTATGGCAAGTATATGCAGAATATAGCCTATGCTGCATATATAAGCCATATTCAGGTTCATATATGTGCATATATGTGGATAAATTGGAAATGTATGTCCCTATATAGCTTATGCAATTTATATTTCCATGTGAGGGGGTGCGTCAGCTAGGTCAGGAGGTAACAGGGGGTGCATGGTCAAAAAGGTTTGGGAACCGCTGCTCTAGGCTATTTACCCTCAAACTAAGAGTAACACATACCTAGTTAATTTGTAGCACATACTTGCCTTATTAGACCTACAATAATGGCCAACTAACCCAATTAGAAACAATTTGTCTTCTTTACCGCCATTCCCCATACAGTAGGTAAACAAACTTCCTTGCATGTCCACCAGACATGTCCAGACATGTCCACCAGACAGGACA
Source organism: Protomyctophum parallelum (assembly GCF_964188405.1). Taxonomy (NCBI): domain Eukaryota; kingdom Metazoa; phylum Chordata; class Actinopteri; order Myctophiformes; family Myctophidae; genus Protomyctophum; species Protomyctophum parallelum. The sequence continues at coordinate 9,343,491 of NC_139704.1, read as the reverse complement.
GGCATGATAAACCTTTTTGGTGCATTGATCTACCTTGAAACTGAAAGACAAGTGCATTTGACCTTTTAAGGTCACTCAGTCACAGTCGGTCATATCACCTGAAGTGAAAATTATGAAGAATGCTGCACACTAATTATGAAGAATGCTGCACACAAATCCAGTTTAAACACATTTAGCCTTCTTAGACCTACAATTATGTCAACTAACCCAATGAGAAACAATTTGTCTTCCCCATACTATTTTTTTTAATTTCTTTTATGAAGAATGCTGCACACAGCATCCATCACTCATCCATATTAATCCAAATGAATGCCATTGAAAGGACTACAGTGTATATTATGGCGGGTCTCTGTCGCGTGCGTCAAAAAACTAACCGGGGGAATTTTAATGCAGTCACGCAACGCGGGCAGTGGAGCCACCCTTCATTGATTAAAAAGGGAACATTCCCTGACGGTGACGGTGACGGCGACGCGCCCGGTGGAGCCCCGCTGTTAGAGGGATGTAATACCACAGTGAACAAGAGATAGAAAAATGAGGAAGTAGGATATGTAGCACAGGTTTGGGAAAGAGAGAGGAAGCTGATGAGGGTAGACAGGGGGAAGAATGTGCAGCACGGTTGGCGGTCTTGTGGTTTTAAACCACGATGACACCCTTCTGACATAACTTGAATAGTTGGTTTAAACTTTTAGTGTCCCAGCCACAACCCATTCAGGATTCAGGAACCAACAACCTTTTGGTGTTTTACCCCTTCTGGACGGTAACCCCTTTTGGGGTTCTTGTTGGGGGTTAATTAATGGGGGTTCTGTACAGTATGTAGCAAAATAACATTTTTGAATTTTTTGAATAAGTATTTAGAAGGCGTTTTTTTTTTAGAAGTGGCCCATTTTTTACCAGGGTTGAACCGGTTCTTAGTCCATGAGCCAGAGCTCCAAAATTGGAACGTTAATTATTAATTCAGTGGACAAAACCATACTATATTAAATTGATTATAGGTTCAATATAACTAATAAGTACATTTATATATGTTAACCCTTCCACAGTAGTAGCTTTTTCACATTTTCAATTATTTGCATATCTCTTCCTATATAATGCCTAATTTGCATATTTAAATGTACAATACATTGACATAACAACGCGTCATCAGAGCGGAGGGAGGGGCGTCAGCTGCGACTCCGCGGCTCCGCCCACCCCCCGGGGTAAGATTTGTGATTTGTGATTTGCTCTCGTTCACTGCAATGCAATTTGCGGCATTTTCAAAACAATATTGCGCAGAGTAGCGATTATCTAACGTATTTGCAATGCCATACGTTGAAAGATCTGTTGCCCGCGGACAAGGCACGTTACCTCCGCAAGTTAGATATTATCGGCATAGGTGTTTGCCGTATGTGATTAAGGATTGGAAAAAGTTGCATTGGCAGCCATAGAAAATTCTGCCCGGGGTAAAACACCGGATGTGATGTTTTTGGGCGTTCCTGTCTTGTTAAAAAACCGGCTGTGACGTTTTTGGGCGTTCCTGTCTTGTTTCGTGTCAGTGTATTTCAGAAAACTTGTAATACAATAAATCATTGTCTTCGTATAAGTAATCAACTGGGGAAGTTTCATGGTTTGGTGATAACTATTAATTACAATTTTACCTATTCACCTATCATCTATAAACTGTAGGTGAAAATAACAAAATGTGTGATAAATATGAAAAAGCTAAGGGTTATCATCCTATAGACAATTTAATATGGTTAGTATGGTTTTGCCCACTCAATTTGTAAATAATGTTTTTTTGGGGCTCTGGTTCATGGACTAAGAACCGGGTGAAAAAGGGGCCCGTGTGACCTGTGACTGATTGTTCGTTGAAATAACCTACCTGAATACTTTGGCTCTTCCTCCACTGCCACCGTCCCAATCCCCAGGATTGGCCGACTCTCGTCACGCCCACTTTCAAATGACAGGCTGTTCTCTATTACCGTGCCCAGGTTGGGTCCCGGGGGACTGGAGCCATGTTTGGAAAGGACCTGGTCACTGGTCTCACACAGCTGCAGGAAGGCATGCTCCAGTGTCTGCAACGACCACCTTGATTAGTATAGCATGATAATGTGGGCTTTGTCTCTGGGGGGGGGGGAAACGAAAAGAAGCTTCATGACAAAAGGAGATCTTTTTCAAGCGGTATACTCACTGATGCATTGTGCAGCTTCATCAAAGCATCTGGAGGTCCCTCTGCCAACAGATGTCCATTCCGCATGAGTCCCACCTGCAGGAATAACAGCAGGATCAGATTATTGAGCTGCTATAGGAGCTGTTTGGTATGCCTATACAATGGATGCCTGATAATCTTCAACCACTTAACAAAACAATCTACAGGTTTGCAATGCATTTGTGATTCAACGTACTGTGAGATTAATAACACAGAGATATTGTGTTATTTTTGCTATTTAACATTTCTGAACATAATAAATAATGACACGCCCAAAATAGGGATGTCAGGCTCAAAGTGGTTAAACAGCAATATCTGACAATGGAGATGTAGCAAAATGTAAAGGCATAACAAGCAAACAAAATGTTATGTTTGGAGATTTATTGATTTATTGATCAAAAAATCACACCCGTGTGAAGTGAGTGGTGCAACTCTGTGTGTGTGTGTGTGTGTGTGTGTGTGTGTGGGCTGGGCCCGATTCCGGCGAGCCGCCCCGCGTCCGAAACGGTTGAGAAATGACAGAGTTACCGTGTGGGGGTCCCTCTACTGTACTGTACTGTCACTGTACTGTACTGGCACACCCGAAATCACCATATATACAGTTAATATATACAGTGTGTGTTTGTGTGTGTTAGGTTGCGCACAGGTGGTGAAAAACAACCATGCTGTTTTCGTGCTCAGACGCACCCACCCACCCAGCCACACACATAGCTCCGTAGTTATTCCTCAGCAATGGTGTAAAGTATTGTTGTGCCCTACGTTAAACCAAGACACGGTTGGCATGTGTTGTATAGTCTCAAGTGCAACAAAACCAAACACACAGATGAAGCAAGCTTACTCAGCCTTCAGTTGTTCCCTCCACACCTGAATGATTGTCATGTTATTATAGTAGTACATAAATGGTTACCTAACCCATCATTTGGTCCCTAATTGGGAACATCATTTAGTCAGCTGAATGTAAGACGCCTGTAAGACGAGTTTTACTTTGACACAGGAGGAGTAGATCTGCTATGTCCGGATTCCAGTGCACAACACTCACTGGCACACAACCAAGATGTGTGAACCTTGTTTTGAACAGTGGAGTCACGAGGTTGCACAGACAAGAGGCTGGTTTCAGAAGGATATGTGTCACTGTGTCTTTGTCACATGGTCACCGTGTCTTTCTCTATTGTCTGCTGGCAGGTAGCCTCCCTGCACCTGAACCCTCGTGTTCCCTAGGGCTTTATACTCCCATGCCTTATTGGTCTTGCTCTCGCCACCAGGAAGGCATTTTGGTTTTGGGCCGCATTTTGGTTCCAGCAGTACACTGCGGATTTGACTTGACGTTACTAAATTTATGCCAACGGTGGCGAATCAGAAGCATTATTGTCACGTCACACACAAAGTAAATAAGTGGGTGAAATTCGTTTTTGTGGATCATGTCCTTTTTCCAAGAAAAACAAAGAAAGGGAAGACTTACAAGTAAAGGGTCTCAGATATTTCAAACCTTGTTTCACAAACGGCACAGCATTTGGGTCTCTGTTAGCTTATAAGGGGTTTCAGATATTTACAAGCTTGTTTCACAATTGGCTTGTTAACAAGTGCTCGCAAATGCATTTAAAATGTTAAGCACTCTGGGTTATTGACCAGCTCAGTGGCCTTGTGGTTAGAGTGTCCGCCCTGGGACTGGGAGGTTGGGGTTCGATCCCCGGCCGGGTCATACCCAGTGCATCCCTGCTTGGCACTCAGCATCAAGGGTTGGATTGGGGGTAAGTCCCTGCGACATACTAGCAGGGACCAGGGGGTGTACTTGTACATCATATCCAGGGGGTGTACTTGCACATCAAGCTGCAGAAACAGGAGATGACTCTGACTCAAGGCTTACTTGCTTACTTTACTTACTCTTGGTTCTGCTTGCGTCATTTGTAGCTTGACAGAGGGTTGATTTATTTTCAAAGTCACAAGAACACACACACACACACACCCCACCGGTACACTGTAGGAAAACACACAAACTGTCTGGTGTCTTGTTTTCCACAAAAGAGATAATGATAATCATAAACATGCAGGAAGAGGGACAGCATCTGTTATGACAGGTTGAATGTCTGCCTTTTGTCTTGTGTTTCATCTGTAGCTAATACATCTAGTACCACAGCATGGCAAGCAGCATTGTGCGATTCTGTATAGCGTCCATTAAATAAAGATAATACGTTTTGTTCCAAAGCCCGGTCTGCCCGTCTCTCCAACTATTGAGAACATTACATAGTTATATGTAGTCATATGTAAGAATCATACAGTTACATAGTCATATGCAGTCATATGTAAGGCGAAAGCCTCTTTATCAACATCAAACACAAAGTCGTAACATGCAGTACACCATCATCCTTCTGTCTAGGCTTAGTGGCAGAACGAATCACTGGTTGATCAAAGCACATGAATGTTTCACTCAAGACAGACTCATCATTCTATTCAGTTACACACATAGTTACACACTATCTCTATAGTCATGTGTTCAAGACGGTTCTGTCCGATTCCATCCTAATTGGCTAACATTGGCTTTCAAAGTTTGCAGGATTGGCCCGTTTTGAACAAAAAGCCTCAAATCATGAACGCAGCGTGCAATTTACGTGAAATCTTTCACAGACTTTCGTACTAGGCTGAGGAATATATCCCACCCTTTTCACATTGGCCTGTTATAGTGCCACCAACAGGTGGATTTTTGCAAAACACATTTTTGGAACAAAAAGCCTCAAATCATGAACGCAGCGTGCAATTTACGTGAAATCTTTCACAGACTTTCCTACTAGGCTGAGGAATGTATCTCACCCTTTTCACATTGGCCTGTTATAGCGCCACCAGGAGGCCACAACCTGACCTGCCCTGGTGGAGACCTGTTCCCAGAGGGGCACTTTATCTAGTTTGGTTTGCTTTGGTTTGTTTGGTTCTTGATACTCAGTCTATATTATAGTCTATAAGTCTATAAGCTGCACCTCCCCTGTGTAGATCACTCTCACTACTGTTGCTGCTATGACACCTCCCTTGACACCTCCTTGCTTTCCCTCCAGGGATCACTAAAGGTTGACCTTGACCTTGTATTGTAACTTCATCATAATTACAGCACTTTCTGTGCTGAATTCTTAACTCCTCCCAAGTAATCAACTAACTGCAGGCTTATGTTTAACTATGTTAATTCCCATTAGGACTAATAGGACACTTAACTCAGAACTGACCCGCAGGCACTGTATTACTGTGTGGATGGGTAAAAATGAATTAAGAAAATGTGCAAATGTACTGTGACAGAAAATACCCAAAAGGAGTGGGGGCTAAATTATATGATTATTAACAATTCTTAAGTAACAAGCAGATAATACAATGAGCCATAATTGTAAAATTGTTATGCAAATAAAACCAAAAGTGTTGAAGCTTCTACATTTTTCAGTTTAACTTATGAATGACTTGTCTGACTTTCTGAAAATGGCTCAGAGAGGCCTAATCTTCAACATAATATAATAAGTCAGTCGTTAGTGGGTTTAAAACATAAAGCAGTTAGGCACACTAAATCATCTAGGAAGGAGATTACTACTGAAAGAATGTGGAATCCAACATACAGTACAGTATGTAAAAGTATGTTAAGACTCATGTTAAGGCAGCTACTAAGCTTTCTGCTGAATGTACTTCTGTAAGATGTGGCTATAATATTGATAGATACATAGTTTGTAACATGTCTTTGTCTGCAAAACCGTCCACGAGGGCTGCTGAAAACAACAAACTAAAACACACTACCAGATCCCAGATGAAAGGCGATGAGCCACATGGCTCAACTATGCATTCCACTAGGTTGCCTTGTTTTAAGTACAGTGGTAGCACGAGTGTCAGTGCAAGTTGGCAATATTTCTCTATGTGGTGTCAGTCTTTGATCCACAACATTGTTTTCTAAAATACTGTTACATCAGTGCCAAAAATATGCATCGCAGTGAGTTGTCCACACAAAGCATCTACTGTAGCAGTATTCCAACTCTATCTCTTTCAGTGTGACTCAGTTTGAGCTTTTGTCCAGAATGTCAAATCTAAAAATTTGACAGGGACAATGCTCATTAATCAACATTTCAGTTTTCACTTCCATTTAATAAACAATGGCATGGGGAAGTTGTCAAATGACCCATTGTTTGTAGGGGACCTCAAAGTTGTGGTGATTCCCTGTGAAAGTCACTGTGTATGACTGTTTACTTGTGTGTGTGTGTGTGTGTGTGTGTGTGTGTGTGTGTGTGTGTGTGTGTCTGGGAGATGAGGCATCTGTGAGCCTGTGTGCTTGAAGTCTAAATTGAGCCTAATCCTTTTCATTTATTTTCAATGATTTTTTTTTAAACATATTACAGACAGTTGGTGTTTCTTTGGCCTACTGGCTGCATACACAGGGCTTAAAACCAAAAACAATCCCAAGACTGAAAATGTTTTTTTGCAAATCTGCACTGATCTCATTAAATGACGCCTATGAGATCCTCAGGACTGAAATCAGTCCCCAGGACTGAGAACTTTAAGCCCTGCATACACTGAGAGACAGACACAGACAGGATCCTTTCCTGAGGGCTAGACCAAATCTATCTAGCAGTTGTTTTCGGCAAGTGTCGTACAACAAGGTATAAATTAGGCTACAGGTCTACACGTTTTCTTATGAATGTGTGCATACAGTAAGTACACACTAACTAGTGTGCAGCTCACCACATTGGCTTGTCTGGCCTCCTCTATGTAATGAGTGGTGATGATGACGGACACCTTTCCTGTCTTCACAATCTCCACCAGATGCTGCCAGATCCTACAAACACACAAAAACAGTACTGGGTCACAATGCCATTATATGCCAATTTGTGGACAATTTAATAGAGGGATCGTGAGTGTCTATACTACGTACAGGGAATTGCCGGATATGAAATCTAGCTATACTGGCTGCATCTTCTTCGATCAATCTTGTACTGTAACTCTGTAACTGACCCACAGGAGCATTTGTAGAAAAGATAAAGGACCTTTATAAAAGGGGCAAATTGTATTATATTATTAAATTAAATAATTAAATAGTATAAATTATGTACTGTATAAAGCAGCCAAGTAGGTCATTTGCAGGATGACTAAGTATTTACCGGCACCCATTTTGGTGTTATGCTTTAGCTATTTAAAAATAGCAGATCTACAAGCTCATATCGCGCCACCGAGTGGCGCGATACGAGCTTGTAGGTCTGCTATTTTTTGAAAAAATCGAAGAACGACTGACATTTTTAGAATCTGATCTCGTGTCAGAATGGGTTCATCAGACCAGTGTGTGTCCGGCGGAAACCTCGTATGAATCTGATCTCAGGTCAGAATGGGTTAAGGATTGTGTGTACACATACCTGGACCTGAGCACAGGGTCCACTCCCACTGTGGGCTCATCAAGAATGAGTAGTTGTGGATTCTGCAGCAAGGCTGCTCCCAGAGAAACCCTCCGTTTCTGACCCCCACTGTAGAACGTGCACACGCACGCACGCACGCACGCACGCACGCACGCACGCACACACACACACACACACACACACACACACACACACACACACACACACACACACACACACACACACACACACACACACACACACACACACACACACACACACACACACACACACACACACAATGCATACATGTATGTCTATGTACAGTAGTCCAGGTGTACAGTACTGACTCTGCATGTTGTTCATAGATGCACGTGGAGTTGTAGACACATTCATACCACAACAGAAAGCAGGATCAGCCATCCACCCAGAGGCTACACAGGGGTGAATATCTCCCATGCTTCTGTGATAATTGGTCTCCATAACAGAGACAAAACCGGCAAGACGAACCTGCCTGACAACAACGCCACGCATAGTAGTGGCACATGGTGCTGTTGTCAGGCAGTACTGTTAGTATTATTGACTGTTGGACAGACATGATGAATGCTCACATGAGCACTCTCAGTGGGAACAGAAAGGCCTTTGTGAGCAGATGGGACTCAGCCTGAGGGAACCGCACTCTGTGGGACTCAGCGTGAGTGAACTGCACTCTGTGGGGCTCAGCGTGAGGATTTAAGGCTGACATTTTGCACAGATTTAGCTGATAAGGCATAATATTGACAGGCATATAATGTATTCTCCTCAACGTTTAACTTAAGGTTTATAACAAAACGACTTGTCACTATAGGGTTGCAACAGTTAACTGAGCTAATTGATTTAAGCGATCATATAAGAAAATCTACTGTATAATAGTTTGCAAATAATAATAATTTTAATAATAATTTTGGGGGTAAAGACTCAAATGTGACACCTTGTGAACTTATAAATGTGCTATTTTTGTTATTTCTGTGAAACACTGTTGCATATAGTCGATTACTTTTTCTTTTTATATATATTTTTTATCCCACGATTTTGTAACCCATTTTTCACCCCTGTGTCAATCATCTAATGTGATCCTGGGCTCTACAAACCCTCCGCCAACCTGGGGAGAGCAACGGACTTAACTCATGCTTCCTTCATGCTTGAGTGTCCAAGTTGCTCCTTTACACCTGACAGGGGGGAGTTTCCCTGGTTGGACGTAGCGCATGGAAGGAACACGTTATTCCAACCAGTTCCTTTCCCCTCCATCAGGCGCCCCAGCTGGCCAGGGGGAGGCAGTTTAGAGACCAGGATTACTGCATGTTTTTGTGAGGGTATCTACTCTAGGGGACACGGGGAGAACATGCAAACTCCACACAGAAAGGCCCTTTCGCCAACCCCACCTTCGGGTATGGGCACTGATGACGCGGAGGAGGAAACACGCCGCCAGCACCCACAGCGCCCCGAGCGGGAATCGAACCCAGGACCTTCTAGCTGTGAGGCGACAGCACTACCAACTGTGCCACCGTGCCCCTCATATAGTCGATTACTAAAACAATCTATTTGATTTTTTTCATCGATTTGTTGACCCATATATATATATATACACACACATACAGACTGTTAAAGGAAAAAGGAGGCTGCAGTTTTTCCTTTGATTTGCCAATGGGCTTCTTGAAAACCCAGCTTGCGAGTTATGTCCACATAATTTAGATAGTTTTGTGGATCTCTCAGAAATATGCCAGTATGACTAGAGAAGAGAAGAGGAGCAAGTTTGTGTGTGTCTGCGTGCTATATATATATATATATATATATATATATATATATACAAATTATTTAAAAAACATGTGTCTTGCTTATTCGATTAATGGAAAAAGTTACCAAAATAATAAAATAATATCTGCAGGCCCTACATGTCATTGAAAAATGTGTTGTAACACTGGCTAGAACGTGAGGCAGACAACTTCACACATCACAGTAATTCCACAGTTCCTGCGGTGGTTCTAAAGATTCACAGTATTTTAGTAATACCGGTAATCACATTTGATGCAACTGTAACTTATTTCTATGACATTTCCTAAATTATCATTTTCCAGGCCTGGAAATTGTATTTGCAACCCTGACATTAACCAAGACACAGAGTCATGCTCCTGGTGTGTGTGAGTATTTGTTGTCTGATCATGATTCTGAAGTTCACAGAATTAAACATTTCTGTCAGAAACTAAATGTATGGCTTCTGTGGTAGCTCAAACAGGTCATGTGCTAGCCATGTGACTGCGATATCCTGGGTTTGCATTTGACATGTTACAGTACACTTGCTCTCTTTCATTTCATGGTTCTATTTCCTGATTTGATTGAATTGAAAGTGAACTTATGACACACCTGGACGAAAGGCAACAGTAGCACTGAACACGATAACAGTGTACCGGTAAGCCATATAGATAAAGTCTGTTTAGTCAAGTGAAATGTCAGATTAGTGATTTTGACAGAACCTTGCATAACCCTTAACTGTCACTTTGACAGGACAAATGTTTCCTTGCCCCTCTCGTTTGTAATGCGGGAGCTGGCGAAAACTTCTGGGAACTGGGGAGATAACAATGTTTAGAAACGACAATGCCTAGAATGTCTTGCATAGCTGGCATGAGATTTGAAGAAATGAGTAGAGGCTCTATATTTTGTAAGGTTCTTGGTAGTGTCTCGAGACAGACTGTTAAAGGAAACAGGAGGCCGCAGTTTTTCCTTTGATCTGCCAATGGGCTTCTTGAAAACCCAGCTTGCGAGTTATGTCCACATAATTTAGATAGTTTTGTGGATCTCTCTGAAATATGCCAGTTTGACTAGAGCAGAGCACGTTTGTGTGTGTCTGCGTGCGTGCGCACGTGCGTGCGTGTGTGTGAGAAGCTTTAATTGACAGCAACACTAATATGACCATATGGTTCACTGCCCCTGTATGTCACCATGTCCTGGGAAAACAGTGGCTGACCTATACCACAAATGATTCACAGCACACAATACAAAGAAATGTTGTTCCAGTCCATGCAGCTATTCATACATCAGAGAGATGCTGGGGCTCCTCTCATCGTCGTATTTACAGTATCTGTTTTAAACCGCTCAAGACACCGTCCAACTAAGTTGCTTTGTAATCGTAAAACAGCATCAACTACAGTAAATACCTCAAATTGACAGATGTAACTCACTCCTTCAGGAACTCTATAAGGTTGGATGTTCAGTCCAGGTGCGTTACCTGAGATTTCGGACCAGCCTGTTCTTCTGAGGTAGATCCAGGAAGTCGATGAGGAAATCCATGCGTGCCCGTGTGTCCTTGGACGTCAGGCCGTGGATACGGCCAAAGAAGGTCAAAGTGTCACTGATGGTGAATTCGTTGTACAGCGCCAGGTCCTACACAACACAGTAGAGTGGGGCGAGTGTGGGTGAAGGGTTTGAAACATTCAGATCTGTGTCACAAATAACATCTTATCACCTCTGCGAGGTATCAACATCAGAGAGAAGTGAGACCTATAAGGAAATACTTTACAAAAACTCAACATTCACGTGGCTTAGCGTTCAACAAGCGCGTTTCTGCATTTGCTGCTATACAGCTACAAATCAGGTGCCCTGAGAACAGGTGACGAGTCAACTTACAGACCTCTTTCTATTCTAGGTCACAAACCACTTCCTATTGGTGGAGTTAGCCATGTGTGTTATCATCAACACTCGATATCCAGTCGGACAGGACAGGGAAAACATGATGCTGGAGGGGTGCCGATAGCTGAGTGGGTAAGGTGCACAACACATGGGCTCTGATTCCTGACAGTGAGTCGCGGGTTCGATTCCCGCGCCCGGTGGACCCTTGATGCACGTCACTCACCAATTCTCTCTTCACTGTGGACAATCAATAAAGCCCAAAAGATATCTAATGACATGACGGCACTGGTTGCAAGAAGGATTGAAATTGAGGAGCTCCTGAGCAAGGCACTTGGTGACACATTGCTCTAGTAGTCTAATGTATCTACTTCAGGGACAACTTTAGAAAGCTGTTGCAGGCAGCATGTTTAAAACTGTAAACAGGCCTGAGAAACAGCAAGTGTGCAACACACAGCATACTACATAAAAAGTACACACATCTCAGCATTCATACGATGGGAATACCATGTGATAGTAGCACAATTGGACCACTTCAGCCATTTTAAATCTATCTTCTCATATAAATGGTCCCCACTAATGTTCATTATAAGATGGCACCATTTCTGTCTACTCACTGTGTCTCTGAGGAGGGCTATGAACAGGTCAGATACCTGCCTACCAGTGATATTGGTCATTTCAAAGAAGATATCAACTTTCATCTTCTTCTTCTTTACTAATGCAAGATCAATGCCTTAAAGGTGTAGGGTTTCAGCCTGAAACGTTGGATCTGAAGTTTCTGAACCAATCAAAGCGTCACATCCCTCCAGGCTATGGGGTCTCAAAGTCTGTGACTTCCTGCATGTTTTGTTTGTAAACAAAAGTGACAGGGAGCTGTGGAATAGCACAACGAAGCATGGGAGAGATCACTGGTGAGCTTCATTTTTATTGGCTTTTATCGATGTGTATCTCTACACGTCATCATGCAGCACGTTTTCAGGAAGTAATTTAAAACATATTTGTATGGACTTTTGATATAAAAACACACCGAAATGAGAATTAGCCATTTTTTTGGCATCCATTGTTAGGTATGCCCATATGATGACCACGGATATCTATTCTATATTGGAGAAGTTGTACCCAACACATGGCAAGAAACCCAAAGACACAACAGCTACGTCGCTACAACACCATCTTACACACTACACCCACACACACTCACACGGCAGTGACGTCACACACTTACCTTCGCAGTGTTGCAACGCTATCTCCTCCTATCGCGCCGAACGCCAAAACTCGACACCACCCGCCAAACACTGGCACTGCCACCAAAAATGCCTCCCTTCCACACTCACGCCGCCAATGCATTTGTTTACTACAAACATTATCGCCCGAAGCACCCACACCCCCGGAACACTGTTGCCCTTTCACCACGCTAAATTCGCCAGGTCTATGCAAGTGAGCACAAATTACATGTGAGAAAATTCATTCACAAGCCCACAAATGCCATTCAAATGCCATTCAACACACACTACGACTCGCTTACAATTCGCAAACCTGGCAACACTGCCCTGTCTTCTAATAGGCCCACACTAGCTCTCAGAAGTCAGAATCTGATCTCCCGCAGGAGAAGAGAAACAAGGAAGGGGAGAGGAATTGTAGCCTCACGATTTTGCTTATTCCTTCTAAATCTCTGTATTTAAAATATCGCTCTCTCAGCGAATCTCTTAGTTGCATCAACATTGTACTTTGTCAGAAGTTGGTTTGTGCTAAGTATTCACGATTACACAGATCGCATTGGGCTATTTCGCCTGCAAGCCATACTGCAGAGTACTTTTGATTGCGCACACACACACACACACGCACACACACACACACACACACACACACAGGAATAGCCATGCAGGCTATACGCGGCACCAGCAAGACAGGACGTTATAATCTTGAGTTTCATTAAATAACTGTCTTTCTCCGCACGTGCACACACAACATTATTCAAGTCAAATGCGTAACGGCAATATTGGGCTAATATAGGCTACCAATACAGGACGTTATAATCTTCACTTTCATTAAATAACTCTGTCTTTCTCTGCACGCGCACGTGCGCACACAACATTATTCAATATTGGGCTAATATAGGCTACCAATATGTGGCTAGCCTACAGGGATTTACCCACGGAATGAATATATATATATATATTCATCTATACCAGGGCTGCCCACACTTTATTTTACTTCAGAGCTACTTTCAAAACAACCAGCTCATATACCCACCAAATAAAACTATCATCCCATTGCAGAAAATAGTTACAAAATGTAATTGAGGCTACATACAGTGGTGTCACCTTCATCTGTACCAGGCTGACTTCTATAGGTTTTGAAAGGTACCTTTCTTTTTTTTTCTTTTTTTTTTCTTTATTTACCCAGGGAAGTAGCTGAGCACAGGTGCTCATTTTCAGCAAGGCCCTGCACATCGAAACACACACACACACACACACACACACACACACACACACACACACACACACACACACACACACACACACACACACACACACAAAATGTCATGTCAAAGGTACCTCTGGAAGCCACACCTCTGATGGGTCGGGTTTAGTCTTAAGGGGTGTGTTTTTTTCACCCACTGTGTAATACAATGAATGGACGGTAGGTGGCAGTAGTACAGAGGCCAGAGAAACTATAAGACAAACGCACATGGAATGGGAAATAGAGCGGGGGAAATGGAAATGGTAGGGTTTTTATTTTTGGTATTTGACTTTGCTACTGATGATTGTACGCAACAACAACTATTGCATTGTGTGTTTGAGCTGACAGGCCCTTTTTTATGTCAATCAATCAAGTCATCTCAGGTCATCTCAAGCGGCAGATGCAAAAATAGTTTTTTATATTAAAATTATATATATTTTTAGGGCCATGTCATGTGCAAAGCCTTTGTGATCTATAACTTTTGGGCACCGCTTAACATCAGATCAGGGGTTTTGTCGGCCAGCGCCAAAAATGCTCCCCGACAGCATAATCGGAGCAAATAACGGGCAGTGTGTATGAGCCATAACGTGTTGACTACACTACACTACACTAATAAGGACACATAATAATAACTAATAACCCATCCGTTACTACATGTGGAGTCAACTCCCGCAATTTCCTTCTTCCCATAGTGCGCGGCAACGTAACTCTGGGATGAGCGGCCGCAAAGCGGCCGCGAAATTCTAGTGGTCTAAAAGTGTGAAAAACGTATTTTTCATTTCACTACGACTTTAATACAAAATAAAATAAAATAAAAGGTTCAATTCTTGTTTGAAATGACCCTTGGCTGCCCTAATAATTATTTTGTTGTTCACTGATATTTTTGAAAGAACATTGTTTTCCGGAAGTGCATTCCAATGAATTAGGCCTTAATTTCCTATAGGTGTGCCAGGGGGAAAGCACAGAGTGTGTTACACTTCCGTGTAGTTTGTGAGGATTGTGATGCTAGGTATGTAATAGAGGGTATGCGTGTGACATCATCATCAAACCATGAAGTTATGTGGGAACGCCTACTGAGTGGCAAAAAACTACTTTCTGGACTTGACAGCCCATACATCCACACAGAAAAGTCCTATCTGATTGCATTAAATGACTTTAAACAACATTAAATTCACTTTGTCACTCATGGGCGGAGCTTGGGGGGGGGGGGGGGTGCAGGGGTTGCATTGCACCCCCTGGTGGCCGGGGGTGAAATGTCTTCTTCTTTTTTTTTAAGTAAAAAAAGAAAAGAAAAGAAAAGTTCAAGATTATTTTTATTTTAATAAAATTATAATAATTGTGAGAAACAAATCTGAATTCTATTATGTTTTGTTTTACAATACATTCATTTTATAGTAGTCATCATGTCACATTATTTTATTTTATCGCCCCACCTGCCCCCAGCAGAGCAGTCACAACCACCGTGTCCGGGAAGTTTGGACACAACAACCCCCCCCCCCCCCCCCCCCCAACGTTAATAGGAAAAAACAAATGTTCATTTTCCACCTTCTATTACGAGAAGCATGCGTGGATGGAATATTCCGTTTTAAAGGATGCAGTGTTTTGTTTTGCCTGCCGACACTTCCAGAATGACAGCAACGTGGACTAATTTCGTAATACCGGCGTGAGTGCCTGGAGTAGACTGGGCTCGAAACTGGACAAACATGCGATATCTTAAATGGGATCACTTTAAAAAGAGTGCATCTTCAGGCTCTATTGCAGCTAAACTTTCAGAAAGTCACAAAGCTACTGTAGAGAAGAACAGGTTGTATCTGTCCAAAGTTGTTGATATTATTAGGCTATTGTCTAAACTTGGATTGCCTTTCCGTGGACACAGGGAGGGGATAGATTCAGAAACACGGGGCAATTTTCTTGAGATTCTTCTCTAAATATGATACTGGATTTGAAAGCATGCAGTCAAATCATTTTAATTCAACATCCCCAAATTTCCAGAACGAAATAATTGATATCTGTGCAAACTTGGTTTATGCAGATATTGCAGAAACATTACAGGATACTGGTTTCTTCAGTATTATGGCAGACAAGGCCAGGTCCTCTAAAACGGAACAATTGTCAATTTGTTTAAGATACGTTGAGCAGCTTGAAATCAAGGAGCGTTTTCTGTGTTTTATTGATTGCTCAGCATATCGTGGTGCAGCTGCTATAGTGGACGCTATAAACACAGGACTGGAGATGGGTGGTTTAAAAAACATCCCAATTGTTGCTCAGAGTTATGACAGTGCCTCCGTAATGTCGGGTCACGTTTCAGGCGTGCAGCAAAAAAAAATGAAACCCCGTGCTGTGTGTGTGTGACACACACACACACACACACACACACACACACACACACACACACACACACACACACACACACACACACACACAACTACGGGGTTTCATTAGTACAGCAGGTAGTAGTGTGCTGCTGTACTACCTAAATAACTATTTTTTTAGGGGGTAGGGCATTGTAAAAACGCTAAAATAATAAAATAAAGGTTAAAAAAATCGCAGTCGCACCCCCTGGCATCTAGTTCAAGCTCCGCCTATGTTGTCACTCACTTTGCCACTCGATGTGCCATTCACTTTAAGCATGCGCATACCCTCTCTAAGTAATTCAGTGGTGGATGAAGTACTCTGTTACTTACTATTACTCACTATTTGTTACTTAATATGTGTTGCTTACTTGCGGCATATATCCCACCATCTTCCCTGGAACCTCATGTCCTGGAAACGCAGGCGGCTTCCCCAACACAGTGATGTGACCATGTGAGATCTTCAGAGTTCCCACAATGCATTTCAGCAGTGTCGTCTTCCCACATCCGCTTGGGCCCAGCAGACCATAGCTGCAAAAAAATAGATAAAAGCATTTGGTTAAATAGTAACAAAAAAAACAGTTGAAGCCATTCATCCAACATTTACACTCAAAAGTGCATAAGATGCTCATTTCTGCAATGCATTAAAGCTGCTATACCCGGTATATTGCATGCATTCAATGTTGGCTTCATTGTCTCCTATTGTTGAGTATACAAACTGAATGATAAAGATACTGGCATTAGTGTAGGCCTATAATAGTCCTGGGAAAATTGGGCAATTAACCAAAAATATATCAAGGCCGATATAGCTGACTTAATGAAGGGTAATCGAATAATCAAGAAGCAGGTTTTTGTTTTGTTAAAGGACCACTTCACCACTTTTCAACGTATCTTCGTTATAATATAATTGGTCCTCACTAATGAATGATTAAAAATAAACACAATTTATTTTCTCATAGGAGGGCTGTGGGCAGTTCAGAAACTCGTCCACCAGTGACATCATCGTTAGGCAGATTTAAAAAGAAGAAAAAAAGATTAGTATTATCGTGAGAATGATGGCTTCAATTATCTCATTGCAACTTTTTAGGAATAGAAAGCCTGCAGTTTTAGTTAGCTTGGATTCCCCATCGATGTTGTCACTGGTGGACGGGTTTCTGAACTGCCCACAGCCCTATGCATGAGACACAGACACTAATTGTGGCATTTTATCATGAACATTAGTGAGGACCAATTATATGAAGATAGGTTGAAAAGTGGTGAAGTGGTCCTTTAATGATTTGTATTTTTATATATATCTAGGATAATAATTAATATATATATATATTAAAAAGAATTGTTAACCTTGTATCATACTTCATTCAGTTCATCACAATTATTTTTTTAAATCATTAATTCATCGTAATCGAGGCAAAAGTTTGAATTAATTGTCAGATTGATTTGAAGTCATATTGCCCAGCCCTTGCCTACAATAACACATGAGCTGAAAATAGACTCCACTCCCATAGACAACAAGGAACAAGGAACAAGAGATAACAGATGAAAATGGTAGCTAGCTAGAAGCTAATGTATACTATAACCAGTAGTCTGGACAAGATAGCAACACTTGAAATATAGACACTTGAAAGACAGCCTGAAAAAGATTTAAGCGATGGGGTGGTGGTTAAAACCCACAGTACTTCTTTGGACTCACACATCTAGACCTTGCTGCTCTACAACAAAATCCAAACAGAGCCATGTTGTCCATGCTCTCTCTCTCTCTCTCTCTCAGCTTTCCAGCTGACTTGGAAGAAAGTAAATTATAAAACGGATAGTAGCAGGTTTTATGACTATGCCTCCATGTCTCCAACAAATTAACTGCCACGTATTAATTCATGAATTCTTCCGCCACTGACAGTGTTTTTCAGTGAAGACCCTTATTTTGAAGGCCCACGGAACCCGAGACGACGTGGGCGTCACTCAACAACGACGTGTTGAGTGACTTACGATCGTCTTTTCTTTTACCAGGAAAATACATTTCCTTAGTTATGGGCCATTAAATAGAGCTTGTTTTGACCAAAAATATGATCTGAAACTTTACTTCCGGTTCATTTTTGGTTGTATCTGTCGCTTAGCAACCTAGAACCATTCATAGGTTGACGAAGAGCGCAATCTAAAATAAACCACTGAAAAAACCACAATCTCCGTCATCTGCAATGAAGTGTTGGATTAGACCTTGGTGTAGATCTCTGCCAACGGAAGGGAATGTGTTAAGTTAAGACCTGGTACTGTACTTGTGAACTGTACGTGAAAAATAGGGCCCCTGGTGCTAGTTGAACTGTGAAGCAATAGATTCATATCGGAGGAAATTCCAGGTCTGTCTGTCTGTCTGTACAACATCAAATCACAATATATCTTTTTGAATTGTGAAAGGTCAAATGTCATGGTGTTTCACTTTCCTTGTTTCAGTTCCAGGATTACATCACAGATGTGAAAGATACATATACAGTAAATAATAGGACCCTACGTGTTCACAGCCACCTACTTTGCTGTTGCACCCATGTCGCTTAACGCAGTGGATATTGCAACTGATGCAATATCACATGGTGACACATGGTGGAGGGCCCCATGGATTGATATAGTCTACTTTCTCTTGCATGTTTGACCCACGAGCATGGCATTGTTTTGACAGGAAAGGTCCGTTCTATACAGTACATATATTTGTATGCATAATATGATGTTGTAAATAAAAAACATTGGTGCTTCAGTTTGTCCTTGTGAGGCTCAGCAATGCACACCTCTACGTTGTCAGGATGTTGTAACACTGACCCTTGCCCTTCATGAATAAGATAAGAAAGGCAGCTAAATTCCTGAGCTCTGAAGCAAAATAAGTCATATTGTAATCATGTTCATACCTAAAATTCTTACAAACTGTGTTCCTAGTGGGCAGACAAGGACAGAGTAAAGGCCTTTATATACTTTGTTGTAATAGCCAATCTACAAGCTCAAAGGTTTGGAGCTGCTATTTTTGGTGAGCGACACAAGTGTGATCGATCAATCCATGGGTGAACACATGACAGAGCAAAAGAGACAAGAGACCAACAGATGGTCTGATGGTTTGAGTATGTGTAAACCGGTGCTTAAGGAAAGCACTAAGCAGATGTTGGAGGTGGGTAAACACCTCATGTAATTGTATATGCTCGCATCCAGTGACAAAGTAGTTAGATTCTCGAAGCACTTAGACAGATGATGCGGGTGGGGGTGGATCATGGATGGATGGTGTAGAAAAGTGGAGAAATGGAGAGAAACAGAGCGACTGAGACGAGAGAAAGACAGAGACAGAGAAAGAGACAGTCAGAGACATAGAAAAAGCAGAACACTTGATAATAATGTACTAAAATATAGGAACAGAAAGGAGAACCGTAATCTGAGAATGTTGAGGTCAATTTTTCACATCACTTTTTGATGCAACATACAGTTGCCTGGTGAGCTGTGTGATCCACTAAGCAAAAAAAAGGCTGAATTGAGGGGGGAAAGGGTTCCAATGGTGGGTTGAGGTTCTGGTTGGTATTGCATTGTTTTTGTTACACCACATAATATAAATCAACTATGATTATACCAAACTAAACACATTTTTAACAAGGCCCGAGGGAATCATTTTGGAGGTGTGTTCTGCCGTGCGTGGGTTATATCCGCTCTGGACCAGATCAGTAAACTGTAAAAGGAGTTGATCCCAGGCTACTTGGATCGCCCATAAACTGCGAACTGAGGCCTGTTCTTCTGCTGCACTAGTGTTGCACTCATTTATGAATCTCACTGGCTAAAATGTAATGTTTAATAGATTAACGTATAAAGTCTGAACCACTGCTTCAGGCTTTGTTTTGTTTCCCTAACTCACAGTTGCCCGAGGCTTGTCTTGTTTTATCTTGTTTTCAGACCTGGGCCAGCAGGTATGTGTGAGTGTGTCAAAAGTGAAATCTGTGAAATGCTGCTGAGCGTACTTTAAATCACCTGTCACTCACTCACTCACTCACTCACTCACTCACTCACTCACTCACTCACGCACGCACGCACGCACGCACGCACGCATGAACCTACCCACTCACACACACACATGCGCGCACAGGGCTTAAAGCCAAAAACAATCCCAAGACTGAAAATGTTTTTTTGCAAATCTGCACTGATCTCATTAAATGACCCCTATGAGATCCTCAGGACTGAAATCAGTCCCCAGGGCTGAGAACTTTAAGCCATGCGCGCACACATGCGCCCACACATGCGCGCACACATGCAAACTACTTAGTTTGCATGTGTGCTCTACCTGGGGATCCAGGGGTTTGTCTGGATAGTAAAACCAGACAAAGTCTTATTGAGAAATATTTCTGGTCCCTTTGAGGGACGTTTTATGGCTAAAAAGTATTTTAGGGCTAAGATAACAATTAGTAGCCTAAATGTTTCTGGTTTAGGTCATTGTTAGCATTAGGCAGGGGGTATTGTCGACTCGCACTGCGGTGGGCATATGCGCGCACAAGCAAGTGTGTGTGTGCCAATGGAGCAGTGCTCCACTGACACACATTCAATGAAAGACCAATATGGAATGTAATGAGAGAGAGAGAGCGCCATGAGAAAAGATTGTTGGCACATAGCCACAACTCCCGGATCTCCAAAACAAAACCAGGACTGAGCTGCCAGCCATGCAGGACCTCTACACTGAGAGGATCATAAAAGACCGCAATAATGGACTGTTCACTCTGCTACTGTCTAGCAATGTTGCTACCAGTTGTATTGTATGACAATAAACACCCGGACGGACAGACAGACAGACAGACAGACAGACAGACAGACAGACAGACAGACAGACAGACAGACAGACAGACACACACGAACACACTCACATGTGTCCCTGTGGCACGGTCAAGTTGAGGTTGCTGATGACCTTCCGTTTACCGTATGACCGGCACACATCTCGGCACCGGATCGCCGAACCCTCCAGTCCAGGGGACGGAATTGGCGGATCCTCCAAATCTGTCTTCATGTCCCCCTGTAACTGGCAGAGGAGAAATATGTTTTTTGTACATGATGATCATAAGTGATGAACGAGACCTTTGCACAACTGAGCATTGTTGCTAAAATGACTTCACTCAGAGACTGCAAAGGGTCAATTATTAGACTCAGAGTTCAATTAACACCCAGGATTTTGCAGTGTAGGAGATGGCCTTCCGTTTATAGAATGTGGAAAATAATTTAAATATTGACAATATGTTATTGTAAATACAATGCTTAGGAAATAGTCAGGAATCGTAAGGAATAACATTTTAACTTTTGGTAAATTCCTTCTAATGCAAACGCATTGGTGGACAATTCTACACAGCGAAAATATTGTGTTCATCAGTGATGTAAATATGTTTTCAATGTAATATCCGGGGATGCAGGGATGGTCTTTTAGATGACATTTTATGAGTCCCACTTCAACGACGTTAGGAGTCATATTTTGCCATTTTTACAAATGACAGCATTTAACTCCAATTTCATTTCATATAGTTATAATTCAATTCAATTCAATTTGAATAAAGTGTCAAATCACAACAAGTTGTCTCAAGACACTTTACATATAGAGCATGATGTGGTTATATTCATGCAGAAAACAGAAGAAGAAATGATTATTATAACTAAAGCTAGCAAAATAACTCTTATATAAGAAGTCAATTTCACATGAATACGCTGTATAGCTCAGATGTTCAACACAGGTGTAGTGGGGTAAAAATGCATTGATGTGTGTAGCTGAAGCGACACATTCAAGTAGTCACCAGCGGTGGCCTGGCCACTACTATGACGGGAGACTATAACTGGATGTGATTTGTCACAGGTGTCAATGGCGTGTCAGCCATCCTTTCCCCTCGAAAGGTTTTTACATTATGTTCACCATCAGATAGCTGCACCAGAAAGGAATCTGGGTCAGAAAACAACCCATTGACCTGTAATCTCTAATCTCAGGCTCCTTGCACAGGCTTCTCTGCTCTTCGCCTCCATCTCTCTTAATCTGGCATCTTTTATTTCCCAAGCGGGAGATTTGAGGGGAAACTTCAAGTAAATCTGGCCCCGTTATCTGGGCTTTGGCACTGCCAAACAAACTCAGCATCATCAATGTGTATGGATTTGTGTAAGCTATTCAAATACAATTTATTTTATGTTTGCAAAAGGAGGATAAACCATCACATATTGATTTTTGTCCTGTATCTGTACTTTGTTACCTTTTGAGGATTTGTACTATAAATGTACTGTAGACATTTACCTTTTACTACAATTAATTTCCCCTTCAAAGTACTTGCTACATTGCCATCCCATGAAAAACAATCTATTTGAAAAGAACATTTGTGTGTAAGTTATTAATTGCTGTCAGCATGTTCACCCTGGTCAGTCAGTATGTTATTTATATCAAGGAAGATGTCAGCAGCAAATGAAACAATCATCACCCATAGCCATATAAGAAATACTGTAATGTACTATGAGAATTCTTATTGGCTGAGCCACTGAAATGATCTCAGCTAGACCTAGAAAGCCTGTGATCATTAATTAACTCCGTACATTTTCATGTACTGTACATACTGTATGAAACAACAAGAGCCGTTCTAGGGCTAGATCTCAGCATTCTCAAATTTGCCCTAAACTATGTGGCACATTGTCATAAAAAATTCATTTTTGTTCATTTGAATTTTGAACACATTTATTTGTAGGATGGAGTCGATGGACCATACGGTATAAATATCATAGAGGTTAACAGCATTTATTTTTTGTTTCAATACTCAAGTATATTTAATATCAAAATGATAACTTGGGATATTTTAGTACAGATATTGCATAGCCTATAGTAGGCTACTTTACCAGAGTCGTTTTCTGGTGAGATACTATATCTTTACTCAAGTGTGGCTTTCATGACAGATAGGCTATCTATTAATCACCTCAGATAAAATATATAAAATAAAAAGATTGCACAGCCGTGGTGCACGTCTGCTCTGTCGAGTCTGTCCTAGCCTTTGATATACAAGACTGTCATATGATGACCGTCTTGTGATCCAACTCCAAGGCTAGTGTTCCCAGATCTGACGATGCTAATATATAGCCTATAGGCTATAGAGAGAGAGATAGAGAGACCCATGGCCCTGGGAATAACTTGAATACTTGATGGACCAAAACTTACCTGCAAAGGCGATTTGGTCGAGAAGATTCTGAGGGATGGATGGAGTGCTGTGTAGACTAGACTCACTAGAGTGTGTACTCGTGGGTCTAAGGTAAAGAACTAACCTGCTCAGGACCATCGGCTGACGATTATTTAACCAGTGCAGTAGAGAAGTGGTAGAACAGGTTCAGTCCCTCCTAGGCATTAATTCGGACGCGCAATGTGAAGGGATCGATCCCTCTGCATGCCGTAGATATGCACCTGTCTGCACAACCGACCCGCCTCCTTCTGCCTATGCATCTGTCTTACAGTCTATGATCTGTCTGCTAAACTTCATACGCCAGAATCAGACAGATTATGGTCTTTCTTACCTCAGGCTCTTAACTAGCAACAACACCGTGACCGGCGTAAACAGAATGCGCCTCCGGTTACGTATGTGTCAACATCTACACCTTGTAAACCGAAAGCTCCGTCAAACGGTAGTTTCAGTACTAGTGCTGAAATTAACGAGGCAAAACCATCTATGGGCAAAACCAGTGTCAAGTCAAACAAGCATAAGCATATGACTTCCTGTCGACGGATTTCATAATAAAAGGAGATAATATTTTTACATTGTTAATCAACAATACGTTGGTCTAGTAAAAAAAGGTATTGGACACAAAATGTTAGTAGCCTACTAATAGGCCTATACTACTACTACTTAAAAGTTTAAAATATGTAGGCAGTAGGCACTGTAGGCCTACACAGTGTACATTTTAAAGCTTTACCCTCGTATAGCGAACGAAAATAAAAGCCTGGGTACCTACTACCGAGGCTAGTGATGGGGCACATCTACTCAAATATAAACATGCATGCATTTATGAAATGAAATAAAAACTCAAACTTTCAGGCGACAACTGTTTACCTGACATTCCTGTCATGTTGGGACCAACACAGCCAATCAGACAAATTGAAACACCTGTGTTTTACAGTGTTGTGTTATCCAAGCTATCATAAAATACATTACAGCATTTATTTTCCTGTGAAGCATTCTGAAATTGAAGCAATTGAAAATATTAAATGACCAAACGCCTACACTCGTGAGCAGGTTTCTGAACTGTCCAAAGCCCATATGGGCTTTGGACAGTGTATTATTGCATATGCACCAATACACAGAGAGTAGACATAAATAGTGCCATATGCTATGAGCATTAGTGGGGAATGAGGACCAATTAGCCTTTCAAGGGGTTGAAAATGAAAGGGTTACTTGAGACTATTGCTCGAAACTGGTCAATGTAAAAAAGTAAACAATCTATCAACCCAACTTTTATTTTAAGACCGGAAGATACACTAGTCCGATTTGACAATGTCCTTATTTGCGCTGCTTGACATGGACGGTGGACCATGGTAAACGCTTGCTTTGGTAAACCGAGCAAGTCTGCTCCAATGACACTGACAGTCAGTGTCTGCTGACAGCCTGCCAAGTTGCCAAGTGCCAATTTGCGTCACTGGCTGCCGTTGAAACGAGGGCCGCTCACAATCTAGAAAATCGATTCGGCAAGGGATGAAACGGGGCTACCAGCGGAGTAGCAGTAACAGTTGTGAGCTATTTATAATCTATTCTAGACTAGGCTGTGCCAATGATCACCACCCTGCTGCCACTGAACAGCTGTCATTATGAATGATATTGCTTGCAGCCATGATGATCTGCTTGCTACTGGTGCTATATGTTCGGTGTGCGACACCCGCGCGTAACGAAGCCTAAACATTTATCTTTTTCAATTATTGATGCCGTTCCATATAGTATTCATCAAATGCTGCAATGCGTGCATGCATATAGGCTATATGCATGCCTAAATGCGCGCGCTCTTGCAGAAAATCTTTGTGATCATCATCTAGCTCGAAAAAAAAAGAAAAAAACAATACCCCAAATGTCTTGCTTTCCCTGTCCTGTGATAGAGAAATAAATCAATGACCGAATTTCTGACTTTCTACTGGTGCATTCTTCTCGTGCGCCCGGCCTCCATCCCCGTCGTAACGTTTGCTGCAGCAGCACCAGCATCGTTCAGCCCACCCTCCAGTCCAGCCCATCAAAATAGACACCATATACTCCACAACCATCCCTTTTGCTCTTACCCGTTCCTCCATCTCCGTGCTTTCAAGAGGTGCTGTTGTCGCATCATGACCAACTGCGTCCGCCGCCATGGCTGCGGAGGGGACGGGACGGCAGTCTGACGCTGTGCACTCGGTGCAGACGCAGTGATGGAAGATGCGCACGTAAATGGCCACTGAACTCGGTCAATCTCTACGTTACATTGGGATAGCGCGCGGTGCCCTGCCTGTATGCATTCGTCTGTGCATGGGGATTGTTGTAAACTCTAATTGGACCCTCGTCTGGTTCCGACAGACAGGTAGTGTGTGCAGGCTGGGGTGGTGTGTGACAATCCAGTTGAAGTATTCCTTTGGTACGACTACGACGACTGCGGCGGCGTGCCCGGGAGAACAAATAACGGGACACGAGACAGTATCACTCTAAAGGTTCACAAAGTTTATTACACAACAGGGAACATATATAGTGCTGGATCATAAATTATAATGACGTGACAATAAGATATGAGACAAAATAACGTGCCTATAAGCAAGGCTGACTTTGCTGCCGCCGAGATGTCTCTCGTAGCCTATCTATAAAGTGCTACAGTTCAGGCAGTACACAATACATATCCACATTCCACAAATGCGAACACGTGCCTATACATGTATACGATGTATTAACCTGTGGCTGTAGTAGGGCCAACGGTCTACTAACTCAGTGGTTCCCAACCTGTGGGTCGGGACCCCCAGGGGGGTCCCCAGATGACAGTGAAGTGACAATTGTTCTAAGACCATTTTAATGGGCCTATCTCAAAAAGGGGGGGGGGGGGAGAAAGAAAATAAAAAGACCAATTATTTCATAAAAAGTAAACAAACTATATATGGACAGAGGCAACATTTTTGAAAATAGAAGATCTACAAGCTCACAGCGGCTTGCATTGTGAGGCCTTGTGATCTTGTAGATGTGCCATTTGCACACAGCCTGAATAGGTTGAGATTTGTAACTGTAACTGTAACTCACCTGATAACTCACCTGATACTGTAACTCACCTGATAGGCAAGAGGCTGATTGATTGCTCAATGCTAAATCCTTATCCCATGGTAGACACAATCAATCATCCTGTGCGACAGGCTACATTAGACGTCTGAACTGGTCATTAAGAATGGATGCATTGGTTAATTAAATTAATCTTGAGGGGAAAAAAATAAATGAAAAACTTCTGAAAAGTATAGAAGCAGAAATAATAATTGGATGAGATTAGGAATAGCATAGATATAGCATGATCATCTTTTCTCCTGGCTGTGCCCAACTGCTCTTCAAAACTTGGCTATAGTGGAGATCTCGTTGTTAGGAGTATTATAGGAGATGTATATGCACATATACATATATGCTTTGGATATTGTATCAATCATTCAATCAATCAATCAATCAATCAATCAATCAATCAATCAATCAATCAATCAATCAATCAATCAGTCAGTCAGTCAGTCAGTCAGTCAGTTTTACTGTCCAAAGTAAAATTGTTCAAAGACGTTGGAAAACTTCTTTGAACAATTTTTAACAGAACTTATTTTTAGTGGTTCTAGAACGAACTTTTTAATGACCCTCTTCTTTAAAATAGCCTTTTAACATGTTAGATAGAAATTGATGCTTGCGTGGTATTGCTACATGAACATATAGCTGTGATTTCCATAGCAACCACTAGATGGAGGCACAGGATAATCTACAATACATTTGTAGATAATTATTTTACATAACCTTATAATTATTATATAATATATAAATATTGTTTGTTATAAATATAATATAAATTATTTTATTGTTTCAACAATTTATAATTAAATTATAAATGTTGCCTTAATTAACTCATCTGCACACACACACACACACACACTCTGTAGCCGTCAGATTGAGATTGCAGATGTTCAGTCATCATGCCTGCATGTCCCTCTTTCCAACAGGAGCGACCCTGTTCTTGTTTTGGATCTGGTGGTGGCTGGTGTTTTCTCTCAATCTTAACTCTCTCCAGGGAAAAGCCCAGCCTCCTCTTCCATGATGTAGATTGTAGAAGTCCCCTCCTCCTCTCTCCCTTGAGGTCTCTCTCTGCTACAGCTTCTTATGCAGTCAGGCGTCAGCAGTAGGAGAGCTGCTCCTCTCTTCTTCTTTTTTTCTTTCTGTTTCTTTTTAAAGATTTGTTTTAGGCTTTTTTGCCTTTATTGATATATCAAGTGAAGAGAGACAGAGAGAATGGGAGAGAGAGACATGCAGCATGTTGTCATGAACGGAACTCGAACACGCAACATGCTGTCATGCCAAAGCACCTGGACCACTTGCCCCCCCTGTTCCTCTCTTCTAAGCCTTCCTCTTCCAACAGTCTTTCAAATTTGGTTATAGATGTTTTTTGTAGGGGTGCACGATTATGAAATTATGACCCATATCCGATCTTCGATTAGACATAATCTTTAGTCCACCTAGGCTCTAGGGGCCTCTTGGCCCAAAGCCTGTTAAAGGGAAACTTCACCCTTTTTACAAAAATATATATGTTAATGACGTTTAGAAGATATCGATCACTTTCCTGGGGGTCTTTATGTGTGAAATATGTGGTTTTACATATTTTACAGGGAGCCCAGTGTCTCTGATGTCATAGATACTGGGCCCACTTACTTCCTGGACTACATCAAGGAAGCTCTTAGAAGGAAGTGAAGTGGTCACGTGACTGGGCTGCGCCATGACACTTTCATGGACACTTTCACGGGAGCCAAACTACACCCCGAACTTCGGCAGAATGCACTGGAGCCAATGAGAGCTCAGTGACCAGCTCATGAACAAACATTATTTATGAATGACTGAGACCTTTTGTAAAGTGATCGCTTCTGGAAAATAAAATAATATATATAACACGTTATTTTAGGCTGTCTTATTTTTTGATGTGCATACTACTAGAGCAGAGAGCAGCCCAGGCAGAAAACGTACTGTGCTCTTCTATAAATACCTCAATAAAAATAAATAGTTATTAAGTCGATAAACAACCACTCGGAAAAAACGTGTGATATCACTTATGTCTTCTTTCATATTCCTGAACCAATTATATAACAAAGCTTGCAATCGTTCATGTATAATGTTTGTTATGAGCTGGTCCAGCCGGCTCCATTCACTGCCATGTAATCATTGCACTACCGGTGTGAGTTTGGCTCCAATGAAAGTGTCCATGAAAGTGTCATGGCGCAGCCCAGTCACGTGACCTGCACTTCACTTCCTTCTAAGAGCTTCCTTGGACTACATGTCTCAGTAAGACAGCCCTCCCCCTATCCACAAGGAGGAGCAGTGCACCAAAGCATTATGGGAATTGTAGACCAGGTAGTCAAGGAAGTGAGCCCTGCAGTGTCGATGACATCAGAGACACATGTTTATATTACTCCTAAACATTTCGCCAAACATCACACACACTAATTCCTGGTCGAGACCTGTGCACAGAAGGGCCCTTTTTCTAGGGTATATACAGTATAGCAGGGCCGTGCAGAGGGGGCAAGTGCTCAAAGCCCACGAAAGGGCACATCTGTGCGTGCGCATAGCGTGCACGAATTTCTGGGGTCGTCTTTTTGTCACTCGTGCCATTTCACATAAGAAATGTATACATTGGATGTCTTATGCTACTGGAGAAAGATGTTCCACACTAACTTGGCCCATGGACATGCATGCAGTAAAATAAGCAATATGTTCTCATTTCCATGTAAAAATGAAAAGGGCCATGGATGTTGGGCAGGAAAAGAGCACTTTGAGGCAAAGGGGCCCAAGCCCCAAAAGCACCCCCCTCCCCCAATGTGGACAGAATAGCCCTGTGAGTGCCATAGCTATTTCCTAATTGTAAGAAGTCATGACAGCGACGTTCTGTTGGAATACTTTCATTCATCCCAAGCAACTCAAACACTGAACACAGATGCTCCCTGGCCTTCAATTACCCCACCTGTCACAGTTTCCCCTAAATTAACGCACAAAATTAAAGTTAAATCAGGAATAAATTATATAACAAAACGACATAACACATTATTCCCCCCAGGGACAAATTACAACAAAACATGTGTGCGCCCTGCAGCAATGCTGAGCATGTCCTGTCCAGTGCACACCCTGTGATGATACACAGCAGCTCCCACCGGATGGGTCTGTCCACAGTCTATGGTCTCCATGCATGCACTCAACTCAAACTCTCTACGAATCATTACAATTACAAGCACTTTCATTACTGGAACACCCTTTTGCACCCCTGTGTCGCCGGGCCTGGTCCATGCTCTGTTCTGGGACGTGTAAGCCAGTGAAGTAGCCTATTCCATTGCCACTATTATTATGCTGCTTCCATGGGGAAACTCTTCTCACATGCACGGTTTCACTAATGTGTTGAAGCATAGGTATAGGAACTATACCCCTCAGCTTCCTCATGTCCTCATGACTACACAGCCCTGCAGGGTTAGCCTGGCTAATAAGCAAGACTCATATCAACGGCTGATTAGCTGGTAATAGACGGACGCACACACACACACGCACACGCACACGCACACGCACACGCACGCACACACACACACACACACACACACACACACACACACACACAGACACAGTCCCACACAGTGACACAGGCACACACCACTTGGGACTGTGTTGCACTCCTTCGGCCTGGTTAATTAAGTATTAACTTGACTTAGGCTACTGAATGGAATGCATGCTTATTTGAATGTTATAAGAATATATTGACCACCACCTGCTGAATCGTTTTGAAATTGTTGAGTCAAGCCAGCAAGCTGTGTCATGTGCCCCCCGCCGGCCCCGCACTCCCGCAGTATCAAACGGACACAACAGAGCTTTGCCTTATTGGATGAGGTGGTGAACAAGATGTGTCTGATTAGGCAGCTCCAACAGACGGGGATTAAGCTTTTTAGCTCCGTAATTAATATGCCCTATGAGCATACGTCAGCACTGGCAGCAACACACGGGAGGAGCACGCTCCGTGGGTGATTCAACTTGCCGCCGGCATTCCTGTAGTGTAGTCTCTACATCTGAACGTGGAAGAGCGGAGCCCCCTGTCAGACTCAGTGCCACGACACATTCCACGGCAGGACAGCCCCGTCTGATAAGCATCCTATGGTATTCTGTTCAAGATGGCGGTGCAGGCTACGGAAAGGGACGGAATAGTGAGTATTTTATTTATTATGTATTGGAACAAAACCGCCGGTTTTTAATTTAATTTATTATAGTGATGTTTTTGGCGAACAGTGGTCTCGCGATGGATTCGATCCGTTACATTTGCAAATGTTGCGCGCAAGCCAGGTTTATTGCAAATGTGAGACAGCAGACAGGCGCACGCCGAGCCGACGCGGTACCCTTTCATCTGGGCGAGGAGGAAATTCAATAGCTCTGTTTCTGGTCGAATATAGGCTACACATAACACGCACCGTTTGTCGGCTAATGCCGATCAGATCATGTGCGTGTGCGTTTTTACACGTGGAGCCACTGCATGAAAAGGTCTGGTTTGAACCTGCTAGGATAATTTCATTTGAAGGCGTACCGCTTATTCAGAAGAACACCCGGTCTTTTGCCAATCCCCTGTTCGAATCTATAGCCCATTGTGACACACGTGAGGCCAGGCCACAATGTTGTTATAAACAAATAGGCTACACAATGGTAATATCTGCGTTTTATGATGTTATTATTAGCTACCGGTGCTATTTGACTAATACATCAATTACGTTCATTCATGTCCCCTTTTCTCACTGGTTTTGAAGAATGTCGAATCTGATGAGAATCTCAACGACTCCCTCGGCCCTGGCCTCATCTCACCTGACAAGGAAATTTCGCGTCTCCTGGTAAGACTTGATTAAAGATGTGATATTCAGTGTTTAGCAGAGCTTGATTTATGTTTTAAACCGGTCTGTGCATCATGGCCACATTTTGCATTCCGCTAGACGGTGCCATTCAGCGGACGCATCCGTGGAGGCCTGCGGCCAGGAAAAAAGATCATTGTCATGGGCATTGTTGACCTGGAGCCAACCAGGTAGGCAATGGCATACGCCCTTCACAGCATCAACTGACATTATATGACCTGCCTGTGGCTAATTTAAAGTAGGCCTAGACAATGAGCCTTTTTTCTATTTGTACAGATGATTTGCAAAAGCCTATAGTGCTTCAGATTTGAGTTATTATAATTATGCATAGGATATATGACATCTGCCAGGGCAGGCCAGGGCCATTGTACAGTAGCTCTAGAAGAGTCTGAGCCAACCCCTAGGCAGAGTTCAACAACACATCTGCTCAGCTGGAACTGGAGCACAGACTGAGCAAAGCAAGGCGTGGGCGTTGAGGAAGAATGGTGGCTTTTTGCATAAGCAGGGCGTTCCCTCTTGCCAACAGCCCAAAAGGACCCAGTCAACTAGATTTGTTTTGGGTGTGTCCTGAGTCCTGGCCACCCTAAATGGAAACTTTTGTGGCTGACTTGGAAGAAGCCTCCCCCATGACCTCACCAACTGAATGTTTTGTGCCAGAGACCTCCAAAAGAGAAGATTTGTAACAAAAAATGTTCAAAAATAGCAGATGTATGCATACAAGCTTGCAGCGTGGACACAAAGTGAGGCACTGTGAGCTTGTATTATCTGCAATTTTTGAGGGGCGCTGAATGGCCAGTTTTGAGTATTTGTGTAAACACAAACGTTGCGTAAACACAAACATTGAAGACGAAGGTGAGGACGCAAATTGTGATTGGCTGGAATGAGATGATGTATGATGATAAGAGCGCCCCTCACTTCAAACGGGTGTGATTCTTTTGAGAATCACTGTTCTAAACCAACATTTTAAATCTAAAATGAGCTTTCCAGCTTTTAATGGGTTGAAAATAATTATTGATCTATAAGCGCAAGACGTGTCACAGTGTGAGAGGGTGAAGTGAACCGTGAGCTTGTAGATCAGCTATATGTTCAATATTGTCATACAAGGAAGTAATAGACAGTAAGTGGTTAAGCAAAAGTTGCCTGCCTATGGACGGATTATTCATATTAGCAAATGCTTTGCTCTTACACAGCAGAAGGAGAATTATGTGTCTGATTTATCCTGGATTAGGTATTGCTCATTTACACATGCATGTTTCTCAGCAGGTGGGTCAGGACCCAAAAGTGGGTCACAAAGTTGTTGTGGCAGATTCATAGGCAGAGGTCATTTGTCATTTCTTATTCTTGACTTTGTAGTTGGTGTAAAATAGTTTGAGCCCACCAGTTAAGAACCACAGTTCTGCATCTTGATGATGTTATGTGTGAGTGTGTTCTCCCCTCGTATACTGCCCTCACTCATTTGGGTTCTTCCTCACTCAGCTTTGATGTCAGCCTGACGTGTGGGCGTGGCACGGAGAAGGAGGAGGAGCCTCTGCATGACGTGGCACTGAAACTCACTGCGCGATTTGCTGGTCGCCAGTTTGTGCGCAACGCCCGCGTCTCAGGGAAATGGACACAGGAGGAAGCCTCCACCGATTACTTCCCCTTCATTCCTGATCAGCCCTTCAGGGTAAACCTGTCCTTTCTTTTGTACTGGATTTATTTTTAAGATGTTACTTTGTGTTCCCATTTACATGTCAGGTATTTGTATGATTCTCTTAAGGCCTATTCATAGTCTGGATTTTCGGTGGTGAGGTGACCACCGGAGCTGAAATAACGTTGAGCGGTGGTGAGTAAAAACAGAGAGAAGGGCTGGAGCGGTGGCGGTGGTTTGCTCTTCACCGCGGCTTGTGACGTCATGTTGTAGTTCGTTGGTCACCCCACCACCGTAAATCCAGACTATGTATGAGCCTTTATCTGAAATGTCAGTGAGTAACAGAGAGTTAATGGTCAGAAAGACATTCATATATGTTCAGTAATCTAATATTCACATATTGCATTACACGTGCATTACATGCATTACATGTTGTCAGATTCCTCTGAAGTTGTTCTAGTTTTACATGGGGTCAGATACTAAAAGTATACCAGTACAGACAGCATGGTTGTTAATGGAAATGCTTGTTAAATGCTGAGATGGATAGAAGGGATGCTGATAATAGGACACATGTAGAATTTGATCCTATAGGTTGGTTAAGCATACAAGAGAGAGCCAAAAGGCGCATGTCTCACCACAGTGTGAATATTTATATTTTCATTAAAATTTTACATTTCACGCCTTACTACAGAGTAAAGTAACCTGTGGTCTATAACTATTGCACAGGATATAATAGATAGATGACTGAACACTCTTGAGGTTTAAACCTCAGATTTATAGGATGGATTCTCAACCATCCACTAGGGTGTTTTTCTACACAACTAGCACAAGGTTTCAGATCCATAGTGCCTGGACAATATTATGTAGCATGCTCCTGCACACTATGATGCTCTTGCAGCCCAGAAATATTTACTGTATTTGCAATATTTGCAAGTCAAGTGCAAGTCAAATATTATGAGTCTTACAAAGAAAGTTGTTCTTAACCCAGCATTTGTTTACAACAATGCCTGATGCATAATTTGCATCAGACACCCGAGGACATTTTTGCGCTGAATTCATATTATGCTCTAATAATTCAGAGATGAAAGGATCTGTCAAACTGGTTGACTATAATATACTAGGGTTTTGTCCCAGAAAGGGATATCCTACATTTGAATTTGTGGCTTTTAATGTATGCTCTTTCAATTATGTCATTTCTGTAGTCACCACTTGACAGGAACATACATACATACAACAAAAAATAATAATATACTGTATATATATATATATATATATATATACACACACACACACACACACACACACACACACACACACACACACAGTACACACAGAGTATATGAAATACATACACTATTTTCAAAAGTGGATATACATAATTCTTTTTAGTTGATAGTACATACAGCAAACTGTTTTTGACAGTCAACACAAAGGATAAGCTGATGACTGACCCCCTGACACGTGTGTCACATTCTTTGTGCAGGAAAAGAATGGAGGTTAAAGGATTAGAATAGACTGAACAATAGTCTCCAAGCACAGTAATGGCTGAAAACCTGTTCTTAGCCATCACAAGCATCTACACACACCTGTCCACCCACCCACACATGGCATGTACTGTACTGTACTGTACTGTACTGTAATTTAGGGATTTGGCAGACGCAAATAAATCATGGAATATAACAGTGGAATATTTATATAATGAAACTATGCATACATACTATACTATATAGTGCTATGTCTACATAAAATGTTAGATGTTAGATAAGTTGAGCCTTTGCATGCGCCTGTAAGGTCGTTGGGGCTACAGCAAGTGATAGGGCAAGTGCTACGGGCCAAGATGAAGTCTGAAGAGGTGGGTCTTCAGATTCAGACTGGTGGAAGATTGGGAGTGAGTCTACCATTCTGATTACAATGGAAAGTGCATTCCATAGTTTTGGAGCCAGACGGGAGAAGAGTTTGGGACACGTGGAGCGTTGTCCCAGCGTTTTTGAGGCTGATTTGTAGGGTTCAATCAGACTTGCAAGATATGAGAGTGCCATACCTTTGGTTGCTTTGATGTACAGTACAGTACAGTACACACGTGTGCTGTATTTTGAAGCATGATCAGCCCAGTCATGATTGTATCACAGACTTGTGGATGGGGTGTTATGAGAGATTAAGGCTGTGGTCAGGTGGATTAAACCAAGTGCCTCTTATAGTCTGATCCCTGTAATATAATAATGCACAATTTAGCTTTTGTCTTTTTTTTTTAGCCGTCAGAAACCTGAATGATCTTACAAAGAATACCAGAATCATAGGCAGGATGCCCATTTGGGGTGGGCAAAATGTCGAGCACACCAATAATGTTCAGACAATATATGTTGCAAATGTACGTGGCATGGTAGCTGTTGGATGAGAACTGTGGAGAAAAGGCAGGATAATGTTGAATTTTACATGCTTTTTCGCTGGCCTGATCTGTCCAAATATTGTTTCAAGTGGTGCTGGATGCTTGTGAATTGTTAATGTGTTTACAGTATACATTAAACTTATGTCTCTCTCACACTCCCTCCTTCCAGATTGAGATCCACTGCGAGCACCAGAGGTTTCGAATATTTGTTGACGGACACCAGCTCTTTGACTTTTATCATAAAGTAAAATCATTGGTGTCTATCGACACGATATGGATAGACGGAGGACTACACATCACCAAGCTTGGTTAACCCCTTCATCCAGCTGCCGCTGTGGCTGTGTGTGTGTCTGTGTTTCCATACCTAAGCGCAAAACGGCCGACAGAAGAAGCTGTCCGCAGCTTCTTTTCCGAGTTTTTAGACAGCTGGTGGATGGAAAAGAAGCTCCACCTCCGCGGACGACTGCCGCGGAGGAGAGCGTTTCCGGGAATCTGGCCACCGTGGCAGTCGTCCGTGGAGTTGGAGCTTCTTTTCCATCCACCAGCTGTCTAAAAACCCGGGAAAAGAAGCTGCGGACAGCCAAGAACGTCCGCGGCTCTTTAGATAGTGTGGCAGCACCTTGTGTGTCTGTGTGTGAAAAAGAAGCAAGGACTTAACCACAGTTGGAACACACTCACACATAACATCATCATCCACTACCTATCACTCAACACAACAACAAAGAATCGTACAAAGCCCATTGGGTCACCCGTTTAAATACTTTCCCTCTTTTTTCTTTCACGCTCCATTCTATTATGTATTATCTATTATTATTATCTATTATGAACCAGGGTCTGATTTAGTTTCTCCCTTTTTTTATTTGAATTGATTTATTGCAGCGCAAGCCACAAAATCTTGCTTGGAAGTTTCTTTGTCTAGTTCCAGTTTTGTTGGACCAGGGAACTCATGATATAATAATAGCAGGCTATTTTTATTTTTATTTTTTATCTAGGGGATTTTTACTGAGACAAAGGCTGTAATTCACAGTAGTATTACAGCAGTAATAGTCTAAGCGTGGGAAATACTTTTGAAATTGCAAAAAAGCTATTTGGAGTATTTAGCAGTCAGTGTGAAACATAAAAGCAACATACTGTATAACCTGCAACTACAGTATGTTCTCCAGAAACCCTTATAAATGTAACAGGCTCTGCATTTGCCTTTAGATGTCTCTTAACTGCACCTGACAGGAAATACACATTACTGTTCTTGGCTTGTAAAAGATGCATTGTTATCTTTTACAGTGCAGTACTGCTTCAGGTGCTATTTCCCCCCTCTTCTCTATATGCTGGGGCATCGCCATGTCTCTCAGTAGACCCCATGCATCCCTTGCTTAGATTTATAGTTGTCATAGTAACACGTTTCAGACTCCACAGCTTACATACAAATAATGGTGATTGTGAAATCATGACAATGTAGCAGTCTTGTGCAGTATACTGTACAGTGTGCATTCAAAGTCATTTGCACAACATTTACTGTCCATTGCAACCATTCCCTTGTAGCTAGTTAGGTGTTGTGCACTGACTTAAGAAGAGCTAGTAAATAGAATGTAAGATGTACGTTTTGAGATTTGTTTACATTGAGAGGGAGGGAAAGTGGTTCGCAAAAGGTCTGAATAAAAAAAGTTTTTTACAGGTTTGCCCATTTCACATTCCATTCAAAACTAATCTGAACTGTATAGAAGATGCGCTACTTATTAAAAGATGGCTATCTAGACGTGTGTATAGTTGAGCCGTGTGGCTCATCATGTTTCATTTAGAGTGTTGTTTCTGGCCAAGTTTGTTTTGCTGTTTTCAGAAGTCTCTGGTGGACAAAGTAAGATAACGCAAAGATAACACAAACCAACCAACGATTATAGTTTACATATGGACAGCCTCACTAGTTTCACGAATGCTTCATGGCTAACAAGAAAAAAACACTGTTACTCTTACAACAGTACTAGCTGTTGAGGCCCAGATGGTACTTTGAATTTACATTGATGTTTTTAAGTATTTAGGAGACTCAGTGATGCACAAATATATTCTGTCTCAATATTTGGTTGCACAGCTATTTCTGTTGTAGTCCAGTCTCAGTCCTGTTATTCATGTGTACTGTATGTTCTTCATGTTTATAGATACATAGCCATTACACACAAATGTATCTCTAGACCAAGCTGAGGTTGCAATTAGGGTTAAAATGTGTCTAGAAAGAGAACGTGACATCACCCCATTGAAAGTAATAGTGAAAACTTCTGAAGATTTAACTCAATTGAACGGTTCCTCAAGCTACAGTATATAGTACACAAATTGTTAAGGTCTGTTAAGGTGTATCGAAACTTTTGTCAGGCTTTCTATCTAGTTTATTGATACACAGCACCAGCAGTTGCAGTCTAGTATAGGTTGAGTGTCTGTGAGCTCAAGTAAAAAAGAAAAAGGACAAACAAGTTGAAACAATTCGGGTGCTGCTACACAGCCAAGTGTTAATTTAACTTGTGACTGAGTGTAAGAATCTGATTTGAATGAACGAGTAGCAGTGAGTAACAATACCCCAGAATATGACTTAGCAAACCCGCCACCTCCAAAGGTCAGTCTCATATGCCAACATCAGACACTGTCTCGTGTCTTCTGCCCACTTAAAAATCTCACGCTGGAACCCCAGAAGCTGGGCTCACTGAACAAAGCGCTGTAGCAGGAGCAGGGCTATTGTGACCCATGAAAGACCTCCGTTGTGTTCGGGGCAGGCTTGCTTATGGGTGCCCACTGCCTTTCCATTCCCAGTCACTGCAAATGAAGAGGCAAATAGTCGGGCTGAAACTATATAGAAGATAGAGCCAATGTTATCATGATTCATGACTGCCTTTCACAACAGTTGCATTGAATTTATGAAGCATCAAGAATTGTAATGTTTTTTGAAAACGGGAGCAAATGGTATAGTGCATGTTTAAGCCTGCTTATCTTCAGTGTTACACCAGTATTGCCTCCGTACTGATCATAATGTGCTGGTGAACGTTGCTCAGCACTTGGTATAGCTGCTGCTGCTGCACATTTGGATTAAGCCATTTCCGTTGAGAGTCAGGCTTTGCCTGTGAACTTGACTCTGTAAGCTCCTCAGTACTGACAAGAACAGACGGTGCTGTAACTCATGTTAACAAATTCTGCCTTTGATATCTGAGCACAATATTACAGAGAACCTTGTTTTTTTATCATCCTGTTATCCGGTGTTAACAGAACAGAAGGAAAAATGTTTTTTTCGTCATGCACATGTTTAATTGTTACTGTTGACATATCAATATAGTGGTCTTGACTGTTGGTACAGTTTTTTCTTGGCTGGTCAAACAGGGTCTTTCAAAAACTAAAGAGTGCTCCTTTTTCCATAACTGGCACTCGTTTACTGAAAGTTTGAACACAAACGGAGAGGATGCAGTCGAGTTATAGAGCATTTGTGGACCAATGCAATCTCTTGTGCTGCTGTTGACAGTTTAACAACATACTTGAGTTTGTTGCCATTGTATGATATAACTCTATGCCAGGGGGTTCACAAACATTTCTAGGACCCCCAAATACAAGTTCACAATGTGTCTCGATTTTTCTTTTTTTTAATGCTTTTATTTTTTACAATAATGACATGCTTAAAATAGAGACCCCAGGTTTAAAATGGTTAAACTTAACTGGCACAATCATCTTGTGAATTGAATTAGAATTGAAACTACGTTTTTATATACTCATATCTTTTTATACTTTCCTTGGGGCCCGCACTTTGAAAACCTGTACTCAATTCCCCCCATGCATCAGTGGAAATTGCATTGACAATGATACAATTTCTGTGTCACATGTCATGAAGAATCATGTTTTGGGTTTCCGTTTGTGAGACATTTAAATACTGGCTGACAGTGGTTAATAGGTCAAACCATATGGTGCTGCTCTCGTGCTGTTGTTAGGAAGAATGGGGGAGGGAGATTACACATGACAACTTCCTAAAAGGCTCAAAATGTAGAATGGAGAGAATAACATAACTGTGCTGTACTGTACCTACACAGTATGGCATATCTATGCACTATTTCTGTTTACAATTCCGTGTGGTACAGTTCCATAGAAGCGTAATGAAAAGGGAAAAGCAATCTAATGATTTCTAGTTGTGTGACTGCGTCGCACACTGAAAATAGATGATCTATATACAAGCTCACAGCATGTTGTAGATCTGTGATATATGGTGCATGGCACCAGCTTTTTACTGTTTTGCGTCGATCAATATGCTAATGGTCACAAATTGATGAAAAAACATCCGCAATGATGGTGGAGAATTATATTAAGAAAATGATGTATGACTCCAATGGAAAGTAAGGATGAGACTGTGTCTTACTCTTACCCATAGTAATCCTAGTAGTATAAGTACAGTATGGCATTTGTGAAATGGAAAATCTCTTCAGATGTAATTATTTTTTAGATTATGTAAAAACATAAAAAACTAAACGAAACTAAGCTGCCTACTAACTGGACATTTTGTAAAATCAAACATTTTGTATTCAGTCAAGCATGTGCTTTTCCATTATTTCAACAGCAATGTTTCTTTGTGGTTAGGTTTTATTTTCCTATACAGTATGTACAAATGTAATACAGATTAGTAGTATACTTACGGTACCACATTTTTACTAATTAACCTGTGTAAATTATTTGAATATTGCTGCACTGACATAAGCATTAGGATGCACAAAACTTAAACCAGTGGACAACTACATTAATATTTAAAAGTGCTTACTCGCACTGTTATTGCGGGTACACCATGATGTCTTTGTAAAGAAAAAAGTGTCCTCTGTGTAGATGTAGCTGACTGCTTTGGAATGTGTAATGTGTTGTATCATTTCTATACTCATTTAAACAGTAGGTCTGGGTTTGGAAAAATTAGGAATCGTATTGGTAGTATTTTAAAATGTGGGCATTGGCTTTGAATGAATGAAACATAATGAAGCTTATTAGGAAGTTGGTTCTGCTATCTGTTTTTTCTTCAGTAAAACAGATGGAATGTGCAATTCAATTGGAAACCCATCAAATATTTACATAATGAAATGCTTTCATTATGTTTTTTCCAGGCCAAGGCTTTATCCATTAGAAATGTATTATTATCTTTGATGTATTTACAAACTTTACAATGCCAAAACCTTAAACAAAGACCAGCAGTTTTATAATTTCCTCTCTTAAAAGACAGTGCCTCCTTTATTTTGGCCAACATTTCCCTTTTTTTTTTTTTTAAGATATTTTTTTGCGGCTTACGCCTTTATTGATTTTTTAAGGGATAGAAAGTAGGCTGACAGGAAACGGGAGAGAGATGGGGGGATGACATGCGGTAAAGGCCGTGTCGGGTCCGGGAGTCGAACCCGCGGCACACCGCGACTGGATCACCAGTCCGGTGCCCAGACCGTTACGCTACGGCCTGGGCCACATTTCACTTTTTGATCAGTATATGAATTGACTAATATGAGTAGCCCACGGTTGTGACTTCGGTAAAAAAACATTGTTTTAGCCTCATTGACTGTGCACTAATGAAGGCAGTCCATTCTACGATTGTGGGGTTTTTTTTGTTGCGTTTTTCCCCTCCTTGTGGTTTTGTAAAAACGGCTACTTTGCAGACCAATAAACTTCTCATCTTGGAATGGGTTTGTGTTCAATGACTTTCCTTCTGAAAACCCTATGAATGCCAAATCCGGCTATGAGCATTGAGGCTATGAGATGCTGACGGCTGTCAGGAAATTATGTATTTGATCTGTGTGTCTAGGTGTGAGCTTAACATGACTGTGTAGAACAGCACCACCTGCTGTAGGTCCTATGTTAAGCAGGCAGCACCAGTTCAAATGGTGTCTCAATATATTAATATGCATTATTAAAGAATATCAAGCCAGTACTACTGTATAATGCTGCATACAAGGTGTCATGTAGGTAAATTGTCGATTATAGACCAAGCCCATTACAATCAATGAAAATATCCACAAGGAAATACAAGGACAAATAGGCTAGGCTGTGTGAGGAGCATAGTAATGTCATACTAGGAGAAAGAAAAGAAGTGTGAAGCAATCCCTGATGACACAGACATAGATTACCTGTTTTAGTTAGTTTGAGAAGGTCCATCCCCACCAACTCAAACAGTTGTTCCACCCAAAAGACATGTTTTCATGAATATGAGGTAACCATTTTTGGGTGTATACATTTGTGAGCACCTTTATAGGATTATACTGGCATTAGGCCTTCAGGTTGAATCTGAAGGAAAAGAGTGCACAGAATCATTGTATGCATGCATTTCAGAAAGAATATAGTCCAATAAAGTGAAGCAGTGACTGTAAATATGAGTTGACTTTAGTTCCCTACCCATTGTCGGATGCATCACAGGCCAGTAATAGCGAGAGATGCATGTTGGGTTTTTCCAACACCGCAGTGGGCACCAAGATCACTGCTGTTGAACTCCTGGAAGATCTGATCTGCCTCCTTTGCCGTTTTGACCGCCCAGTGTTGATTCAGCTGCCTCCTCCTACATAAATACCACACAATTCTCCATCTGGGACAGAGGGTAAAGCTCATGAGTTGAAGAGAACACATGGAATAAAGCTGGACTTTATTGTATTGTATACAATTGCTTACCTATAACTTTATAGGACCAGAAAACTCTTTCATTTGATTGGGATCCATACCTAAACTATAAACTATCTATCCCTGCTGACTATAGCTATCTATTTCTCTCAGACTATCCATCTCTGACTATCTCTAACTATCTTTAGCTACCTAGCAACTATACTTATGTATAGCTACTCTGATCAATTATTTATTAAGAATTAAGAATTTATTAGAATTATTAATCTAGTAAGATCTTAATTCCTCCTAGTAAGAACTGAATTACTCCTAGTAAGAACTGAATTACTCCTAGTAAGAACTGAATTACTCCTAGTAAGAACTGAATTTCTCCTAGTAAGAACTGAATTACTCCTAGTAAGAACTGAATTTCTCCTAGGAAGAACTTAATTTCTCCTAGTAAGAACTGAATTACTCCTAGGAAGAACTTAATTTCTCCTAGTAAGAACTGAATTACTCCTAGGAAGAACTTAATTACTCCTAGGAAGAACTGAATTACTCCTAGTAAGAACTTAATTTCTCCTAGGAAGAACTTAGTTTCTCCTAGGAAGAACTGAATTACTCCTAGGAAGAACTTAATTTCTCCTAGGAAGAACTTAGTTTGTCCTAGGAAGAACTGAATTACTCCTAGGAAGAACTTAATTTCTCCTAGGAAGAACTGAATTACTCCTAGGAAGAACTTAGTTTGTCCTAGGAAGAACTGAATTACTCCTAGGAAGAACTTAATTTCTCCTAGGAAGAACTGAATTACTCCTAGGAAGAACTTAGTTTGTCCTAGGAAGAACTGAATTACTCCTAGGAAGAACTTAATTTCTCTTAGGAAGAACTGAATTACTCCTAGGAAGAACTTAGTTTCTCCTAGGAAGAACTTAGTTTCTCCTAGGAAGAATTAAGTTATGACTATCTGAAACTAAAAGCCCAATACACATGAATGGAAAAAGTGACGTAATTACTCCTAGTAAGAACTGAATTCCTCCTAGTAAGAACTGAATTCCTCCTAGTAAGAACTGAATTACTCCTAGTAAGAACTGAATTACTCCTAGTAAGAACTGAATTACTCCTAGGAAGAATTACTCCTAGGAAGAACTGAATTACTCCTAGTAAGAACTGAATTACTCCTAGGAAGAACTTAGTTTGTCCTAGGAAGAACTTAGTTTGTCCTAGGAAGAACTTAATTTCTCCTAGGAAGAACTTAGTTTGTCCTAGGAAGAACTGAATTACTCCTAGGAAGAACTTAATTTCTCCTAGGAAGAACTTAATTTCTCCTAGGAAGAACTGAATTTCTCCTAGGAAGAACTTAGTTTCTCCTAGGAAGAACTGAATTTCTCCTAGGAAGAACTGAATTACTCCTAGGAAGAATTTAGTTTCTCCTAGGAAGAACTTACTTTCTCCTAGGAAGAACTTACTTTCTCCTAGGAAGAACTTACTTTCTCCTAGGAAGAATGACAGTTGTTGATAGGAGTAATGTTAATTTTGACTAGGAAGAACTGAATTCAAGTTATCCTGAATTACAATTTATACTAGCAAGAATGCAGTTCTGACCAAGGTTATAATAGTTAACTAAAACTAACTAAAAAACGAAAACTAGAATTAAAAAAACATTTTAGTTAACTGAAACTAAATAAAAATAAAAATAAATTGAAAACGATAACTAAACTGAAACTGTATTGTGT
Organism: Protomyctophum parallelum; assembly: GCF_964188405.1. Classification (NCBI taxonomy): domain Eukaryota; kingdom Metazoa; phylum Chordata; class Actinopteri; order Myctophiformes; family Myctophidae; genus Protomyctophum; species Protomyctophum parallelum. The sequence continues at coordinate 9,300,074 of NC_139704.1, read as the reverse complement.
GTTCACAAAACTAACTAAAACTAACTGAAATTATAGAAAAAATACCCTTAGTTATAGTTTTTATCAATATTTATATGCATTTTGGAAATTTATAATATAAACCTTTTAAATTAATTCGATTAATTTCCTAATTTCTCCAAGAAGTTTTACGGCTGTTTTCAGCACCATACGGCAGCATGTTGCCACACTTTACGTTGCTTGTTTACATTCTGCACTGCCTGAAACTGACTGCATGTTACTTGGAAAATCAGACCCGTCTTAAGTGAGTGGTACTGTACTGTACTGTACTGTACTGTACTGTACTGTACTGTAAGCCCTCCTCCCTGGCCTGTGTGTGTCAGGCTGTGCAACAGTGACACTTGGTGGTGAACAAAAGCTATAACGCTATTTTCGTGCTCGGACGGACACAGCCAGGGACAGACCCAGGGACACAACTGCACAGAGCAGACAGTCCAATATTGGAGAGAGACGCAAGGAAGTGCCTTGTGGAAAATGATGATTGTAAAATATGCGGAGCACGTCGGAAGGGTATAGGCCTATTATAAAAGGATCAGGCATTTGTGGAATGAGCAACACAGCTAAATGTGTGGGTAACATTTGCCAAAATGGCAAGTGGTTGGTATTCACCCTTGCCACAACATCTTGGTTTGGTATGGAACAGTATCTCTCTCACGGGCAAGACAGAACTTGTCATCATTAAAGGCAATCTCAATGCAGTGAGATTCTGGAGCCAGTGGTGATATCTTCAGAATCTGGGACCTAACGCCATCCTCCAGGATGACAACGCTCACCCCGTAGAGCCAGGATCACAGAGTACCTCCAAAATGTAGGAGTGGAGAGGATGGAAATGCTGTGAGTCCAGACCTCAACCCAATTGAACACTTGTGGGATCAGCTTGGGCGTGCTGTACGTGCGACCAACAGAACCAAGTGTTGTTCTATTACTGTGGGACATGGGTTTTCAACAGGTGGTCCGTGGACCACTGGTGGTCCGTGAAGGTGTTGCATGTGGTCCCTGACCATGCATTTAGTAATGTAGGAAAGTGAAGATTCGTATTTGAATTTATTGTATTGGGTTAGGGTTAGACAAAGTTGAGAAACAATGCAGTAAATGATCTGGTGACAAATGATGACGCATCGATGTTGTCAGTTACTGGGAAGTCGGATGTCAAGAACTTCTGGGAAAACTGTACCGGATTGCCTGGTTGAGTCACCATTACAAGGAACTGTGCCCATAATCAACCGCAAGTGTCTGCTTACTCATAGAATAAGTTACAATGAACAGCAACATGAGTTTAATATGGAAGGTTAATTTCTTTCCCCCACACCATGACCATATCCCCAACACAACAATGGTCCCCAGGTTAATTCTCAGTCAGGATGGTGGTCCCCAGGTTGATTGTCAGTCAGGGTGGTGGTCTCCAGGTTGATTCTCAGTCAGGGTGGTGGTCCCCAGGTTGATTCTCAGTCAGGGTGGTGGTCCCCAGGTTGATTCTCAGTCAGGGTGGTGGTCCCTGGTTCATACTCAGTTGAAAACCCCTGCTGTGGGAGAGTGCAATCATCCAATCCACTAAGCAACTCAAAGCAAGAGTTGGTATACCAACCATTTGCAATTTTGGCACATTTTTGGGGGGCGCTACCCACACGTTTAGCTGTGTTGCTCATTCCACGAATGCCCGATTCTTACAATCTATACAGACTATACCTCGTTGTACAGGTGACAACGATCAACAATTAAAATGATTTAAAACATAATACCAAATGATATCATCAAAGTGGAGAAATAAAGGACCAAAGTTACGTTTCTGAACCTTTAGAGTTAATATTTTTAAATTGTATATTTTTTAGGTTTAATTACACAATACTTATTGATCTTTTTTAATCCTATACCTAACAAATTACCTAACCAAAGTACGAAAAAAACTAAAACTAAACTATAACTAAACTAAAACTAAGCATTTCACCAAAATAAAAACGAACTAAAACTAAACTATAATGAAAAAACCAAAACTATTATAACCTTGGTTCTGACTAGGAGAAACATGGTTTTGGATATCTAAAACATATATTACAGATAGGAGGGTGGTTTGATTAAATGTTAAAACGGCTTGCCATAGGCTCCCCTATGGCATTGTGTCCATGAGCTTGAGTAAGATGTAGTTAGATGTATAACAAACCATTCTGTGATCCGCCTTGATCCGCCAACTGGTTAGTGAGGCAAGAGAAAGGACTTTTCTCAATAATAGCGTTGTATTATTAGTTTGAGACTCGACCATTGTTTTAATGAGTCACTTGATTTTTATTTTACTTGAGTGAGTTATGTTTTATTTGTTTCATATCTTTAGTTTAATGCCTGTTTTATTTGAACCAGGTTTTTAACTAAGAACAACATACTTGACCTTGAATTTATTTAGACGGATAATGAAAATGTGGAAACAGTTAAATTATTATTATTGTTATTATTATTGTAAATTAATGCCCTACTTGATCATAGTCACACAAAAGCATCAAAGATTTTGAGCTTGTAGTAAAGTAACACAGAGTGAATTGGTGAATGTACAACTGTACTTTTACATACAGTATACTGTTGTGTCCACAAGGTGTAGCTGTTCATTTGAGACTTTGTTGACATTGCCTAGGGTAACTATTAATCCATTGTTGAACATTCCTTAGATTGTGTCATCAGTCATAAAGGGGAACTACAGAGCTGAACAAGGAAATTATTTGCTTAACTGTCTGGCGCGAAGGTGAAAGCTGACATATCATTTCTCTCTTTGCGAAATCATGACTGGCAGAGGGAGACCGCACAAGGCAAGAAGCCTGGATGTGTGTAAGCCTGTGGAGACTAAACGAGCATCCAGAAGATGTTCGGGGAAAGGCGACATGGAGGAAAAGAAGAGCCAAGTCCTGAAGGATGAAAATAAACCAAAACAGTCGGAGAAGAAAGCCATTGATGAGGAGAAGCCAGCAGGGAGTGCCAAAAGAGAGACGTGTGCTCTACCAGAAACAGTCCCAGCAGAGGCTTGTGCTACACAACAGACAGCAACATGTGCTGGCAAGAGCAAAAAATCACCAAAGGAGACATCCAATTGCAAGGAGCAAAAGCCACCCAGGACCCTCAGACAGGATTCTGTGACACGTTTAATTTCTAAAGAGAAATCTGTTGAAGTCCTTCTCCGGAAGACCCTGGAAAAACTGAAGCTCAAAAGGGTGCAGAGGGCCGAGGCAGCAAGCAGCATCAATGGCATCATAAAGAACATAAAGGATCATCTGAAAAAGAACACACAGTGTTTCAAAGACATAAGTGAACTGCGCACTGGAAGCTACTACGAGAACTTGAAGGTGAGTCACGGGGGGGGGGGGGGGGGGGGCATGTCATCTTATGTCATTTACTGAGCACTAAACATGGAATTTATTATGCTAAATTGCTGCTATATCTGTAAGTCACCGGGCATGTACTACACCAGAGTTTGAGGTTCCATTTCCTGCATTGCTTAATGGCTTGTGGGGCCACCCTTATTAGAAATATAGGCACTGTATGGTGGTAGTAGGATATACTGTGAAGGACTTTGGATTCCACATTGATAATTACAGTGATTTTAACGTGTGTCTCTAGATCTCCAATCCGGATGAATTTGATGTGATGATGACCATTCCCCTTGAACGAGTGGACCTCCAACCTTTTGGAGATGACGGGGCGTTTTATAGTGTGGCATTAAAACGCGGAGAGAGCTCCCTGAAACGCTTCATGCAAGAAGACAATAACACCTTATCTGCCTATGGAATGCTCAAGGAGTTCAGGGAAGAAGTGAAGAAATGTGTGAAGATGATGAAAGGTGAGTAACTATCGAACCATCAAATATATTTACAAATATTCAAACACCTTAAAACATTTAGAGTAAAGGCAGTGTTTTACTGTTTCCCACTCAGTTACTGCACTATCATCACATGTTTGAGCAGGGAAGAATGTAACAACTGAATAGTACCAACACATCTTAAACAAATGTGACAAATGTGTACATTGACTGCACGGCACTGGAACCCTATGTGCATGGCAATGTTCCTATCAAATAATCCAATCATGAAAAAGCATCACAAATGGTTGTCAAAGAGCTCAGCGTTTGTTCAGTCCACTCTTTAGAAGAGTAATGTAGTACTGTAAGTCAGTGTTTCCCAACCTTTTTTCTGCCAGGGCACACTTTATTTTATTTGTATCTTTTTACACACACACACACACACACACACACACACACACACACACACACACACACACACACACACACACACCACTTACAGTGTAAGTGATGCTGCATCCTCAACCAGCAGCTTACAGTACATTGTAGACTAGGCTAGAGGCAAGCATCTTAACTATCCATTATGTAATTAACAGAATGCTTCTAATTTCGTCACTTCTTCTAATTCTCGTCACTTCTTTATTTGTGCAGATGTGGAGATTGAAAAGAAAAAGAAAGGATGCCCAGCAGTAACTTTAACGATAAAAGGAGTCGGACCTGTCCCCATTTCCTTAGATGTTGTCCTTGGGATTGAAGTGCGAACAAGCTGGCCAGCAGAATTCACCAAGGATGGGTTTCAAATAGACGGCTGGCTCGGGAAAAAAGAGAAGCAAAAACACAAGCGAAAGACATACTACCTCGTCCCAAAGCATGAAGGCAGGGGTATGGCTGAACGTGACGGGGTACTTGCTAAAGGTACGCCGCCAAGGCTACTCCCTCAGAAGGCATTCCAATGAATAGTTACTTCTATTTTAGCCACATTATCTAAGCAATAGATACTGTATATGTGGTAGTAGTTATGTAGTAGTAGTTCCATTTCCTGCACACTTGATGTACGATGATTAAAGCGCTGCTCACTTCACACAGGTGTGATTTATTTATTTATTATTTGTGATTATGTGCTGTATACAATTCGTGTTCACTGGGAAAGCTTTCAAAAGGTTAGCTAAGTAAAATATTACAGTTTAAGTTGTTTGAACTAATATGTGCACCGTTAAGTCTAATAAATTAGTTAAGGATAAATGGAAAGTTTTAGAAGTCTGCATCTGCATTCTGCACACAGAATCAGTGTACCGGAATGTATACATATATGAATAGCCTAAAGGCGTACTGTATAAGCCTAAAATACTCTTTTTTCCATTAATGACACAGATGTTTGGCGGATCTCCTTTTCGCATGTGGAAAAGGATATTGTCAAAAATCATGGGAATGAAAAGACATGTTGTGAGGATGGCAAAATACGCTGCTGCAGGTAACATTTTGTTTAGGAACTCTCAGAATTAAATTAACACTATTTTAAGGCACTATTTTGTCATAAGTGCCAGAGTGTATAAAAAGCCATAAGCGCTACTATATGTGGATACTTTGACAAGGATGGTCAGAAATTAAACACTTGACCTTCCGGTTAACAGGACAATGTGTGGAATTATAGGTTGAATTGATGGAGTTATCACTTCATAATGCGAGAAGTTGTAAAGACTGTTTGAATAGAACAGTCAAATTACTTACTTTCCTCTGTTTCAGGAAGGGGTGTTTGAAGCTTCTGAAACACCTGGTGGGACTGCTGAAAGAGGAGGATTCCTCCTTTGCCAAGTTCTGCTCCTACCATGCCAAGACCACCTTCTTCCATGCCTGCTGCTCAAGAAGTAAGGACAGCGACTGGGAAGCCTCCCATCTGAGCCACTGCTTCCTAATGCTGCTGGAAGATTTTGAAGGCCATCTGCGAGACTGCAAACTCCCCAACTTTTTCATCCCCACACAGAACCTGTTGTCAGGCTGCAGTAATAAAAGCTGCACCTCCCTTGCCCGGCGCATCAAAGAGGAACGGGAGAGTGGCTTTCCCATTTTTCTAAAGTGATGATTTGTGGCCAACCAAAGGCTTGACTTGTAGAACTGTGGGGTAAAGCATGGCTTGTTAGGGTTAGCAGTTTCCCATTTGAATGTGAAGGTCAATGTCTCACACCATCATGATTGGGGATTTAATTCCAACTGGGACCACGGCACTGAAAATGTGGTACTGAATCTTGTAACGTAATGTGATAGAATAAATAAAGTTTGTGTTTTATTCAACTTCTAGATTGTCTCATCACAAGTTCACAGCTCACAGGTGTTAAGAGTGCAATTCTTCACCAAGCTTGACTTCTGAAAATAACCCAAAAAAAACTGTTGAAGGGAGGAAATCAGTCTGGATTCCAGGTTAGGCCTATACATTTCCAGAGAATTATCCCACTTCTAACTTTCACTTAAGAAACGAAACTGACAATGAATGCAAGCAGCTCAGTTTCATTTTCTTTGAAATCCATCTGCAAAGCGTGCATCAGCTAAAGTCCATGCCAACTCAGCCCTCAGTCAACACACACGCACGCTCCATAAAGCTAAGCCACTGTGACCTTATCCAAAGCATAAATGAATCCTGGGAACACAATTAACAGATATTTTTTCCATCAGTGTTAAGGAATGCTTCAAACTAAATATAGTACTCTATAAATCGAATGTAATAGACAACGTTATCTTGACATTGTTGCAGTTATACTACATTAACAACTCTCACTGAAAGTTTAAACCGCAATTTAAACTTGAAAACCATAACATAACAAAACAGACTGACAGTAGTGAAAGAGACAATATTTAACAATGATCTCTTCATTAATAGTTCTATAAGGTAATTTAGCTTCTGTCTAGGTAAAGATGTCATATTTTTAAATTTAACAGCTAAAATTGCATTCCTACATGGGTGAGTGAAACAAAATTCAAAGAGATGCTAAGACACGGAACTGGCTTATGTTTCCGTCAAACATAAGCCAGCATTTTTATATAAAGGATTATAGAAAGTGGATTGGTGAAAGTCAGGGTACTAACGTATAATTTAGGTTTCTCTTCATAATACAATTGAGAAAACAAGATTTTATTTTATTTTTAAACCTAAAATGAAATAACACAGGCCTGTTTTTCGTTATTCTGAATGTCTGTAAACATCAAATCAGTGCCTGTTTTCTGTTTGTGTCAGTTTCATTTATTTTCTCTTCTCAGAATAGTCACTACTTTAGCCACACACAATTTTATAGTAGAAAGGCATCATAGAGGTTTTTACTTTACTTTTTTCATAGACATTTTTAAAGCATCTGTCGCTGTACCTTTGCCTCACTGATGGCTTTTCAAAGCATTAGACCACCAGAAGGATTACAAATTGCTCAATCTACGCCTTCCTTCTCAGCTTTGTTAATTATTATCTTAATTATCATCATGTTTGACAGTCCTCTTTATGCCCTACGCACCTGTCGCCAACCTTTTGTTTTCTGCCTTTTTCTAAAGCAAATTAAAATAAAAGACAGGAGAGGGGATCAAATCATATGTTTAATTTGTTGTATCATTTCCAATTTGGAAACAGTAACAATACATATGATAAACTACTCTCCTTTCTCCTATATAACAAAAGTAAATAAAAATATGTAAAATACAAATGAAGGTTCCAAAACACACAAACACACACATGGACCTTCCCATTATGAAAAACACAAAACAAATATATGACCCCGTTTGTGAATAACGATTGAGCAACACATTCTCTGGGGTTTTGCCAACTGCTCACAGCATACAATAAAACGAATATAAAACAAAAAGAAAACCGTTATGCAATACTTTTTTTTAGGTCTGCGTACTCGTTCGCATAAGAAAACAGCCACTGGTTTATTACCAGCCTCCTCCACCTCCCCGCCTTCCTCCTCCACCTACACCATCACTCCTTCCCCATCCTCCTCCACCGTCTCTCCTCCCTCCTCCTCCACCACCATCTCTCCTCCCTCCTCCTCCTCCACCACCTCCAAATCTGTTGTTGTTATCATCTTTCTCTTTCAAGTGTTTGCCATATCTCTCTGCCATAAGCACAAGCTCGTGGGGGACCTCCTAGAAAAGTAATTGCATACCATTAGGACTGGGAGAGAATGTGTGTCAATGTGTGTTACATCTTAGTCAAATTGTTTGGTTCTGGTTTCCTCAAGACATTATAGCAGCAATAATAATACATATATAAGGAAATATTAAGGAAATGTGTGTGCGTGTGTTCCAACCTGCTGAGCTCGTTCCAGGATGGAGATCAGCTCCGATGCAAACCTCCAGTCTCCTCTGGTCACCAAGGTAACTGAGGCTCCCGAACGTCTAAAGAACACAATAAAAAATGAATGCACTGACAATTATGATAAGGGGGGGGGGGGGGAAACACGCTTGAGTGGTAAAGTCCCTGCCCACCAACATGGAGGTTGTGGGTACAAATCCACGTGGCGTGGTGTATCCGGCTTTGTCGGGTGTCTATGCAAACACAATTAGCCCATGTTCGGGGGAGGGAAGTTGGGCAGGCAGGGTGACTATTGTCAGGTGAAAAATTGCAGGTGAGTCAGTAGGATATGACAGCAGAACACCACACAACAGAAATGTGTGTGGGTGAAATCAATTGACATACCGGTAACTATTAACTATTACATTGGGAAGAATTGGGTAGAAAATAATTGTCTACTCTAAATTTAGAAATAAATAGGCTAGACAAGCAGGTTTGTGATCTCACAGGCACTGGTTTAAATCCATGGTGGGCTATGAAAAACTGGATGGGCAACACTCTCCTGAGCAGCCACTATTGGCCTGGAGCCCATACTTGACGAATTCAGAGAAATGGTGCGAATGTGAAGCATGCACACACAATGCTCAATCTCTCACCCTGCACGGCCTGTGCGTCCAACACGGTGGACGTACTCCTCAATGTTTCGTGGAAAGTCGTAATTGAAGACGTGAGTGATGTCATGAACATCCAGCCCTCGGGATGCCAGGTCTGTTGCCACCAGGATACGGACTCGACCTTCAAGACGTAGTGAATGAGATAAAAAAAAAAAAAAAAGAGTACTTCTGTAATCAGCTGTTTGGATGGACGAGACCACCAGTGATAATAAACGTGCACACTTAGACATAATCAATACGTTTATATATTTGAGGGAAATATTATATTGTCTACATAATTATGCTATCCTGTTTTTTGTATAATAGCAGAGAGACAAGAAATCAGTGATTTTGTAGTCATTGCAGAGCACCAGAGCCTAATTAATGCATATCATGCCATCTAGCATCAGGTCTCGACTCATTTTCAAGTAAATGTCATCTCCTGCTGCATACTTTCTTTGAAGTCTTTCAGTGCCTCCTCGCGGTCACACTGTTCCCGGTCACCATGGAGACTCTGTACCGCCAGACCACTCAGGCACATGTCACTGGAAAGGTCATCACACCTAAGAACACACAGAAATCTGTCAAACACATTTGCTTTACCATCATTGCTATGATTTGGACAGAAGACAACCGTGGTGCATCCGGCTTTGTCAAGCAACACAATTGGAGGGAACGTACTCCTACAGGCTGTGGTGTTACCTGTCAGTGGGGAGTGTTGGGTGGGACATTTGTTTCTCATTAACCCATTCTGACCTGAGATCAGATTCATACGAGGTTTCCGCCGGACACGCACTGGTCTGATGAACCCATTCTGACCTGAGATCAGATTCTAAAAATGTCAGTCGCTCTTCGATTTTTCAAAAATAGCAGACCTACAAGCTCATATCGCGCCACTCGGTGGCGCGATATGAGCTTGTAGATCTGCTATTTTTCAATAGCTAAAGCATAACATGATGCTGACACCAAAATGGGTGCCCGGTCAGAATGGATTAAAATACTGCACATTAAAACTCATAGCTGATCAAACCGAACAGTTGACCCTGTGTCAATGACCCTACAAAGTATGGGCACACCAGTGTGTCACAGCATGCCACTTGAGAAGCTGTGTAATAGAGATAATCGGCTGTTGTTGGTAATGCTTGCTTGTATTATCATGCCAATAGCAAACGCACTAGACTGCCACGTACCTAAATTTATTAAATTGTACTCATTTCACAGTCACGCTACCATTTTCTACTCACATAACCTTTCTGCCAACAAAGATGAGGGCTTTGTCCTCTGGTTGCATGCTCTTGATGAAATCAAACAGATAGGCTTTCTTATCGTCCTCTTGGCAAAACAGTATAGTCTGATGTACAGTATTTACCGCCTGGCAAGAGACAAGGTATGTATATTAAGTAAAATACAATACAGAGTACAGACACAAGCTCATGTTTTGTTTGTATTAATATCACCAAATAAGGCCTAGGTACGCCTGAACCTTTATACTCTTTTACACAGAACATGGCAAGAAGACAATCTTGTGATGAATTTCTTTTGGAGTGTAGGTAAATAAATAAATGTATGCACATTTTCTTCTCCATAGAATTACAGGAGATGTTATGAAATTCCACTCACTGCCAAGTCCAGTGTACCCACGTACACCATCATGGGGTTCTTCAGGTAGGATTTGGCTAATCGTCTCACCCCGCTGGGCCAGGTGGCACTTTAAAAAGTATAGGATAGAATACAAAAATATTAATTTAGGAACCAGTTAAATTAAACAACAAAACTATTAAACAAAACTATAACAGAAGTATAATCTTATCCATAGAATAGTGGTATGGAGACACGTTTGATCATCAATAAATACGAAGTCACATGGCAAGAAAAGAAACATTGTAAGGTCAAAGTAAAAAAAAAACTCATCCTGTATTCTTTCAGTTTAAAGGGGATGGGATTTGTTGAGCCCCGTTGGACCTATTGACATGGGACTAGACTTTCACCTGGTCATGACAGTCTGTCTGTCTGGGCGGATGTCCAGCAGGAGCTTCATTATCTGTGGTTCAAAGCCCATGTCCAGCATACGATCTGCTTCATCCAGGACCTATTAGGAAATGCAGAGCCAGATCACTCATAGCATCTCTGAGGATAGAATTCTGGATGAGCAGGACATTTGCAGCATTTTGTACAAAACGTGCCACTTCTGAAAACATTGATCAGGATGGAAGACGGGAAATGGTGTAGATCCGTGTTGAGGACTATGGAGATAGTGTATACCGAATCGTGTGATGTATGGATGAAATGCATAGTGTATACCGAATTGTGTGATGTATGGATAAAATGTGTACGAGTAATCTACAGAAATGTGTTTTGCCAAAATAAGCCTCATGTTGGCGCTATAACAGGCCGTTGTGGGCAGAGGTTCATCGTTGGCATCCAGGGAGTGTGTGCAAAGTTTAGCATGGATCAGGCCAACGGTGCCGGAGATTAGCTGGTAACGGACAGACACACACACGGACGGAGTGCAAAACATGCCGTCGGCCTGGTGGAGACAATAAGCTGTCAGTCAGCTGATTGTATCAATCAGCCTAGCTTCCTATGCCTCATTCACATCTCAGCTGATCATTACGTCTGCAATCACGCCTCATTCCCTCAACAAGGTGGTCCGTTTAAATACGGCTCTCTGCTACACAATAGCTCCGTTTCTGCTTCAAACACTGCTGCTGCTGGCAAAGCTTGCCTCCACCTTTTGATCAGTCTAAAACAACATACGTTTCACATAAACACCCAATCCTTTTCTCCTCAGGCAGGTGTTTGCTGGGTAGCTCAATTATTACCAAATACTGTGTGGGCTTTAGGAGTAGCACTTGGTTGAGGCATGGCGCCACTAATGGGACTTTTTTTAATGGTAGAAGTGGGTTGCCCACACCCAGGTCGTCGCTGGTGCCGGACAAGGAATAGCCGTTTAAAATAATAAAAGTCTGTACCAACAGCATTGACCATAAAATAATCTTTTACTTAGTCCTAAAATGGTCTTTTACCTAAAGTTGTACAATGTTCACCCACACACGTCATCAGGTATGAACGACTGAATTGATATGCTCTTATTCATATCGCCTAGCTAGCTTTATGGGAGCGTGGGTTTTTATCATGTGTAAAGAATTCAATATAAAGTGTAATGTAATGTGTAAACAAAATACAAAATAAAGTGTCATGGACAATTTGTACTGTACAACTCTTTGAATAAACAAGAAAAAGAAAAAAAAAAAGAAAAGGCATAGGCACTAATGCTGACAAATGAACACACACCATCCTGCAAAAAAGTAAACACCAATCACCGACACAAAAGGCAAAACACAGGGCTGACCAAGTAAGTGATGGAGCGCAGGTTGATGAGTTCATTCATCTGCAGGTCGTTCAGTCGTCCTGGTGTGGCGATCACAATGTCCACCCCTTTCTTCACCTTGGCGATCTGGCCCCGCCGGTCGCCACCACCATAGATGCACACACTGAAACAGACCATAGAAGAGCCATTACAATAGGGCTGGGTGACGGGAATAAAACATCACAATATTTATTACCCAAAACCTCAATGAGGATTATCACATTATATTATGACACGAATATCTTTACATGTACATCTCATCCAATGACTTGGAGAGATGGGAGCAGATGCTGAAAGACTGGATCCACACGACGACCTGCTCAGCATTGGTGGAGATGCCCTTCATGCCTCAGATGATACGCTACTATTATGACACAATATTTGTAGTGAAGCGTTGAAGGTTGTCGATATCATCATCATTGGATGTTTCAACTTGTTTTACTAGTTTGAGTGATACCAACAGCACACGTTGGTAATTATGTCACTTAAACTAGTAAAACAAGTCTAAAACATCCAATGATGTTGTCATCACCAACCAGAGGTCCAGAATATTTATTCCATTACCCCATGAATATTGATCTATGATCTTGGCAGCTTCCGACATGACAAGGTCACAACAGTACTGCCTTCAAGAGGCTTGACATGCATCAATCAAGGGAAGGCAGTAGGAGGCATGAAGGGCATCTCTACCAATGCTGAGCAGGTAGCCGTGTGGATCCAGTCTTTTACCATCTGCTCCCATCTCTCCAAGTCATTGGATGAGATGTACGATACTGAAGCAGTGGATAACACAACGGAGTTCAACAGACAAAGAAGAGGGTAAAGGACGGCGAGGGTTGGATGCAGAAGGCTGGCATAAAATCCTGAAAGTGCTATGGGAGTGAGTGGGTGGGAACCCACTCTACCATGGAGACTACCACCCTCCAACATATAATAAAGGCCAGGTAGAGGCTGGCAATGTGAATGTGCAGTATTGTAAATGAGCGTTGCATGTTCTGTGTGGATAAATGTGTTCATAAATGTTCTATTTATTTCAGTTATTTCAAATAAAATACAGTAATCTTTGTAATGCAATGGATTCAGTGTCCTATAGTATAAATCAAACCAAAATGACCACCAGGAGTTTAAATATGTCCATTTCTGTTTTAAACAGTGATTTAGAAATGTGTAAATGTCAGAAATGGATTCAGCATCCTCAATAACCCTCAAAACCAATCAAATATTGTCCAAATCGGCCAAGCAGTTCCTGAAATATTGTCCATAGGTGATTATGCTAATTGTCTCCACCAGGCCGAAGGCATGGGGAGAGAGTATGTTTTGCACTCCGTCCGTCCGTGTGTGTGTGTGTGTGTGTGCGTCCGTCCGTCCGTGAGCAGCTAATCTCGGCCACCGTTAACCTGGTCGATGCCAAATTTTTCACACACACTCCCTGGATGCCAACGATGAACCTCTGCCCCAAACTTTCCAGAACGGCCTGTTATAGCTCCACCAGGAGGCCGCTTTGTGCAAAACAAGTTTTTGCACAGTACACCTACAGATTTTGTCCAAACATCACGCAAATTGGTACACAGTCTCTCTAGAGCCATTCAACCAAACCGGTCTTTCAGATTTCTCAGACTCCATCCTGATTGGTTAAGATTGGCTTCCAAAGTTCACAGGAGTGCTCAGTTTCAAACAAAATGCTGCAAATCATGAACACATCGCGTGATTTCCGTGAAATTGTGCACCCACATTCCCACTAGGCCCAGGACAAAATGCCACATGAACAATTTCAACTCAGCCTCAAGGTGGCGCTATAACTGGCCGAAAAGTGTTTTTACCTCTAACTGCACGGATCTGTGGATAACCTGGTGGAGACCTGTGCCCAGAAGGGCACTTTTTCTAGTTAAGCTTGTTATGCTAATTATGAAAATTACCCAAAATATGCAAGTTGGCATACAGCAGTTTCTAAATGCCATACTCTACATTTCTAACAAAACATTAGGGTACTCAAGATGCCCATGTTCACTCTGGCAAGTGGTCTATTAGTCCAAGAGAGAACCCCAACATTTTAGTCTTGGCTACCTGTCTTTTCCTCAGTGCGACTGGCTCTAAAATTATTGTCGACATCTAGTCTAGACAATCTATAATATTTATTATTGCCTAGCCCTACATTAAAGAGATTAGACAAAGACGGAATCAAAGAGCGATAGAGGAGATGAGAGAGCATGAAAGGGTGCATGGCAGAGAGTAGGAGAGGTTAGGAATTAAGCAATTACATTTTTTATGTGGGTTGAGTCTCAGGAAGCACCATGATAATGAATAATGACTATGAAGGAAACCGGTTTATTGTAGCATAGATTGAGGAAACTGTTTTAGTGCAGTGTTTGCAGTTCTAATAAAAGCTCAATCTGGACCGCCCCTGGTGTTGTAACCAAAATGCACATAAACGGTTAAATGACAAACCAAATACTTTGACAACTAAAATAGATAAATCCATTTTAGAACGATCAAATAATCACACAATAGACAAAAAAATTACAATTGACAACTTAATATCTTCTTTATACTTTCCTTCTCTTCACGGATGGATTAGATACATTCATGTATCACTATAAATAAATACTTCAGTAATACTTCAGAGACACGTGTGTGATGAAGCATGATTGCTGCTAGCCATCTTGTACCTGGTATAGCCCTTAAAGTTGTATATGTTACACTCGGCTTCAATCTGCAGGGCCAACTCTCTGGTTGGGGTCAAGACCAACATACCAGGACCCCCCCGCTCTGCCCTGGGCCTGCAAAAACAGAATGGTGTACACATGCACTCACTGACCACACTTAGCTCACCATGTTAGCAAGTTGCAATGGTTGTCTAAAGTAAGAAATGCCATTTGAAAATACTTAACTTCTGAGAAACATTTCCCTTTCAACAACACTTATAAGCAATAAACATAGACCAATACTATGTTGTTGGTAGGCGTGTTGTTCCGTTTTGACCTACTGTAACAGTCATTTCTCAAAGTTAGGCTATTTACTAACTCTGAGCTGAGGAATCTCATACTCACTGAAAAAAGTGAGTATGAAATTTGAAATTGTAGTTTTCTTTTGCCCAAAAGTGAAACACTGGTTTAAGGGGCAACCTGAATACCTTTTCAAATAATTTAACCAATTAAAACTACATACTACTAATACATTGCAAAAGTTTCCATGTACTTGGTCTACTCTTTTTCACTCTACACACCAAATCTCTTCGCCAAAAATACAGTGTGATCATGTAGATGAGCTACTTTTGCAGAATAGGGATGCTAGAGTCCAAGACACCAAGTCAACTGTACGGCATAATGCCTGTGATGAACAGCAATGGGGAGACAAGTCCCAGACTCACAGAGGCTGTCCGTCCATGTGGATAAAGCCTGGCAGAAGGTAGGCCAGAGTCTTTCCTGTCCCCGTCTGGGCAATTCCAATCAGGTCCTCACCAATGAGCAACACCGGCCATGCCTGAGACTGGAGAGGAACAGATGAAAAACACATCTTTCTTGTTGTTAGGCATGCACAATTCAGTGTCATCGTGATTTTGGAAAGATGGAAAAAGGTTGAAAATAGTTTGAAATCTAGTGGTTGCTGTACAAATATCATAAGATTTAATACCAATAGTTATGTATTTATTCAAATATTTTGAATAAATTGGCTTGTAATAGGATAAGAGAGAAATGTAAAGGGCTCTGGAGGCTTGCATACGTAAAGTCTCCCTGGGCTTGGTACAGACCAGTCTTTGTAATAAAGTGACATTGTTTCAGTCCACTTTCTACCTTGATTATTTCCTAAAGACTCTGATGTGAGTTCTAAATAATCCACTACAGGCTCAAAATAACTTTATATTTAATAATTAGATGAAATGATGCAAGTGTGACTCCAGTCAATGGGTACAAAATACAAATATAAACTACACCCAGGGTAGGAATTCATCAATTGGCTTTGTGCCAAAGGTGTTTCCTGGGCACCGTGCCCAAACAAAACATGATAACAGTGTGATGCAATATGACACCACCGGACGCTGTTCTTTTCTACCAGTTCAAATAGTGTATTATTTCTCCAGGAACCTGGATATAAAAATAATGATCTTTTTCTCAACATTTGTGGGCTAAATTAAGCCATAATGAGACCCAAGCAATCTGATGGTTCTGCTGAACAGAAACATGACAAGTGCAGTGGGCACTAGTCACACTGGATTTTGAAATACCTGTTTTGCAAGACTTCCTCAAAGATTTGACATTTTTTGGCATTCTATGGTTTATTTTTACTAATGTTATTTCCATTTCTACATTTGGATGTTTAGAGGAACAATGAAACCACAAATCAAATCTAATGTGGGGAAGCCCAAGTCACTCAGAGTAAAAGTGTATACCATATCAGTAAGGTTATATAATCCTTCCCACAGCTGACCCGCTACTACTACTACTACTACATGTCAACCGCCTCCCTCCCACCTTTCTGGTCTCCCTATTCACTCCATTTGACTGGAACAAAGCATGCCAGAATAAAGCTAATCTAGCTCATACCGTCATTGGAAGAAAATAAACATGCTCCAACATACAAGTCAGCAATTCTCATCAAAGCTAGCATTAACCAAGACACCAAACTAAGGCAATTCTATGTGATTTCACATATAAACCTGACTTATTATTTATCTCTCAGTATTGTTCCGACAGTCAAATCAGTCAGTCTGTCTTGTAGTCCATCTCATTCCATCAGTTATCCACTAACTTACTCAACGAGCCTGCCAGCTAATTAGCCATTCAAACATAATCAGTCAACAAGACACTAACTAAGGCCCACCCTGGCCTACCTGAATGGGGGTAGGCTTGATGAAGCCGACTCTCACAATGTTCTCCATGATCTCTGGATAGTGTTCAAAGGCTTCCAGGAAAGTGCGACATGGGTTGGGAATAGAACGCTTCTCCCCCTCCTCTTTAAGATCATCCACAAAGATATTATTATTCTCCTCCCTGTAGAGGGAAACACACACACATATACACACACACAAAGAGTTTAAACGCCTTATATTCAGGTTTTGCCACGGTTTTCACTGGTCAACTCCAAAGCTGCAGTCACATGTCACAGAAAATGGAAACTGGCAGCATGTTTTGACACAATCATATCCAACAATCAAAGCAAAAGAGAGGCTCCAACATTAAATATTTTCATGACACAAATCTCACAATATTCAACGCTTTTTTATTGGAGACAAAACATTCTGTCCACTTATTCGATGGGCCATTTTGAATGAACTCTCCCAGTAAAATATGAAACACCTACACATCACTCATTGGCTGTAGGTGAATACGTTTTCATGTTGAAGTTTGTTGGGAAAACAGAATGGAAATGGGATACGAGCAGATGCATGTTTCAATAATGGGGAGACAGGGAGTGACTCCAGTTACATTGGCCAGCAAAACGCATTTTTAACTAGATTTAAAAAATTGTTTATTGTTAGTTTATTTTAATTCGTTTATTTTAAACTAATTTATGAGGTAAATGTCTGAATTCCTTGTGATTCGAGGTCATATTGTCCAGCTCTACAACAAACTACTGGCTACCAGAGGATGTATTTATTTTACACAGTCCATTTGCACAAGATGAAGATCCATTTTGTGTTGGTCTGTGTATCAAAGTGCACTGTGAAATTACTGTGCAACAATGACACCAAGAACAAATCCTTGCCAAAGTGAGTGGGACCTAGGAAAAAGTCCATTAAAGGGGATGCCGATGTTTTTTTTTTGTTAGAATATACAGGCTGAGAGGATTATACTATACAGGCTGAGAGGATATTGATAAAGGTTGCCACCTGTTGGCCAGATGCTGTAATGGGGAAACAAATGTGGCACAAAACAATACCGGAGGCAAAACCTGTCAGTTACCTCCACTCTTGGACTTCCTCTGAAGTGAGACGGGATACATTCTCATTCACAATGTAGAACATCTTCTTCATGGGAGGAAGGTCTACAGAAAAACAGGTTCACAATAATTACTGTTGGGTGCACAATGCCAAGCCTGAATCTGTAAACATAATCCTGTCTGCAAACTTGGGGGCTCCATATTTGCAACCAGCTAGCTATTCAAATGTCATCCATTATATAGTGTACCGGTTCTTGGCCCCTTTTATTGGAGCACTTTTCATGTCATTCAGAGGTAGTCCAGCTCCAAAGGGAGCTGGAGCACAGGCACATACATCTGGGTTTTAGCATTCTGTTGACTGTTAACAATAGGCAGGTGCACTGACAGAAGCAGGCTTGAGCCTCTTGAGTTGTGCCCGAGCGAGGCGATAGTCAAGCTCATACAGAGCAGTGCGATGGCCATGCTGTCAACGCAGTGCCATCCGTGTTTCACACCAATAATCCACAAATGTTTGAGTGCACACTTAAAAATGTGCCGGAAACTAGGTACTTCATTTACCCAATAATTTTGCACTTCAAAATCTCATAATTTTGCTGCATTGAATCACCAAATAAAATGCTGTCCGGACAACACTATGAATGTGAAAATGTTCACAAAACAATATAGAACACTGTATAGAGTTTAGAGTTAAGATTTAAGTCAGTAATTGAAGTTTGAACAAGACTGACATTGATTAAGGAAATGATCATACCACCAGGGACGATTTGGTTTCCCTTCTCGCATATTATGTTAGTAGCCGATCTGCGTTCTCATGCAGATGGGCTACTTTCTGCGTTTGTGTGGATGCACACATGGGCGTGCGTTATTCCGCGACAGAGCCGGAGAAATTTGTTGCCCCCCTCGGCATGTTGCCCTACTCGCAGTGCGTATTGTGCACGTAGCGACGGTGCTGCATACCACAAAACTACTGTAGACCTACTACCAGAGATGATGGTTCATTTGAATGGTTTTCAAACAGCTATATTTTTTTGGATACATACTACTGTAGGTTAAGAACTATACAGATTTCAGCTTTAACAGTCACATTGGTAACTGCAGTGTACTGCACCACTTGGAATAACAGTTTGTGAATAAAGCCATGTAGTTAGTTAATAACTACATGCCTTTGTTTCCTCACCTTTCCACTTCATCTCCTCATACTTTTCCCAGTTATCCCTCAGGTTGCCCCAGTCAATGGGCTCTAGGTCCGGAGCACTATCCGCAGCCTTCAACTGATCAGACGACCAGGCAGAGGAACTCCTGCCGCCGCCACCACCGCCTCCTCCTCCTCCTCCTCCTCTTCCTCTCCCTGCACCTAGAGAAAGCAGGAACGTATGCTGCAACAAGGGATGGGTATTCCTAGGAAATAGCTGTTCTTATCCAGATTAATTACATGGCTATTTTTACATGCACAATTTCACATCAATAATCATTCAGTAAAGTCGATTATTTTAATGTAATAGTTGCAAGTAAACATCATGCCATTTTTCTAAAGTAGAAAAAGAAAAAGCCAAGATAATCTCACAAGGCAGTGCAACGGAATGTGTTTGTAAGCTTGTATCTACAACCCTGACCCTAATAATTACAAATGAATTTGAAAATGGCCACCTAATGTATAATGACATGCCCAAAATAGCGACACCAGATTCAAAGTTGTAATATATATTGCCAATACAGATGTAATCGAAAAAGTCAAATAATGGCTCATATATCAGTCTGGCTCTAATAACAGTCATGATGACCCTCAAGAGTCAAGACCATGTGAGGCAGATAACAGACTAAACAAACTTTGACTTTACCACCACTGCCGAATCCTGAATCATCAGAAACCAGGCTTTCGATCATCTCTTTTGCCTTCTGTTGGGCTTCAGCGGAACCGAAGAGGACCACCTCACCCTGGTAGTCTCCTTTTGTTGTTATCTACAAAAAACACCACAGGATTAGAAATTAAGTGTTTTTTGTAATCTCTCCTTTCTCTCAAATATAGTCAAATTAGTGAACCGATCAAGTCTTGTTTGCTTTTCTTTTTAAAACGTTCCAGACCTGATTGTTGTTAATATAAGCCAAATTCAACTTGCCTTAATTCTTGCACCTGTGGTTTCTTCAAGTTCACGAATTTTGGCTCCCCCACGACCTGTTGAGTGTTAAAAGAGTTTAGCATGTGGTCGAATATAGTCAAAAGCATAGTAATAGGTACTCAATGGAAGCACATAGCTGTAGTACTTGCAGTACTAGCCCTCCAAGCAGAACCCAATGGTACTGAAGTTTCTGACTTTTTGACGACACAGACCATTGGGTCCTGTTCCAGCAGTATCCTGCCACCTGGTACGCGGACATTCATAAAACATAAACAACGTGGATAACGCCTGTATGCGCTCTTTGACGACATTTTTTCGTGTGAGGGCTTCTGAATATGTTTAGTATAAGTACCCATACATGCCGCTGCGAATATCTCCTGTGGCGCGGAAGCCGTTAAGTATTTTTAATCTTTGTTTGACCGATTTGGTCGCTTTGATTCTTCTTTTCCTTCCTTGTTTATTGACACCTCATTGTACCGCCTATCTGGCTAGCTAGTGGCGCTATAGCTATGACAGAGCAGATCAGAAGCAGGGACGTAGCCGCACAAGCCAACCGCACACCGGGAGGCGGTACAATAAACGGTAAACAAACGAGAAGAAATAAAGCGACCAAATCAGTCAAACAAAGATTAAAAATACTTAACGGCTTCTGATTGGCCGGCTCGGAATGAGATGATGTATGATGATAAGATCGGCCGATTCGGCCCTCACTTCACACGGGTGTGATTTTTTTTTTTTTTACATTTGTGACTCAATACAATGGTTTGAGACACAACAGGGCCCACTGATTAAGAAGGCATTAGTTAGCCCTGGTCCAGTGCTTACAGCGAGTAGGCATTGGCCAACTAACTTTTTACTCCACTAGACTAGAGGGTAATTTATTTGATGAGGATCCGATCATCCTTTAACAGCACAAAAATGACCTTGGTGTTCTTCATGCATGGTGGTTGGTTGGGGTGTGGTATGCCAATTAATAATTAGTCCATGCTCCTGTCCATTTATTCTGATTCACTAACGTACATTTCTACGCACACGAAAGATGCCAAATGCCTTGCCTCATGTTGTAGGTGTTGTCCAACTAGCTTTCTGAAGTTTCATTAGCATTTAGCCGCTTCAAAAACCACCTGCATCACAACACTTCTGAGTTTGTAGATGTGATATATAGTATATAAATTAAGAATTAGCCTACCAATAACTCTCCCAATGGAGTCATTTTCCACATTAAAAGTGACCGGCGGGGTTGAGTCGGTCCCGGCGTCACCGCGTTGTCCCCGGCCTCGACCGCCTCCTCCTCCTCGGCGGTCTGAAGCTCCGTCTTCGTCCCACTCCCGACGGCCTCCTCCTGAGCGACCATCGCTGCTGCTCCTCGGTGGCGGTGCTCCTCCGAACCTGGGGACGCTTCTACCGAAACACAGGTTCTCCTTCCCACCACGGCCTGGTGGAAAGCCAAACTTCTGGACGGCGGCGCCGCCACCATCCCTGTATTCTTCTTCCCATTCGTCCATCATTAATGTGCACCTGTTTGTCACACCATGTGCTTCCTCACACACCTTCACGTTCACGCACTGCACCGATTCAATGAACTGAACTGAACGCGATATGCCGCATGCGTACTGCGTAGGTCAGGTCTGTGTGAGCTGAACGAGGGGTTCACTTCTGGCCAATCAAAGCTATCTGGAGGAGTGGCCGGGACTTTTCCGTAGTAGACTACTTTTCCACAATTTTTATTTATTTATTCCCATTATTTGTGAATAGATCACTGGTTGGTTCCCAAACACCGAGACACATTTTTATGGGCCCCTTTATCTTTATTTTGTTTTTAAAGGAATGGACCTAGAGTACGACCTATAGGCCTAGGCCGGGGTAAGTGATTGTTTGGTAACAGGACAACTCACCACTTTTCTGTTTTCCTCACGGAATCTTCCCCCGTGAGGGGTGGGAGATGCTGTAGGAGTGTAGGCTACGGAAGACACTATAGACAGCTGGACTTTGAATATCTCTAACTCTAACTATAAACAGCAGACAGCCTAAGTACAAATATAATTTATGAAAAGGCTACTACAGTGAAGTTGGTTCACGGAAGTTGTTGTAGGCTTTGATTGATTGATTGATTGATCTATTAACAGTTTGCAGAATTACAGTACATTTCAAGTAGCCTACAACTCAATACAAAAACTGTAACAGTGAGTGGACGACACCATAAAGCATTACACTTGTTTACAATTGGGCCCACCATTTTCAATTCATTTACCATTTAGAGACGTACGATTCCGAATATACACAACTATATAGTAAAAAGTAAATCATCATAGGAGGTAAAAAGGGAAAAGAAACATATACAGTGAGGGGGAACAGGGGTGGGTTTAGCCTACAGTTTCGAATTGCAGCCGTCCGTAGCATCCCTTTGAGAGCAGTTTTGAAGGAGTCAAGGGATTCGCATGTCTTAGGTCAGATTCTCACCTAATACTTCGGTAGACTCAGATCCGTATGGGCGGGGAAAGGGAATTCTTGCATATTTAATTGGCTGCGGTTTGCCTTCACACTGTCATTCGCAGCAATTGGAAACGCAGCAGGGGGGACCTTATCAATGTGTTCCGTTCATAAACTATAGCCTACACAGTGAAATCTATGGTGATAAAATTACACTCATAACGTGCATGTGTCGTGCCGCCGGCCCCCCCCCCCTCTCTCTCTCTCTACGCACAGCCGCCACACACTGTTCTTTTGGGCATGGAGGCACAGCGCTGCATGAGCGCACTGATATAACTCCCCAGTCCCACACAGTGACAGCACTCCATGTTTACGGCACGCACAGACAGACAGACAGACAGAATATTATGTAGGCTATAATACACTGCAGTGTTTTTATGTGTTTTCTTAAGCAATTGATTATTGTAGCCTACACGTCCTCATTTCGATCAGGGCTTCAGTCTCCTTATTCGACCACGTCTATCCACAGTAACGGGACATCTTTGCGCTGCGTAAAATATGCCTTAACCGTCTCCAACTGTGTTCAGCTCCTCACCCGCCACATTATGTTTGCTTCATTTCCTTTATTTACTGCGGATTGCATTCACACCTGCACCGAATCGTAGTCAAGTGCGATTCGAAGCGAAGCGAAACCCACGTTTTTGGGCGGAGTAAAATGCGGTTATTTGCTGCGCATTAGGATTCGAATGAGCCTTCACACCTGCCAAACGAAGCGCACTTTCTGACAATGCGCAGCAGGATTCGTTTTAATCGCAGCAAAGCTCTCTGGTATGAATGCGACCTTAATGACTGTTGGTATGGCGTTCCACATTTTGGTGGCATAGGAGCGAAATTAATTTAGTCCCTTGTTTGTGCCGAATCTGGGTTGCAACTTGCAAGCCATTCCAGCCTGTCAAAGTGGGCAGGGCAGGGGTGAGGTGGGTTCGGGGAGTGTGATATGAAGTCGCCATATCTCTCCAACTTTTTATTAAACAGAGAATGCATTTTCAGATCGGGATACCAATTTTATCCAATCATCAGGCTAGATAACTCAGACAGGATACAGATTAAAGTGAAATTGGAAGTATACTGACACAAAGAAATGAGCAGACAAAATCGGAACTGAAACCAATTAAGCTGATAAATGGCTGAGTGGCTGAATTGATTGATTGAAATATTTATTAACAGTTTGTAGAATTTACAGTACATTTTAAGCACAAACTCAATACAAAGACTGTTAACTGTGAGTGGACGACCCAATTAAGCATTACACTTGTTTACAACAGGGTCCACATTGTTCAATTCATCAAAACATTTAGAGACATACAAACATTTAGAGACATACAAATAGACATTTCTATGTAGCTAAAGAACAGAACAGGAATTCATCATATAGGAAGCAAAAAAGGGAAAATATACATTATACAGTGAGGGGAAATGGGGGTGGGGGGAATCAGATTTTACAGAGGCCAGTTTCGAATTGCAGCCATCCGTAGGTGCCCTTTGAGAGCGGTTTTGAAGGAGTCAAGGGATTCACATGTCTTAATGACTGTTGGTAGGGCGTTCCACATTTTGGTGGCATAGGAGCGAAAATAATTTAGTCCCTTGTTTGTGCCGAATCTGGGTTGTACATGGTTTGTTGCACTCCCTCTGGTGTTGTGGGTGTGGACTACATTAATAATAATAATAATAATGGATTTTATTTATAACGCACTTTACATTCGTAAGAATCTCAAAGTGCTACAGAGTGAATAAAAGCACATTAAGGAAGTATTTGGACAGGTATGGGTATCTTGGGTATCTTGGGTATCTTGGTGAAATGTTTGGCGCGTTTGGAAATAGCGCACTGAGCTGACTCTGAGCACATGTGCAATGTAAACTAATAGGCGAGTGGCAGTGCGCTCCGGTGCAGTATTTCTGAACACGCGTTGTCTGCACCTATATATCCTACCTAAAAACGAATATATTTTATGTGTATTAAAGAGCTGGAGAGACAGACACATTTTGGGCTTAGGGCTTTTACTGAACACTATAGCTGATAATTAGCTAGAATATAGTGATTTATTTAACCTTTAACAAAAAACGTTTTTGTTTTAACCAAAAATCACTTACCCTATACCTTTAATTATATATTTTTCTCAAAAGTAATTTCATGAAGAAACATCTAAGAATTAAAATCCAATAGAAAACAAGAAGTAAGCCTATTATAGTCTGCCTTATATAACGTCATGCCAATTGCCAAACCCACTGTGTTAATTTCTCCACACTCTCAGAGTACAAGTTACAACACATGGCTCAGAGTTAAAATAACACTCTGGATTGTACATGTGTAATGTGGTCCAGGTCATTATAAGCTCCAGCAAAGCTCTTAAGTCTCCCAGTCTTTATCTCTGCCTGAGGGACCGAGGACAGAAAAGATGAACTACGGTGACCACTATTCCTCGTCGTCGTCCTACCGAAAGATTTTTGGAGATTCTCCCCGTTTTTCAGCACCCCCCTTGCGCTTGAGCGGTGGCTCGGCCCGGTGCTCGACCTCCTCCTCTGGGTTCAGGTCATTGGCTTCATCCCGAAACAGCGCCTCGTCCTCAGGCTATTACAAAGGGTCATTCCGGCCCTTGTCCTTCTCCCCCGTCCCGAGCGACAGCCTCGACCTAGCCCAGACCTCCGTCCTCAACAATGAGGTCAAACTCATACGGACCAACGAGAAGGAGCAGCTCCAGGGTCTCAACGACCGCTTCGCCATGTTCATCGACAAGGTCCGGACCCTGGAGCAGCAGAACAAAGTGCTGGAGACCGAACTGGTCACGCTGCGACAAAAGCAATACGAGCCGTCCCGGATCGCCGACCTTTACCAACAGGAGATGCGGGACCTCCGGGCGCAGGTGGAGGAGGCGAGCAGCGAGAAGAACCACATGCTCATGGAGCGGGACTGCATCGAGGACGAGCTCCAGAAGCTACGCGTCCGATACGAGAATGAGGTGAGGGCGCGGGAGGATGCGGAGCAGACCCTGAGGTCGTTCAAGAAGGACGTGGACGACGCCACGATGGTGCGGTTGGACCTGGAGCGCAAAGTGGAGACCCTGTTGGACGAGATCACGTTCCTGAAGAAAGTGCACGACGAGGAGATCCACGAGCTGAGTGGAATGGCGTCACGCGTGTCCGTGGAGGTCGAACTCCCCAAGCCGGACCTGACCTCGGCCCTCAAGGAGATCCGGCACAGTTACGAGTCCATCGCAACCAAGAACCTCCAGTCCGCCGAGGAGTGGTACAAGAGCAAGTTCGCCACTCTGAACGAGCAGGCCACCCGGAACAACGAGTCCCTGCGCGCCGGCAGGGAGGAGATCAACGAGTTCAGGAGGCAGCTGCAGTCCAAGACCGTTGAAATTGAGACACTGAAGGGCACGAACGAGTCTCTGGAACGACAGATCCGAGAAATGGAGGACACACAGAATGCCGAAGTAGCTGCCATGCAGGTAAAGCTATAAAGCGATGTCATAAGAATTAAGACTAACTTGTATAGCGCTGCGTAAGGCCTAAAGAAGCAATTCAACTGTTGCATGTAGCCAACTCACCCTACTGTAAATTATAGGCCTATATAGCGGCCCATGAATTAATGAGAACTCCAGAGTTAATGGATTGTGGTAGCTAGTTAATTGAGTTTATATAAGCTTATGAGTATATGCCAAATTATTTAAAGGAAATATTGACGCACAGTCCAAAAAGCAAGATAAAAAAAACAGAGTTGCCCAGTTGTCCATTGTGCTGAAGCACTATCAGCCGCCAAGGTCGCTATGTAATTATATGTATACGTGCGTGCAGTGACTGCAGTCCATTTATAGCCTATATAAGCTAAGCCTACTGTAACTGTCTACTTTCAAGTTCAGTCTAAAGGAATCAGCAGCTTTAAGTTCATCAAGTCACTGCTAGGCCAAAATGTAATGTTCTAGACTTCTAGTGCGGTGTAGGCATAACCAGGGAAAGACATGGCAGTAGAGTCGTTCATGGGTGGATTAAAGGTGCTTAAAGTGATTATTAATTAGCTTTAAGTGCTAAATAGCTCTATGTTCTGATAGGAATCATTGCTTCTACAGCATTAGTTCAGTAACTGGTTTCTGTCTGATTGTCTCTCTCCCTCCTCTCACATTTTCAGTGCCCCGCCCTCATCTCTCTCCTCTCTCTGTCTGTCTCTCTTTCTCTCTCGTCTGACATCTGACCCCTTCATCAGCAGTATCCCAATGTGTGACTCCATCTCTGATCATTCAATACTTTTCTTGTACACAGATAAACACAACCGTTTCTCATCCAACAGACTCTTGGTCTACTGAGTAGACCAAGACCCCATGGTCGTGTAATATCCAAACACAGAGTTAACACTTAATTCTGACCCTTCTCTTTTTCACTGTTCCAGGACACCATAGTCCACCTGGACAATGAGCTGAGGAACAGTAAAGGTGAGATGGCTCAGCACCTGCGGGAATACCAGGACTTACTCAATGTCAAGATGGCACTAGACATCGAGATAACTGCCTACAGGTACCTTCTCAACTGAGAAAATGAACTCTCTCAAACAAACACACAATCTTGAACCCTATGTAATTCACACACAGGTTACATTGAAAATATCCACCCTGACATCTCCTTTGATCCTCAGAAAACTGCTGGAAGGAGAGGAGACACACTTCAGCACAGGGATGTTATATGGAGCAGCCAATCACAGTGTCAACTACAGCTACGTGCCCCTCCCCTCAGCAGGCTCTTCCCCCCCCTCATCCTCCAGGAAGAGCCGGAAGAAGGAAGCGGCTCGGAAGGAGAGCCTCAAGGAGACTGCTGAAGTCAAGGTGGAGAAGAATGAAGAAGCAGACCTTAACTCCAACAGCTAGAAAGAGACAGAAAGAGAGTGAGATAAAGAGAGACCTTGGCCCTACTCAAGTGACAGTGTTTCAAAGCTACTCTGTGCATAAATGTAGTCCCAGGTTTCCAGAAGGTGGCATACCCATTTCCTGTTCCATTTCAGTTTTCCATATCTTCGTTTGATTGGCAATGGCTCGGCAGCAGATTTCAATGGGAAACCAAAGATTGTTATTTTAGGAAGATAGTCCATCCTGAATCGAGCCACTAGAGGCGACATGGTACACAAATCCTACAAATGGTCTCCTAAGTAGGCAAATCTCGCGGATGTCCTGGTGCTATTGTGTGTTGCTGGGAGTCTGGGACAGAGAAAGGTTGATAATAAAGTAGATTTTCTCCTGATTTGTCTCTCTGAAAAGATCCATTTTAGTATGAAAATCTTGGGAATGTTGTGTGTGTGTGGCTTGTGATGATCGGATCCAGTTCAGTGACCATGGAGCTTAAGAATGTTTCAGACGTTGTCTTCCATTGGAATGAATAGACTCCAACCTGCTTCACATCCATTAAAAAGGCATCCGCTAAGTGTGGGATGGCGTATCTTCCTAAATTAAGCATCTTTGACTATGGTTATGCACAGAGCCTATTATTAGTTCAGTCACACTAATCTCTAACTCTAATCACAACAACACAAGGCCATGTTCTACTATAACATCTCTAACTAGAGCTGACATATGGTGCAATTTGGTGGTCAAAGGTCAAGGTCAAGATTGAAGATCAATTATTGATTTGAACACTGTCCATCATTTCTGACCTACTGTATAAGATTGCATTTACAAGCTTGTCTCAAGCAGTTTCACTATCTGCGATAGTGTTACTTTGACATACTACAATAAGATACTGATATATTGATGACGTTTGTAATTTTGTACAAATGAAAGTAAATGGACCCGGAAGGAATACAAATGACAAATGACTGAGTACACAATGGAACTTTAGGTTGCACTCATTTACAAAACCAGACATTGACCGATTCCTACAGAGAAATGTGTTGTATTCTGTCTTATATAGACCACACTAAGACCTTTGACATTTAACAAATATTTTGGTTCCTGTGTGAGACCACTTAATGTTTCTAGAAGGCTTTTTACTTCCTCAATGGTGTCAAAGTTTTGTGTGGGAGATTTGCACTGAAGCCTATTTGTAATGATACAATGAACTAAGATGTTTAGGATAAAATCCATATTTCTCGTTTCTATATTTTTGTGATTAAAAACCTTAGTGTGTATAGTGTATTATTTCTGTTGTCAATGTCATTGTCATTTAAATGTTATGTACACTACATGTTGTATGGTAGTCTTTAGAACAAAATTCCTTACTAAATGGCACAAGGAAAAGTTACATTCATTGGTAGG
Source organism: Protomyctophum parallelum (assembly GCF_964188405.1). Classification (NCBI taxonomy): domain Eukaryota; kingdom Metazoa; phylum Chordata; class Actinopteri; order Myctophiformes; family Myctophidae; genus Protomyctophum; species Protomyctophum parallelum. Next base: position 9,271,265 of record NC_139704.1, on the reverse strand, counting down.
CCTACAGTGATTGATCGATTGATTTTATTTTAGTAAAAATGCACAGCCTAAAATATATACAATTTATAAATCATACCAAGTATAACACACACAATACTAATTTCCAGTGTGGTCTTCCCACTGACTGAACATTGTTTGTTGTGAAATATAAAAAACGAAATTTGAATAAAATGAAATGCCCAAACATTCTTCACAGCTTTCAGTTTTATACTAGACAAACACAACATAGACATAACAGGCCTATAACTTGTAAGCCTATACATTCAGGCTTGGTTCACATTCAGGTCCCAAAAGGGCTGGGTCAGAGAGGGTTCCAGGTGGTACCTAGCTAAATGATAGAGTTGGTAACCAAATGGACCCTTACTAGATCTTTACATCTTGAGTGTAAAATTACATTTTCACACTCTCAAGAGTTAAATTATTGTTAAACATCTGCCTTACTTAATTTACCACAAGTCTACACAATAAGGGAATGTATAGAATTGTTATTTTCCTATGGTACCAACATCAATTGCAGTTGCTTTACCGTTGTGACGAAAAGAGAGCTGAGCCTTAAGGCTCTGTCTACCGAGCAATTCTACACCAAATCTCTTCAGACGGAAAAATCAGTCCAAGTACAAAGCGACCTCACCCTAAAGGGCGAGGTTGCGTGCACTGGCCATATATAGAGCGTATTTTGAGTGTATAGGGTGTGATGAGGTCAGCTCAAGATATGGAATGTCAGAACAGGTCAGATCCATATATGGAGATCTAAGGGTGGCAGCAGGGGCAGTGTATTGAAAATACAGGGTTTGATGAGGGCCCTATTGAGAATTCTAGTTTTCGACGGCTGCCAGGCGCGGCTGCACAAATAACTTTGGGGCAGGCCCGTCTAGAGTTTAAATGGACAGGTGTCAGTCAAAAGGGAGACATCGGAAAGGAAGGATGGATGGGGAACGATATGGAATGTCAGAACAGGTTCTTACCTATATCCATATACTAATATTGATGACATCAGGGATCTCCATATATGGGCTTAATTGTGACAGCAGGTCGCATTTACTGATGTCATAGTAAATGTGACCTTTGCGGCAACCACAGTGGTTATCATGAGACTGTTACAATATGATCATATATGGGCATTCCCATATAGGGGCTTAATATTGATCAGTCAGGGATCTCCATAGATGGGCATAACAGGGATTGTATTAAGGTATCAGTTGGGAATGCAAAAGTGTATGGAACCTTTTCACGTGACGTCACGATGACCTGGGGGCTTGCCTGGGGTGACCAGGGGACTGATGTCACGATGACCTGGGGGCTTGCCTGGGGTGACCAGGGGACTGATGTCACGATGACCTGGGGGCTTGCCTGGGGTGACCAGGGGACTGATGTCACGATGACCTGGGGGCTTGCCTGGGGTGAGTGACAGGGTTTTGAGTTAGGTGACGTGTCAGAGTGACGGGGATTGTGAGTGAGGTGCCAAAAACGCAAGGTTTCTCTGGTCGCAATTAAAAAAAAAAGTGGCTCATCCTGGAGTTGTTCCACCTCAGTTTATCACAACAGCTTCAGGTAAAAGCAGATCAATGAAGTGATATACCCTTTCGCTTTCTGATTTGCACTCTCATACTAGAGCACGCTTGGTGAATAAAACACATGTTGAGATCTTCATGTTGAAGTTCTCCTTGTGTATATTAGACACTAGTAGGCCTCTCCACAGATCATAGCTTAAAGTCAACACAGTAAAAAACCTCAATGAAACTAGTGCCCAAATTGAACCATGTACACTTCCAGAGTTACAAATTATTAATTGCCAGGATTTTCCAGTGAACTCTAAAACGGGGGCGGCTGTGGCTCAGGGAGGTAGAGTAGGTCGTCCAATGATACCTGGGTCAGCGGTTCGAATCCCGGCTCCTCCTGTCCACATGTCGAAGTGTCCTTGGGCAAGACACTGAACCCTACATTGCCTCCAATGAGTTGGTCGGTGGGAGCTTGCCACCATTGGTGTGAATGTGGGAAGTGAGGACACTGGCATCGAATGTTCGCCGCTTCACCTCCCAATGAATGAACCATTGTAAAGCGCTTTGAGCACTTGGAAAAGCGCTATAAAAATGCAATTCACTCATTCTAGGCCAAATACGTTTTTGACTTCTTTTAACAAATAGCCATCCAGGCTAAAGACGTCTTTAACTTCTTAACATAAAAAAAAAACATCTTAAAAAATAACACACAATTAAATACATGACTCAAGAGCTGCATAGTCATTTATTTAACAAACTACCATGTATAAATACCCGTTACATTTTAGCTTCATCAGGAAGCATATAAACACATCATTGGAAGTCTGTACAAAATATAACTTATGTAAATCTGTGAGGCAATGAAATCAGAATATACAATAGTAGTCCTTAAAGTAGACAACTTTGGTAGCAATAAAAAGCCCTTTCTCTCCCAAAACAAATTAAATACAATTACAGTAATTAACAGTAATGTAGCCTGAAGTAAAACTACACAAACCATGTCTTCAGTTGTTCAAATATGAAATTATACCAGTCCTTATATAGGAATTTAGTCATGTTTAACTGTAAAAATAATTCAAAACTCTGTCACAGTTTACAGCTACAGCAAAATGGCTAAGCCTGATATACACAAACACACACTAGTAACACCTGAGGGTGCATTGTGATTATGGAAAGGAGAATGATTCAATGGTATAAAACATAGTACATCAAGCAGCATTGAAATACAATCACAGCATTTATCCCCCAAAAAACTAATTTCAAGCCATTATAAAAGTGTCACACATGAAAGGATAGGGGAACCAGAGTTTTTCATTTCGTCTGTGAAAACAAATTATTTTCATTTCTCTTTTTTTGTCATGTTTTTCACTCTCCTCCTCTGGTCAAAAGCAAGAACCAGATTATTTGTATTCAAACCTAAAATAACAACTGATGGACAAGACAAACAAACCAAACCTGCCGTGATTCCAGCGCTGTGTCTGAACCGACCAAACAACCAAATCGTCTTAATTAACAACCGTTACTTTACGGATGTAACAAACCAAGGAATTAATTTAATTACAGCTAAATTACTTTAACTCTGATATTTTCATTTATTTATTTATTTTTAAGTATTAATCAAACTTTTTTGTGATGGACGGTCAGTCTCTCAAGAGCCCTCCGGTCGGGGGATCTATCGTAGTGGATAGAAAAATTCTGTGACTACTTAAAAAGGACAAATGGAAAATCGCTGGCAAATTATTTATTTTTACTCAGTGAATGAGTAAGTAAGAGTTGAGTGTTACGCCAGGGCTCCACTGGGCGCATTGCGTCTCCGTCGCGTCCTGCTCGCGTCATGACAACGTCACGCTAGAGGTGCTCCACCACAGGCTTTTGAAAACTGCGCGTCAGCAAAAAAAATGTATACATGACTGGACGCGTGCGTGCGTCAAAAAACGAACCGGGGCAATTTTTGAGTCACCGAACGCAGCACAACGCAACGCGGGCAGTGGAGCCACCCTCCATTGATTAAAAGGGCACATTCCCGACACTGACGGAGACGCGACGCAGACGCGCCCAGTGGAGCCCTGGCGTTAGGGAATCTAGCTTGAGCAGCGTTTGGCTATAGTTTTACCCAGGAAAAATAATTTTGCACCGTGCATGACAGCAGGGCTAATAATATAAATAAAATCAATAAACATTCCTGTAAAACAGTTTCTGTTCTTCCTGCGACCCTGTCAAAACATCCCAAGACCCATTTTAGGCCCCATGTATGTTGGCTGAGACCCACTGGTCTAGAAAATGGCCATTTGTGATATTCCATTTTAGCTATATAATCATAGCAACAGAAAATGTAGGATTTAGAACAGTGGGTCTCAAAAATCACGTTGTGCCGTGTTGTGAGCTGCTTTACAAAATTACCAAAAAAAATGAACAAACTTCCCTTCGGGGGAGGGGGGCACATAAGGCTCTTCAAGGCTGGTCAGGCCGGACCAGGCCAAAATGAAGCACCAAAAGACCATCCTAGGGGAAAGAAATGTACAAAAAGTTGATAAAACAATTGAGCTGAAAGTATAACTGTTGGTTGTGTGACCTCCATCTATGTGTCTCTGGATAGTGGATACTGATGCTAACCTGTATTGCGTCCTCTCCTAAGCTTGTTTTAACGTCTTGTAGTGACTGGTACTGATCCAGAAGTTGTTCTCCACAAACCACATCCACCTGTACACAACGGAAAGATTCAATTCAAGTTAAATTATCTTATTAACAGATTGTGGAGACGGTGGAGAAAAAAAAGTGCACTAAATCAACAAGCTATATAGATAGCAAGTTTTAGTTTATTTGAATCAACAAATGCGGCTCACCGCATTTGTTGATTTGACCCCCAATTCAACCTATTGATGCTGAGTGCCAAGCAGGGAGGCATTGGGTCCCATTTTTACAGTCTTTGGTATGACCCGGTCAGGGACTAAACCCCCGACCTCCCAGTTTCAGGGCAAGGCCACTGTCTGGTCATGCTCATCTAGAAAGGGCAGGGCAGTGGAAGCAAAGTGCCGGAGCCAAGAAATCAGTCTAATCTCTTAATCCCTGATCACGTGTGTTACTGCTAAATATGCTCCCGGAATGAGGCGTCATTGACACACCGGTTCATGCTGTGGTGTTGCAGTACCACACTGACAGTGTATCATAGAGCTAACATTATGGCATTTCTCTATTCAGACACTAATAGTTTAGTATAGTATATTCACCATCATCAGCTTGCATAAAACACAAATTAAACAAAACATGTCCTCTGTGTCAGGAAACAGTTTATGTCCGTTCGGTCCTGAAAGGAATGTTTGGCTATTTGAAAACGATATTTAATTTAGGAAATCGTCCACAAACAGACATCCTTGCATAATATCTTCCATCTTTTCCCTTTCAAGATCTTCACACACACATTTATAACCCTCTTTCCCTTGCAGTCATGCTCCCACGGCTCTCTCAGAGACAATCAGGATCAAGGTTGCAGCCTGTGTCACTTTCTGGTGGTTAGGTTTTAAGTCCCAGGTGAGCTGACCTGGCAAGTGGGGCTGAGCTCCATCTTCCTCCTGATGAAGAGCTCCACGTGACGAATGGTGGCCTCCCCTGACACACGCACGTACCGCCTCTCCAGGGGCTGTAGGAGACAGAGGAGGGGAGTTGTTATTTTGGAGGTCCGACACATTAATTAACAAATGGCAGTGATATCTATTGCGGTTTCCATCTTCTATTAATCTGGTGTCCGTGAGGTCAGTGTCTGGAGATCATCTGTCATTCTGTTGAGCTGGTCATCATTGTGATGTCAGAACATCATTGTGATGTCAGAACAGGCCATCTCCATATATGGAGATCTAGGGGTTTGATGAGGTCAGATCAACATATGTAATGAATTCTGTACTGGCCATATATGGAGCGTGTCTTGAGTATACAGGGTTTGATGAGGTCAGATCAACATATGGAATGTCAGAACAGGTCAGCTCCATATATGGAGATCTAGGGGTTTGATGAGGTCAGATCAACATATGTAATGAATTCTGTACTGGCCATATATGGAGTGTGTGTCTTGAGTGTACAGGGTTTGATGAGGTCAGATCAACATATGGAATGAATTTGGCATTGGCCATATATGGAGCGTGTCATGAGGCGTGACTACGTTTTGGTAGTGTAGAAAGTGGATCTGCATTCCACATCAAGGATCTAAATAAATAAAGATGTGATTAGCCAAACACACCGTTTAGTATATAAAGGGTTACATTTGTCTTCATTACCTTGTAGTTGTTGATGCCCTCTTCAGCCCTAGAAACAAAACAATAGTCATTATAGTGGTTAACATTTTCTATGAGACATTTTCTCACTTAAAAAAAAGGGAAGAGTGGCATCTACTGGTGGTGACATTCAAGTACAGCAGAGTATTATGGCATTAGAATTGGCATTGAACATTGGTAGTAGGGGTGTAATGATACATTTTAACAACGATACGATACGTATCACGATACATGGTTGACGATACATGGACGATATTGGTTAATTATGGCAATACGATTCAATGATTTAAAATTGATAGATTAACTATTTATCAAAGAAATTAAATGTAAACATTTTGGATAGTACAGGTTTTCTTTTAAAGGAAAAAGTATGAATATGGACATAAATAAATAAACAGTGATTCTCTGGTATAGACATTATATTTGAACACATATACAGTAGACAAACCCGTGCTACCATGACATGAACACTTACAATTGCTAAATACAATGCAAAAGTACTTGTACTTCGATACCGATTATTTGCATAGCAAAACGATACGATACAAAGTCAATGTTGCCGTTTACATTTCGATATACTTCGATTCTTGAAATTAAAATAGATTTTTCTATGCAATTACTATATCGTTACACCCCTAATTGGTAGTGTGTCTATAACCAATCCATGCATAAAGCATAGGACAACATTTGATATGATGACATATGAGATCCTCACCCTACAAACTCCAACATTAAAGACACATCCAGCTCGGGAGGAATGGTAAACACAGTCTGTGGTATGTCCTTCTTCTGTTTCCTCAGACCGGTAGGACATGGGTGGGACACCGTCACTGGAAGGACAGGAGTGTGGAGAGATTAAAGAGAGTGTGTATGAGGTGACCCTGCTTTTCCTCCCGGACATTTAACCAGTGAGGGGTGACGCCCCCTTCTGTGCCTCTATTCCAGGAGGACAGCACTGCCTGGCTTCGCTCCATGGTGGGAAATATTGCTCCATGTTGACAGTGCACGGTCTAAAACTATACTTTAATTGGCCAAAAAACTAGTCGGTGGTAGCGGGATTCGAACCCGGGAGGTGTGGAAAAACAGAATTGTTTTTCAGACTATTAGAAATGTGGAAATGTCCCATGGGATCCCTACTACTACCATCTTGCCTCCTCTCCCCTGCCCCTCACTGGGGAAGAAAAGCGGCTTCATGTAAGAGAGAGAGCCAGAGGAAGAGTGGAGGAAAGAAACAGGAGACAAGGACAAATGGTGTATGCCTTGCAATAAAAGAAAGAACATTAACCACTTGATCCCCGCATCTCTATTCTGGGGGCAACATTCACCAAAAATCGTTATATCATTTCCCTATAGAGGATTTAAGTGGCTACGTTTCAGGAAATAGAAAATATGTAGCCTCTAATGTATGTCAGGGAGAAAATGAGTTACAGGGAGCGGGAAAGAAAGGCAGGGGGCACCAAAGACCAACAATAAGACAGACCGAACATTAACAGAAGGTTTCTTGACAGGAGCAACAATGCATAACTTGACCCAATGGTGGTTCTGTTCTGTGTACCTGATTTTGGCACCTCCAGACCTTTCCCTTTGTAGAAGGCAACCATTCGTTCACGCTCCGCTGCAAAGCAAAAATAAACAAGTTTTATTGGAATTGTCAAATACAGTAACAAGAACTAACCCATTTGAGGTCTTCTGCACTAAGGGGCTGAAAGGGGCATATTCCATGAGAAGAAATTCAATTAAATTGAAAATTAAGATGTCTGGTGTTACCATTAGAATGGTTGATATTCATTGCAGACCCAGACTACTGTAAATTTGCCTGGTCCACTGAACAAACTTTGAGAGCTATCTTTTTAGATGCTCATTCAAGTGCCCAATTGATAGCCAAACACATGTTGTGAGCTGCCTTTTGTATGAGCTGAGCAGAGTCCTCACTCTCAAATCTGCCAAAACATGAAATATAGTTAATTATATTTATCATCCCTGTCCCCAAGATATTATGCAGTACAAAAGTATTACCGGTATGTGTACTGGCAAAATATAGCCAATATTTTATGAGCCCCATGGTGTTTCTTATCTGGTTATACCAATGTTCAATACACCTATATATATATATCATATATATACACCTATTTTACACTTACATTCCTCCAGAGAGGGAATCATTTTGTAGACAATATCCTGCAGTTGTCTGTCAGGTCTGCATTGAAAAAGCACATTAAAATAGGTTTTAACATAAACTGTTTTGTTGCAGACTTGGGTGTATTATAAATCCTTGAGCTTTAATCATCCAAGTGTTGGAAACATATATGTTGTGACATTATTCCCAAAGTAACACAATTTAAATAAAGATAAAATGATCTCTGTTTTTGCTTCTTTTTAAAACAGTCAGCAAGAAAATAAAAAATAGACAGACAGATCTATTTTCAAAATACTTTTTATACGTTTTGATCTTGTACATTTTGCACAATGAGTACTTTACTTTTGGAAAATGTTGATGCCAATACTTTTGTACTTTTAATCAAGTACCTGAATACCTGACTTTCACTTGTAACAGAGGATTTCTACATTTCAGTGTTGATACTTTTAGTATGGTTCCATTTACTGGGGGGCAGACTTCAATAGGGACTTTAAGCAACGGCGGTTTTCAGGACGGCTCCGCTAGGCGGAAGTACGGCTACTATGACGCAATCGCCGTAGCAGTCAAAATTGTTAAGCAAACAGCCGTCGGTGACGGGTTCCCACCGCTTTTTGGTTCCCATGGCGACGACGCTTCTATAAAGTATGTGTCAAACATAAACACATGCAGACATAAAAAAAAAGAGAACTCCGCTAACTTGCCGATAACTTGCTTCTTACATGCGTTGGACATGATCAGCAGTGGAAAGAGGAAGGTGCTGGAGCAATTTGTGTTATTCTAAAACAGTTTTAATAAACATGGTTATTATGACATGGAATTAGTGTTATTTCTTCATTCAGAGCATGCCAACACATTACACAGCAGAAGAAAGAGGTGATGGAGCAATCGGTGTAAATGTATGACAGTTTATTTGAATAAACGTGGTTATGACATGGCGTTGTAGACACTACGTAGACGTGTAGGTTCTGCCGCAGTAGGAACGGCTGCGACGGCAAGCTGGTTTATCTATGGACTATGGAGCGCTGATCCATTTCCGGAGCGGACTGCCGTAGCTGTCGTTGCTTAAAGTCCCTAGTGTGTGTATCACGGCAACTTGTGGTGTTACTGTTGCTAGAGCATTCATTCTCCAGTGGATACTCTGTGATGATGGAGATGTTCTCTCAACGGATGCAACAGAACAACATCAATCCATGACTGCAAAGTCTCTGCTTCACACGCCTGCACTTGTTATAGCAACACATACGAGATGGTTTGCATTGGCTGGACGAGATGGTTTGCATCCATCCATTTACAACTGGGCTGGCGGTGGCTAAGGGGTACTATCCAGTGGCTATGGGGTGGCTAAGGGGTACTATCCAGTGGCTAAGGGGTACTATCCAGTGGCTAAGGGGTGGCTAAGGGGTACTATCCAGTGGCTAAGGGGTGGCTAAGGGGTACTATCCAGTGGCTAAGGGGTGGCTAAGGGGTACTATCCAGTGGCTATGGGGTGGCTAAGGGGTACTATCCAGTGGCTAAGGGGTGGCTAAGGGGTACTATCCAGTGGCTAAGGGGTGGCTAAGGGTTACTATCCAGATTCCAGTGGCTGGATAGTAACCGCAAGGTTGCCAGTTCGAACCCGGGCTCCCCCAGAGTTAGTGTCGAAGTGTCCTTGAGCAAGATACTGAACCCCTAATTGCTCCTGATGTGCAGGTTGTGCTGCCATCAGTGTATGAATGTGTGTATGAATGGGTGAATTGATGCACAATCTATGTAAAGCGCCTTGGATAAAGGCGCTATATAAATGCACCATTTATCATTTACAACTCGGAGAGTGAACGAATGTAGGCAAATTGACCCTTACAGTTCCAACTGGTTAGAATTGAACAATCAGAGTTAACGCTACAGTGAGAATTTTGAATTGGGGGGAAACCCAGACATACCTGATATTGTAAAGTGGCTGTGTCTCGTGAACCACGGTGCTGCATGTTGGACATCTGTTGCTGGTAAAGAAGTGCTTCACAATGCAGCTTTTACAAACTGTGAGAGAAATAACATGAAATGATCAGAAGTGATTTAATTCCAATTTACAACCCATCACATGACCAAAGGGACATCAAAATGACCAAATTCTGTTAGTTAAGTAGCCTACCAACGAAATCAAATAAAATTATTTATCGCTTAAGCTTATGCAGTAACTATTCAATGATTCACTCATATACCAAAATCCATTGACAAATGTAGAGATTTATGAATTACAAAGCCTTCTTTTTGAGTGGTGCAACCACTCCAAGGAACAGCAATGTCCGTGTCCCTGTGTCCGCCTATGTGACGTTAGCCTATGTGACGTCAATGAGCACCAGTGGTATCTGAGTACCAGTAGGGGCGCTGTTGTGCCAGAAAACAGAGAGAGAGATAGTGCTGCATTGTTGCCTGCTAATGAGAGACAGAGAGAGAGAGAGAGAGAGAGAGAGAGGAGGGTGGGAAGAGAGGGGAGTTGCAGCCCTACTAAAAAACTGACTCACTCTCTCTCTCTCTGTTTCTGGCACAACATCGCCCCTACTGGTACTAATAGTCATAGCTCACAGTCACATAGGTGGTGGGTGGGTTAACGTCACATAGATAGGCGGACACGGACATTGCTGTTCCTTGGAGTGGTTGCACCACTCAAAAACTATCTAGAATAAAGGGATTTAAGATCATTAAAGCTGGGCTGTTGCCTTTCATTCTGAAATGACTGAAATGCAGTATTCTCGCGGGCAGTATTCTCACAATACTGCACCCTCATAAACTGAAAGGCACCCAGCTGCAGCATTGCAGAAACACTGCAAGATATGCCTTCTTTCATTTGTCTGAATCAATTATTTTTACAAAACGTCACGGTCATTCAAAACATTTTTGTTTATGCCTCGTCTACTCGGCTCTCATAGATTCCAGTGCATTCCGTCAACTTCCCGTCCAGGGCTTTGTTACTATTCTGCTCCTCATAGCCGCCATTGGACTGGTCTGGCTCCATCAAAGATTGTCTATACGAAGATGCACAAACTTCATTGGAGCCACTAGAGGCGCAATGGACTTTGCTCCTCCCCTCCCCTCTCCCAGGCTGACAACACTGACAACGTCATGTGGATGAGCATTGAGGGCAAATTATATGGCAAATGTGATGATTCCCATTTCCCAAATCAGCCCCATCAAAAAAGAGTCTAAGACAGTTATGGAAAGTTATATTATTAAGCATTGGAACACACATTTTATTTCACTTTTAATGTGTCTATTCATTTCACGTTATAATATTCACATATTCTCATATTAAATATGGGGCCAGAGCCCCCCGTGTGTCGTCCGTCAAATTGCAGATGGACAGAGAGACTCTTCCGGACTCTCAAATCTTGCAAGAGTTTGTTGCTGGGATAACGAAAGGTAGAAGGAAAAAAAACGAATAAAAACGAAAGTAGATTTTCTCCTGATTTGTCTCACTAAAAGAAGCCATTTTAGTATGAATATCTTGGAAATATTGAGTGGCTTGTGATGATTGGGTCCAGTATTTAGTTCAGTGACCATGGAGTTAAGGAATGGTTCATAAGCTGAGTTCACCCATTACAAATTAATAGACTCCAACAATCTTCACGTCTCCTAATAATAATGTGTCTGCCCACACCATGCAGATACAGGAAGTAAAGTTGGGACCTCTTGCTATTGCGTGAATTCCGTTTGTGTCCGAGCATAAGCATGGTAACGCCCCGCCTGCTATTGGCCTCTTGGGCTCCATGAAGTGAACGGAAGTGGCGCAACGCTCTCATCCTATATAGCTCTGGGTGTAACAAGCCCATAACCCAAACTCACATGTGTCTAGGCATTCTGTGATGGTGGTGGCATCAATGAGGAAGCCACAGCAGAGGCCACAACGGATATATGGATAAAACAGGTTCAGGGGCTTTTTGATCTGCAAGTCAAAAAACAAGCCAGTGAAAAAAGTTAATCAAGTCAGCTTTTTATCTGCAAAGCACATTTGACACAGATGCAAACTTAAAAGGACAACTATAGTTTTTTCCAACCATGGTTCATGTTTTAGGTTGTTATTAAATAAAGTAAAAGATGAGCATTTTGTTTCATGTACTAGTTTTATTTTCGTGGTTTTTTGACAGGGGGCAGGGGCTAAATATGTAATTTTTGTACAAGTTTTTACGGCGTTTTCTTTATTATTATTGACTATATAGTCTTACTAGACCCCAGAAACATACATCTGGCCACAAAAGATCACAGGATCTATTGTACGTACAAGATATTATCTTGTACGGACAAGATAAAATATATTTTGAATGCATGGCTATTCAGGGGCTCCGTAGTACGATTCCCATGCAGCGCTCGCCCAGTCTTACTTTATTAATATTAACGGACAAGAAAATTCAAGTTACGGGTTGAAACACTCGTTTCAACAACAATAGTTTCACTATTTGCCAACCTTTACTTTTTGGATACGATGTGCAGAAAAGGGTAAGAAATGAAATGTTCCTAGTGGAAACCATGCACCGGTTCTGAAACACGGTGGCTGAACAAAGACCATACACAAACATCAAAAACGTATTCACAACTGTTAATTTGTATTAGTGTAACATAATGCTCAAAACACCTGGTAAAAGGTACACACTGACATAACTATCCAACCAGGCCCGGCGCCAGGATGAAATGACAGAGGGGGCAATCAGGGGCAGGTATTAGACATGAAGACAATGCGCTACATTTGCATATCTATAGAGGGCAGAGGCGCAATGGAATTTAATTTAATGCCTGGAAATGTACCATTGTTTTGTCTGTAACTATTTGATCTAAGGGGGCAAAGAGGTTGATTTAGGGGGGCAAACACCCCTTTGCCCCACCGTGGCGCCGGGCCTGTATCGAACACTTTTTTAACCATAACATTTTGTGCAGACTGCAAAATGCATTAATACCGCATCACAATCATTTAACCACTTTAACCAACCATGTATGCGTTGGCTATTCAAAAATAGCCGATATATAAACTTTTATTTTTTTAAATTTGGAAGTAAGTATGTAATTCTGTAATTAAGTAGTAATAAACTACTCTTGTTGGGTCCCTGCTTGCACAAAATAAGTTAAGATGGGGGGTCCGGCCAAATGCATGATCAACTTGGGGGTCCTCCTTGAACTGAACTTGCCTCGTCCTCCGAGTCTTCTGTCTTGTAGGGTGAGTCCTGACTGCAGCTGCTCGGAGAGCCGTCCTCCCCAGGACCATGTGTTGGTGACATCTTCGAACAAGACCGCTTTCCGATCATATTATCTGTCATAGGATAATAAGAAAAATTATTTATATAATTATATATATATATATATATATATATATATATTTTTTTTTAAGAGTTTTATTTATAATGCACTTTACATTCCTCAGAATCTCAAAGTGCTATATATATATATATATATATACATACATATACATACACACGTCCAACTTAATAGATATTCTTTCTGGGACAATAGCGAACTTTTGCTATAATAATTGACTTTCTGGCTATGCGCATAGCTTGCTGCTAGCTACCTGAAGATAAGAGTTAAAAGACGTGCAATGAATGAACGCAAAAAGTGTTTCGGCTTCAATAAAGTGATTTAACGAGGAATTGGAGTCACGCTCTTTGCTGTCATTACAAAATAACCAGTGTCTCACGCAAAATAACGTTATATCACTTACTTTATCTTCGTGGTTATTTGTTTTGGATCAGAGAACGAAACTGGCGGTTCGTGGTGTGACAGTCCGCAGCAACAACAATGACTTCCGGGAGGCGGGTCGAGAAATGAGCAATGACGCCACAAGGGAATCCAATGGGAATACATCAGAGGAGGATGGGATTCTATTTGCGTGTGTGTGTGTGTGTGTGTGTGTGTGTGTGTGTGTGTGTGTGTGTGTGTGTGTGTGCGTGTGTGTGTGTGTGTGTGTGTGTGCGTGTGTGTGCGTGCGTGCGTGCGTGCGTGTGTGTGTGTGTGTGTGTGTGTGTGTGTGTGTGTGTGTGTGTGTGTGTGTGTGTGTGTGTTAGGTATATTGTTAGGTATATTGAAGTTAGGTAGGCTATATTGTTTTTGGATTATGGGTTGCAAATCAAGTGGAGCAAGTAAAACACAGCAACACTGCACACCTTTATTTTATTTGGGAAAACTGCCATAGGCCTATATCCAATAATATTTTTGCCTTGTAATGGTCACATATGACGTGGATTGGAATGGGACACTGTTTCTGCATGTTTGCCGACTGTATGCCTGGGCGGTGGCCCAGTTCTGTTTAGAATTCCACCTTAGCCAATCGTAATAAAAAAAAGGTTCTAGACTCATGGTTTTCTGAAGTCACTCACTGGCTTTAATGGTTATTGGTTCTTGCTGAACCCCTTATGGTCAAAAGGCCAGCACTGCTGTTTGTGAACCCCTGCCGTATAGGCTGAAATGTTTTCAGTGGGCCTTTGGTTGTTAGCAGAAAACAAACTACTGAATCCAAACTTCATCAAGGCATCAACGGCTTCACAGTTAAAGAGGGTGACACTCACAAGATTAAATTACCTACCTGGGTTTCATCTTGGTGAATCTTTCCAGTGATAAAATGACAATTAAAGTAATCAAACTCCCCACTCACAGATTGTTGGCTGATGAATGAATATCAACATCCTAATACATCCTAATACTGGGGGGTCAAATCGTGACAGGCAATTCCTGCTGTCAAAAAACCACTTTGTTTGAAATAGACACTCATGCTTTCCAAGGTGTGATTTGGGGTCCTAAGGATGAATACAAAATGAATATCAACATCTTAAAACCAAAATGTTGAATTGTGGGTTTGAGCTCACATGCCCTTTTGATGTAAATCAAAGGGGGGGGGGGGGATAATGCAGTTAAGAGTCTTTTAAAAATAGTAAAAGAGACAAGGACGTCCAACTTCAATTTGTTGATTGGCCAACGCTAAAATCTAAAAGGACACTGTGAGATGGCCTGAGTCAAACTAGAACTGGACTCAGAGCTGGGTGTGGCTGCGCACCTGTTGTGCATGGACTTGAATCTTTGCCATGTAAGAAACAACTTTAGGGACTGATGCGCCATCCTGTGAGAGGGTTATCTAATAGTCCAATAAACAGGCTGTACACTTAAAATGATGGATTCACAAGATCTGGCATTTATTGATTGCCCACAATTATCCCAAATTGAATGGTCATGTGATATACATATGAACAGCAAAGACATACATGAAAGCAAATACGACCTGTTACATCACGAATTCGGATTTGATCATATCAGTCCACAGATTTGGGGGCCCCGCGAAGCACAGGCCAGAGGGTTGTCTGACCTGGAGAATTCTGACGTGTCCCTCTCTGCCCTGCCAATATATAGCAATCTCTCTCCCACTGAAGTGACCTTGCATGCGCACAGCTCGGCGGCACACTCTGAAAGTAATGGTAACTGCTTGAAGGGTCTACTTTCCCCCACCAGGCCAGTATTGTAATTGCATCCATGAATCTTGTCCAGCAGGGAGCACACTACAGCAGTCATCAAGATAGGGAATTACAGGAATGTCTTCTTTTCCACACAATGTTGTGGCGTAAACAACCTTCACAGGCAAGCGTTGTGTTTCCATTGTTAGAGTAGATAGTTTAGGTATTCAAGTTATCTGATGAAAGGGGGAATTCTGTGGTGATTTGTACAGTGTGGGTAAATGGGTTTGTGTGGCACCAAAGCATGTACCAAGTGTAAACAGGCCTATGTGAAGTGAAGCTTTCAGAACACTTTGTTTTGTTGCAGTGCAATAATAATAATAATACATTTTATTCATAAGGCACTCAAGGTCGCCGTACAGCAAGTTAAAAACAGTTGATACAAAACACATCCAATAACATTGGAGTGAGAGATAATACATAACATAATACATTATATTTCTAGTATTAGAAATATATATATATTTCTAATTCAGCATCTAGCTTAAAAGTGCAAATATAGAATAAGCTTTAGTTCCTAGACCACCTACATCAAAAGCAAACATAGTAGGAGTTTAAAGGTCAAGGCGCACCGGTATTGGCCAAGTTTATGTTTGTAACAATGCTATGCAGAACAACTAAGTACAAAGACTAAACCCATATCTAACTCAAAAAGCGTACTAAGCCAATCCAGGTGACGTGAAGTACAGCTAAATCTCAGAAGAAATGCATGTTACACACGGTGCTGCACATTGCAGAGACATGCCTGCCATAGTTTGGCCGGAATATCCCCTTAATAGGCCAGCAGCACAACATGTCTGAACAGCACCACTATTTTTCTCTCTCACCACTGAAGTATTTGTGCATCACATGGAATTCTTTCAACCAGTCACAGATAAAAATCCACATTATACATTGTAAGATAAGTCTCACTTTTGGAATGTGACCATGTTGTGTTGTTGAGGCTGGCACAGTAGGTTGGGTCTATGTATGATGTGGGGTAGAGGTGGATGTTAGGTGCTGAAAGAGACACACTATATTTTCAGAATTAGGTCTCTGGCAAGTGACAGATAGTAAAATAAATGCGTAAAAATGGACATAGGGACATTGCTGTTCCTTGGAGTGGTTGCACCACTCAATACATAATAATAAAACCATAATTTTGTAAATATGAATTGGAATCTGCACCGGACCCTCTGTCATGTTGTCTATTGTGTCTCCTGTTTTTTGACAGGGTATTCCATATAGGTTATTTGCAGATTTGGAGATGTACTGATCAGACCAACTTCGGTGCATAACACACTTTGTATATAGGCATATCTGCTGGATTGGCAGTTCTGGATCATATATGCCTAGTATAGATGGACATATTGTTTGCATCCGACTGACTCGATGCCTGGCACTGCACTCTCTCGGGTCCTTGGTGACAGTTCTTGAGATACGTGAACAACAGACAGAACAGAGATTTCACACATTTATAGTCTAGGATTAGACATTTTCTGAATTTTTTTAACCATATGTTACACATATGCTTGATTGACGACAACAACAACAACAACAACACATTAGCTGTATCTATAAAAGTTAGAAGTTATCTATTCCCCACAGTATCATCTGTGCGGAAGTGAACTACTAGTGGACTGTGAGTTATCTACAACCTGATCAATATTGTCATGTGAGGGTGTCACATACCGAACTTAGCCCATGCAATGCTTTGTGAGCTTGTAGATCGATACGTTGTACGATGGTGTATAAATTAAAGGACGACTTCTCACATTTTCAACCTATCGTCATATAAGTGGTCCTCACTAATGCTCATTATTAATATGGTATAATATGGTGAAGTCGTCCTTTAAGCATTAGTCCACTTCATGAGGTATATCATCCTGTCTTGGGAGTGAGAATAGTTATGTGAACTTAGGCTATGTTAGGAAACTGTGATCCACGAAGGACCAACTACCTCCCCCACATAACAGGCCATTTTCATAATGTACTAAGCCTTAGAACAGTGCAGATTGCTGGCACGACAGTCCATCACAAGACTGTCCTGCTGACACAGTTTGCAGATCAAAACGTCATAAAAGGTTCTCTGCACAATTCACACATAAGGAGGCCTTTGTTGTGTTTTGGGTTACCCAACATCTTACCGCATTTAGGGCAGGTTGTCTAGAATACACACTTCATGAAAGACCATTTGATTGTATAGTACTCCAGACACATTATCTCAGTGTTTCTGATATAGCAGCAGTGGCCTGCCTAATTGGTGGTGGAAAAGTCCCCGATTGCAAAACGTAAAAACACTGACATCTCTCATACTTTGGCTTTATCGTTCACTTCAATCAAACAAAACTAAGGCAATAATAGTATAGCATATCTGCCTTTCATATTGTGTGGTGGTAACATTTCATTTGGAGCTTTTCCCAGTGTAAAAGTTGTTCTAAATATTCTGTGATTCTGAGTAATTGCAACTGTTTAAAAGAGAGAATTTAATTAAATAGGCTACTTACACAATGTTATTGAACACTATATTTACAGTAGGACAAAATACATTTACGCTACTGCAAAAACAAAACGTAAGTGGTGGGGAAGCAGGACTTTATCCCTGGATCATTTTCTGTGCTTCCTTTGCACAGACTGTATGACGGAAGCATTTTAAAATTATGTGAGTCAACAGTCTGGCTCGAGGGACTATGTACAGTTTGTACACTATGACATTGTGTACATAATCAAACAAGGCCACTGGAAAGTAATGTGTTACCCATAAATACTTGTTATGTCAACATCTATCTTTGCCTTCCCTATACTGTACATACAGTGGCTGTCTAGTCTACCCTTCAGCTTTCTTCCTGTCTTGTCTCTACAAAGACAATACAGAAAGGAATGGGCTGGGCATAATTATTTCTAAAGTTTGAAATATTCCAAATGTTTATAGCACTCATCATCATGGCAATAATACACAAAATCAAAACGTTTCAACTAACAGAAAGGGAAGTGTTATCGGTCACTTCACCTACACACGGTGCCAGCATAAACAGGCAGTTGATAACAGTCACACATGCCTATTTGTATCACTAAAGCAGAGGTTCAGTTCTTAAATGTACGGTGCACTTTTTCATAGACCTTGTTACCAATAACATAGGACATGCATAAAATGTCAAATATAATACAGATTATAATGAATATAATAATAATAATGTTTCACCGTTATACCTATATCCTAAACATCAGAAGATCACTCTCTCACCTTCTCTCCCAAAATAAATGATGGTCAGAGGGCTTTATATCACTGAAACACTACGCATTTTTATTGAACGCCTTTTATGATACAAAACAACTCCATAGAAATAACTTAAAGACTATGTACTGTATATATGTATATATGTACTGTATAGTATACCTTACTATTGACGGGATAACTTTAGTGACTCTGGAGAGACTCTGGAGTCTGGACCATTGGTCATATAGCTGGATACCTTATACAGGTGTGTGTGTGTGTGTGTGTGTGTGTGTGTGTGTGTGTGTGTGTGTGTGTGTGTGTGTGTGTGTGTGTGTGTGTGTGTGTGTGTGACGTGTGTGTGTGTGTGTGTGTGTGTGTGTGTGTGTGTGTGTGTGTGTGTGTGCGTGTGCGTGTGCGTGTGTGTGTGTGTGTGTGTGTGTGATGGCAGCAGTGGGAGGGGCAGGTGGGGATATGGTCCAATCAGACACCATAATAACCCCATATGGCTTAACCCACTGACCAATCAGAGCTTGGCAATACAGGATGGAGGCTACCAACTGCCTAAACTAAAGGAAGAATACAGCTATAATAACACCATCCCTGTCTCATGATAGTTCACCAGGTCCTAGGTCTAACCTTTTTAATAACAATAATTAAAAAAAAGTATCAATGTAAACTCCTTTCATTGTCCATTGCACAAATATCCACAGTCCATTCACATGGCTACACAAACCTTCACATTGGCAAGCTAAATGAGAGCTGAAGGAGTGTCTGATATTTAGCTGGTGGTAGCTAGCTGGTGTTGGGGTTGGATTAAAATCTACAGTTGAGGCATCTTTACGGTTAAAAGGTCCAGGGGTCTTGAGTTGTGCTTGAAACTTCAATAATCAGTTTAATCACCAACTTCTTCTCTATCCGGGTACGATCTTTTCAAAGGAACTGGAAGGAACAGTGAGGCTATATAGTAGAAACCAGCCCCTGTATATTATACCCAGTGGGAGATGCGATTGAGAGGAGAGTGAGATGGTGTATTGCATGTTGTCTCTTCTCACGTCTCCCACCATGGAAAGTGACACAGATGATAACCCCAATGATGTCACCGACAAATGCCCAACCCCCTCCCCACATTTCCTCTAGCGTCCCAAATCAAGTTTCTACATAGGTGCTTATCCTACACAACACAAGGGGTATTTACGCCGATCGTGTGGTGACGGTGGTTGGTAATAGCCTCAGACCTCCAGGGGGCTCTGCGGCCCCTCTGCCCCCTGTGGGGGGTCAGGCTGCAGGCGGCAGATGGGCTTGTTGCACATCGGGCAGACACTTCGGATCTCCAGCCATTTCAGAAGACACCTAGGGAGGTGGAGACATTAGATGTCAAATTGTCAATATCATGTCATGAACCCCGAAACATGTGGGAACTGTTGCTCTGTGCACAGCAGACCATCTTTTCCCCTGGCGCTAGGTGAGAGTAGAAAATATGCAGCATTAATCGGGTGAGATGGCACACTCAAGGATTTAGCAGGATGCTTGGCAAACACAGTCCTATTTGGAGTGTTAATTGAACTCTGAAAAGTCTAAACATGGAAATTACTAAATTAGTAGTATTTACAAGTGCAACAAACAGCACAAGTGGCATATTTTGGCCACAAACATGGTCCTTATATGGCATATTTACACAGTGCAGTGTGCGTCTATGGTGATAAAGAGACACGTTTGCTGACATTTTGAGGAAACTACAACCAAAAGCACTACTGTTCATGTTATACTTGAGCTGCAGGGCAAGAATGGGGGAGTGCTGAGTTAAACATGTTCATAGACAAACATGCAAGGTCACGTTAAGTGTTTGCGTGTCAAGTATTTTGCCTGTCACTTGCCCCTGGGCGGCAAGTTGAATCGGTGTTTTTCCACAGCTTTTGTAACTACTGCATCAGCTGTTAACTCTCAAGTAAAAAAGAAAAGGGGAATTCCACCGAAAGACAGAATGCCTGTAACTCCTAAGCTTCAACAATTAAGTCAAGCGTTGCACTACCAAAGCTAAACATATTTAGGGAGTCCATGTCACTTGATGGACCCTCATTCTCACTTCCTGATGCAAGATTGAATATCACAACAACATTTTTCCTCTTGAGCCTCAAGTCTGTTTTCAGAAAAGGTGATTGATTGCTTGAATTGCAAATACTCAGCATAGCAATATAGCTGTTTAGGTTCAGGTTCAGGTTCAGGTTCATTTATTAGTTTGTCCCCGTGGGGCGATTTGGTTTACAGCAAGGCATACCACAGGCAGGTAATATGAAACACAAAAACACAGCAAAAGGCACATAGTACACATAGAACATTTAAAACAGGATGGCAGTTCAAGGTATCAGTGTAACATTATAATTCATAACTTTTCCAGAAAGTTGTATAAAAAAATAAAAAAATAAAAAATAAAACTATTAATACAGATACAATTTATCTCCTCCTATCAGCATTTAGAGCCTTGATAGCTACAGGCACGAAGGAGAACTTATACCTGTTGCTTTTGGCCCCTGGAACTTTTAGGCGAATGCCAGAGGGAAGCAGCTTGAACTCAGAGCTGAGGGGATGGGAGTTGTCCGTAAAAATGGACTTGGCTTTCTTAAGCACCTGATTTTTAAATACTTGGTCTAGACTACTGAAATTAACTCCGGCAATCTTTGAGGCCGTTCTCACAATCCTACCAAGGTGGTTTTTGTCCTTTACATTTAGGTTTCCATACCAACAAATGATGGAGAAGGAGATAACTGACTCAATAAAGGCACTGTAGAACAGTTTCATAAGGGATTTGTCAACCTGAAATTTGGCGAGCTGCCTCAAGCAAAAGAGGCGTTGTTGGCCTTTCTTGCACAATATTTCACAGTTCACATCAAATTTGAGCTTATTTATTTATATTTATTATTTATTTATTTATTTGCATGAAAAGGAAATTGGTTTGGTGGACACATAGATGATTCCACAGGGAAGTTATTATTTTCTGATATTTATACATATACATATATATATTTTTGTAATATGGCGGACCCACTTATGCAACTACAATGAGGGAGCATATGCAGGTGCAGCAGAAAGGGATTGTGAAAAGACATATCGGCATGTTATTGAGGTTGTTGTCTGTTGGATCAGATCTGCAGTGTATTGCAGTGGAAGTATCGCTATACCCATTAGACTATTCCACCGTCCTCATGTCAAGTTGTCAGTATGACTGTGGTGGTTTTAAAGCTCAACCAAACCCTCCACAAGTCCACATGAATCATTGCAGTAATCTTCCAATTAGGCAAGTTACAAGGGAGAGTCAACCTGGCATGCCTATTTTGGGCATCATTATAGCCTTAAAAAGTTTTCATTTACATCTTAAAAAAATAACAGAACTACAACTCACAATGTGTCACAATGCAACACGTTGTGAGTTTGTAGATCTTCTATTTTAGAAATAATAATCATTTTAGAAATGTATATAAAAAATAGGACTGAATGGTGAATGCTAATTAATCAAATGAGAGTAAACAGAGCTCCTCTGAGAAATACATGCAGTAGAAAATAGGAGAGGGACAAACTGTTGGAGAGACAGGGGGAGATCAAGGTACTAACTAGATTCGATCATGACTGGCAAGCATAAACCTCTGCTTCTCTTGAAAGCTTAATTTATACATTGTCCGTTATTTTCATGCAACAAGAATACAAAATACAAATTCGACTTAACTTTGAAAAGGAATGTCATACGGCATACATGAATTTGTCTGTGACCTCCAAACAAGGTAAACTTACTTCTTGTGAAATGCATGTGAGCACGGACAAACTCCAAGCTCGTCCCTGCTGCGGAACTCTTCTAAACACACGGCACATGTTTGCTGTAGCACAGAGAAAATACATTTTGAAATATCTCACCATAACGCACAACTTACTCAATATCACACCCCCTCCGGCATTCTGTTAGCTAGAAGGGCATTTAGCGCTTTCCTACCTGAAAGCCCCCCCCCCCCCCCCCCCCCATCTTCCACACAGTTCTAACCTGGCTGAGAGCCCCCATACCCCACCCTCAGTAATTATAGGTATAAGATATATTATTAAAATATAATTACTCTTTGATTGGTTGTTTGTTTGCTAGCAGAGCTACGTGGCTTTTCAGAGACATTCTATTTACAACTATTTTATTTAAATGTTATTTTATTTTATTTGACTATTTATTATTATTAAATACTACTAGAAAAATATTGCTAAGCTCCCAGTACACTTGGGAATGCAAAGTATTTTGGTCATTTAGTCACTAATTTCCATTGACCAAAGCAAGAAAAACAAGTTATAAAGATGGTTTCCTGGTGAACACATCTTTCCTCTCACTACATCACCATACCCACAAAGAAGCACAGCCTTAGGGCCGTGATACATGAGTAAAGTGATGATGCAATATAAATTGACAACCTCACCCATAAGGCCATAACCTCACCCAACACAAAGAACAATAACACGTTCCTGCTTAATATGTTTATGCACACTGATCCATGAGTGAAACAATGTTGTTCACTCACAGGTTTATTGTTCGGCAACAATTTTATTGTTATTGTCGTTGCTTTTGGTCAATTCATACACAGTAAGTAATTTAACTCCAAAGAGTGAGAAGATTTGACTGTGTATGCCACATAAAGGATCCACTGTTCATCTCAAACTTACACAAAATCACAACTTACCCCAAGAAGGCTCAGTTTCTTCCCAGCACCTTTCAAAACCACCTGATGACAAAAAATGTATTTGAATATGCATACATTTCTGAATTGCATACTTGCATACTTGCAAAGAGTAACAGTAGATATAAACAGGCAATGTTGCTTCTATATTACCTCATTATAGCCATACTGTTCTCTTGAACTTTGTCGTCTCAGTCTGTGGAATATGAAACAAACAGTTATTAATGTATAACATGGATACATCCATATATTATATACTATATATTTAAATCGCTGGTTGGTACCATATCTGTCTTTATTCAAGCGTGTCTCATCATGCCATGTGTCAACTGTGAGAGGAGTCATGAGTGTTGTTCATCCTGGAATTTACACCCATACCAAGCTCAAGTATCAGCCTGCATTTCTATAAGTGTCAAGAATGGGTTATTATGGATAACATTAGCATAATGGGCCTACGCAGTACGTACAAGTAGAAAGCAGTGAGCACTGGGAGGGATTGGTCGGTGTGAAAGCGTTCTTGACAGCTTGATGTACTACGTTATTGTGGATCCCACAAGAAAATCCAAATATTTGCCTGTGTAGGTTTTTAAACGCAAGAATCTGTGTCAGTGGCTTCTATGTGCACTTGTCGGTTTGGCACATTATTGTGTAAACCACCATTTTTTATGTGCATGTCTTGTCGTGGGACAATTGTGTGGAATTAATCCACACAAAGGCATCAGGAGCTGAAAAGCCAGCATCTTACTGTACACCTGCAAATATTTTACTCTGTAATTGTGAATGTGTCCAAACATATATTGATTGCGAACGCACTGAGCACTAACTATGAGACCCTGCAGATCATGTCTGTCTGTGTGTGTGTCTGTCTGTCTGTCCCGCTGTGACACCACCCGCCCGAATTTGCTTTTAATGTATGCGTTTGAAACTCTGAGAGTGTGCAAATGTAACCAATAGAGGTCCATTCGGTTGTTTTTGTACACAGAAACACTGTGGATTCTACAGTGTACTACTGCTCTTCATTCCAGTTTTCCCACAACATTGGCTGTGAATTCAAACAAGTGATTGTCCAGGTATATTTACTCAAGTACTGTACGTTTTATTTTTGTACATTTTGAACATGTGAAATGGGACATTCTGCATAATGAGTACTTTTACCTTTGATGTATATTTTGATGCCAATACTTCTGTACTTTTACTCAAGTACATTTTGATTACCAGACTTTCACTTGTAACAGAGCGTTTCTACATTGCCGTATTGATACTTTTACTTAAGTAAAACAGGAGTATTGTTTCCACCACTGTCTGTCATCTCTACACACAACAGCGCTTCCTACCTGAACAGGTAGCAGCAGAAGATCAGGCTGAGCATGGAGATGAAGAGGCCGATGCCCAGTATGATGACGTAAACGTTGAGGGGAAGGTGGTACATCTCTTCAGACGACATTTTGCAATGGGGACCTGAGTTCTGTAGTCCAAAACCACACAAACACCCTGCGAGGAAAGACAACAAACCCATCACATACTAGAGAGACAGAAGTAAACAGCTTCATTTGATGGATAGATGTTGCATTCGTCAATGATCCTGTATGCATCTTTCTCTGGCATGTACAATAAGTTGTTCTTGTATTATGGTAATAATAAAGCATGTTGAACAGAATGACTGACATTAAAAAAAACATCAGAGAGCATCGGTTTTGGCCGATAATTGCAACACGTGTTTTTTAACCTACTGTATTAAACTATTAAGAACTGTCAGCCAATTGCTTAACATGACAAGAATCTAAAAGCCTTGCAAGCAGCCCCCAGAGTCTGCTTGTCTTTAGACCAAACACCAATTGGTCGGAGGGTTGTCCCAAAAATCTGGTTCACCTTGGAATCTTCCTGCTAGATTATGAGATATATATTTTGGCCTGAGTGTTAGAGAATGGACTTCTTCATAGTTAGTATTCATCTTCCAGGGAATATTGCTTTGCGTCATGGCTATACTATATTTGGAGATAGCATGTTTTGCAGGACAGGTTGAAATAGGAAAAATACATAGATAAGTAGGCTTAAACTATATAATGGCTAAAGACAAATAAATATTGCATGGCACTGAAGTAGAAATAGCTACATTTTTGTATAGTCACTATTGCAGTGTAACTAAACTACATGCTATGTTAATTTTCACAATCAGAAATGTTATTACACAAGTAATAGCTGTACATTGAGATAGTAAGCAAGATGCTGTCTTTAAATAGACTAAAAACAAAGGGATGATATTAAAAGACAAACGGCTTTACAACTTGTCTGAAAACTAAAAAACCCTAAAACACTGGGCCATAAAAAACCCAGAGGTAGAAATAAATAAGCTGAAGTTAGCGTGAACATTTGGAGGTTGAAAGAAGAGGCCAAATGGCTTTACAAAGTGCCAGAAAATAAGTGTGAGATGTGTGCTATCATGTCTGAGCTTAAATACCGAGTAGCCGGGAGAATCCACTGGCGTTTGTTTCTGAACCAGTTCCACAACCTTCAGAGCGCTTTGCCATCATACAAAGAACAAGGCGCTCATGAATACAACCTACTGTTCGTTGGTAATGAAAACTGTTAGGCATTTGAATCTATGACTGTGTTTCATGTATTAGCCACAAGTGGACAAAGATAGGATAGCTTATGTCTGAGGAATGTGGTGTTTTCAAATGCACTGGAAATTGTCACGTCAAAAGAGAATGTCTGTGCTCGTAGACAAAGTAGCCCTACTGTACATAAAAAGGCGGTTTTAGCCATTTAAAAATCATGAATGGGACTCGAAACCATCAAGTGATGTAAGCTCATTTCTTTATGGCATACTTGGTGCATTGCCAGATGGGCCAAGACAATTCAAATGTGAATTTATATGGACAATTTGAATGAATCCATGAATGTGTGCCATACAGTAGCTCAAAGTTTTATCGCCTAATTAGACTCCCCCATTCTGTATTTGTATACTGTGCATAGTGCATCTGGAAAGACTCTTTTTTCCAAATACCAACATAACAATGTAGAGCGGTTCCTAGCAGTGTGTGACCTTTTCACACTGAGATGGATATGGAGATATGAGCACATGTGGTGCTTGGCTACTGTGCACATGTATATCAGCTTTCTTCTTTGTTCTGAGTGTGTGTGTGTGTGTGTGTGTGTGTGTGTGTGTGTGTGTGTGTGTGTGTGTGTGTGTGTGTATGTGTGTGTGTGTGTGTGCGTGCGTGCGTGCGTCAGAACTAGGAACAGAAACAGATGGAGAAGGACAGACAAGATATATAGTCATCAGGTTTTTTTCTTGTCTTCAGAATAAATATTATATTCTACCTTTTCCAATACTACGTAAGTTAGTAATATGTTTCTGCACCGAGGACTGTCATGCATTAGAGGCCAAACACATCATCTAGCCCAGCGGTTCCCAAAGTGGGGTCCGCGACGCATAGCCAGGGGGTACCCAAGCCCCCTCAAAAAAAGAAAAAAAAAGAAAAAGTTATATGAAATGTCCAGTACCTCCCCAGTGCCTCCCCAAGTGCCACCCCAGTGTCTGCCCTGCAGTGTCTGCCCAGTGTCTGCCCAGTGCCTCCCCAGTGTCCGCCATGGTGCCTCCCCAGTGTCTGCCCAGTGGCTCCCCAGTACCTCCCCAGTGTCCCCTGAGTGCCTTCCCAGTGTCTCCCCAGTGCCTCCCCAATGTCTCCCCAGTGGCTGCAGTTTCTCCCCAGTGCCTTCCCAGTGCCTCCCCAGTGTCCCCTCAGTGCTTCCCCAGTGCCTCCCCAGTGTCCCCCTGAGTGCCTCCCCAGTGCCTCCCCAGTGTCCCCCTGAGTGCCTCCCGAGTGCCTCCCCATTGCCTCCCCAGTGTCCCCCTGAGTGCCTCCCCAGTGCCTTCCCAGTGTCTCCCCAGTGTCCCCTCAGTGCCTTCCCAGTGCCTCCCCAGTATCCCCTCAGTGCCTTCCCAGAGCCTCCCCAGTGTCCCCCTGAGTGCCTCCCCAGTGCCTCCCCAGTACCCAGCCGAGTGCCTCCCCAGTGTCCCCCTGAGTGCCTCCCCAGTGTCCCCCTGAGTGCCTCCCCATGCTCCCCAGTGTCTCCCCAGTGCCTCCCCAGTGTCCCGTCAGTGCATTCCCAGTGCCTCCCCAGTGTCCCCTCAGTGCCTTCCCAGTGCCTCCCCAGTGTCCCCTCAGTGCCTTCCCAGTGCCTCCCCAGTGTCCCCTCAGTGCCTCCCCAGTGTCTCCCCAGTGCCTGCCCAGTGTCCCCCAGTGTCTCCAATAGCAATACAAGAGCAATAATACTAATTCATCTTAATTTATTAATCTTATTAATTATTGAATCAAATTAATTAATTAATCAAAATGTTCGACGCAAGAAGGCCCCCCTGCGCCCAGCACCATGCCAAAGCTTTTTCCTGCAGGAAACACTGCTTGTGGTTGTAAATATATTGTTATCTGTGTTGCGAGGATGAGGGGGTACCTGGAAAAATATCTACCCCAAAAGGGGTACCTGGTCCAAAAGAGTTTGGGAACCCCTGATCTAGCCTACTATAAAGTTAATTTGTGGTGGATAGGCGGTCGATGTTAGTCAACGATTTCAGCTTGTAGCTCTTTCTGATCTGAGCTGGAGATGGGGAGACACCAAGAAACACTCTATATACTGTGGAAATGATTATTATCACAATATAGAGCTTTAACTTTTAAACAAAAAAACGTACACACCCTTTTTTTTTTTGAGAGTTTGACTAGACGCCCTTGTACACCCCCTGTAAAGTCAGGTCTAATCTAAAGTTCAGTCAACAATAATGATACTCAACGCAACAAGTTGCAACTGTAACCACAAGTTGCACCAGAGAATCCCTAAAGTGCAACGACCTGCAACCGGTCAATTCAGACCTCTGCAACTGGTTGCAAGTTGCAACTTGCTGTGTTGTGAATCATTGGTGTGGTGTGGTGTCCCCCGTCTGTATGAGTGAATTGTGTGAGTGTGTCATGTCTGTGTGAGTGACGTTTTTACGTGGAATCTAGGCCAAGTGGAACCCTACGTCCCCAGGCTGCAGCTTGCTCCTACTTATGGTCCTGTAGTTCACTTCCTGCACTAGACAGCACCATATTTTACAGCAGTTTCCGAACCTTTTGAAGTCACAGACCATTTTTATGGGTTGCATGTAAACTTTGTTGTTGTTTTTACCTTTCCTACAAAAACGAAACATTAAAAAGTAAAATAAAAACATTTCTCAGAAATCATGTGAGCTTGTAGTTAGGCTATTTTCAACGTCTTTATTTTTTCTAGGGCTCAAGTGATTAATTCATAAAGTATTTCTGTAAGTTTAGGTCCCATGCAGGGATACACTATATTTCTTACAGTGCGTTTTAACAGCGGCCGACACATTGCCCAATCGCCCAAAAAGATGAATTATTTGTATCTTTTCGGGCGACGTTCCTCTGCCCACTTTTCGACCACCGCCTGTTCGCCGGCAGTCGCCGGGTCCCATAGACAAATAATAATGCACTTCCGGAAAATGTGTCTGGCTGTCCCCCGCTCTTATAACGTACTTTAAGGGTCTCAAACTGAAAAGGTTTTAGAACCCTAGCTCTCAGTAAATGCCCAGTGGACTACTGACCCACTGAACCTGTTGTTCCCTTCCAGTCTTGGCCATGGCTGTGTCCTCTCCTCAACTGACCTGCATCAAACAGCAACATATTTCATGGCTTGTCTTGTTGTGAGCCTTATTGACCATTACTTTCTCACATTGTGTTATATTTATAATCAGTATGCGACTGAATTGTGTATGGGTACTTTGAGTAGTAAGTTAATTATAATTTGAAACTATTAACCACCAGTTGAGCCCTATTCAAAACTGTAAAAAAAAAATAGCAGATATGCAACCTCACAACATCACCTATTGCAACACGTTAAATAGATAAATGTTTTTATATTTTCCATACAATAAAGTCTTGTATATAACATACGTGTGTGTGTGTGTGTGTGTGATCCTTCAGGTTTCAACAATGTATTTTTCCTTTATTGTTTGTTTCCTTTGTTAAAATGTGGGCCTGTAAAGCCCTTTGAGACTCTCACTCTAATTTTGAGTTGAGTTCACTACAACTGAAGTGTTACCCAACTATCTCCCTGAGAGGCCTGATCTAAAGCTAAACTGTTCCCTTATCCCTGTTCTCCCCAGAAGAGGATTACACCAGGAATCTTAAAAAAACATATGCTCTCACAGAAACACTTTTCCACCATTTCAAGTGACTTGTATGTGAACATTTACAACTGTCCTTGCGTCACCCAGGAATGTGTTCCACTTGCTCCTTGGCCCAGGAACGCCTGCCAAAGTGTGTTTCTCTTTCGTGCGGGACAACAACAGAGGAACAGGCCAGGGGGACTTTTAATTCCTCAAACTAAGACTGCTGAGGCAGAAATCAGTGGGCTACTTTTAGTTTCCCTCTGAGGTCAAGTGCCACTGCTACTCTTGTCCTCTCACATAGTCTGCACTAGCTGGGTCAAAGGCAAAGGTCATGGCCGTCACTGCACATTGGGGTGCTGGGCTGGGGAAGTGGGGGTGGATGAGGTCAGGTGTGTTGTGTGTGTGTTTGTTGGGGGGGAGTTGGTTGGGTGAGGGAAGGTGAGGTAGGCTACTGTATCTGTAATCTTAGCAGGATGCTAGTAAATCATTGATAGTGCAGAGAGCTAAAAGTGCTAAAAGGTATAGGCCACTCAGCGAGTGAACAAATGCTGCTGTCCACCAGAGAGGACCGTTTTAGAACCAAGTGGTGCTGAAGGGGCTGAAGATAATAACAGGATTCTTATAGTCCATCAAATATAGCCAGCCTATACATTCCACTGCGTTCCATTAACCTCACTTTGTTATCACAGTGATAATGGAATGTGTATTATTTTGTTAATTGACATTGTTGCATATTACAATTACAATTCCATATCATCTCAATGTTCACTTTCATTATTTGGATCTGGGATGCTATACCTACCACTACACCACTGCACGGGGTGCATGAAACCAGCGACCGATGAGCCAGGCAGTCCCAGACCTTTCGGACAACCAACCGTCTCCCCCTGACCTCTGATGTCACGTTCGCCTCACTCGCCTGGATCCTAAAACTGTTTCCGTGGGTGTCTTTTCCGGAGACAAAGATGTTACCAAAAATCCCTACTCGGTCAGTTATAGCCAGCCAGAGTCAATACTATAGGCTATATGGTAGTTGGTACATATGCCTATAGGCTATAGATTGATATAGAGGGAAAAATTTGAGTTTTGAGTTCTGTACATTCTGAACTACAATTCCTCAAAGAGACTACACTGATCATTTACTCTGCAGACGATTTGGGCAAATAAAGATGCTATTGATGTTTAGGCAAAAAAGAAAAGCTCCTGACAGGTCCGAGCATTGATTCAGAGTCATGCTGCAAAACAACAGTGTGGGTGTCAGGCAGAGGAGGGGGAGCAACATAAAAAAAAATCCCTTCTTCCCATCATAACAAAGACATAATTATCCATATGGTGATGAGCAGGTGATCTTTGAGGAGAACACGTCAATGTCATTGACAATCATCCAAAAAGCAAAGCTGAATAAAGTCTCTCTCTTTTTCTTTTTTTTCTTGCTTGCTTGCTTTGTCTCCCTTCAAAACATTGTCACAAGGCTCCCCTACCCTCCTGTTCCCCCCCTCGTCTTTCTTTGTCTCTCCCTTAATTTCTTCTCAGTCTACTCGTCCTTTAAATTATTTCCTCTTGTTGGATCTTCCACGATGGTTTCCTCCCAGAGCTGGTGAAATCCTGCCTTGTGGCCAATTAGGGAGAAACAAAGAAATGATACGGATGGATTCCCCAGGCAGGCAGCGGTGTTTCCAGCCAGTCAGACTGCCGATGTCCTCCTCTCTCCTCTGCCCACCCCCACCATCTGCTCCAGCTGTAAACCCTGATTTGTTTTCTAACAAATACTACAACGACTGGGAATATCAAATAAAATTCAGAGGACCAGACAGGCAGGCAATCTCCTCCGTGTCCACGTTCACCCAGTCCCCACCTCTTGTCTTCCGTTGCCTTTCTGTTATCTCTCCTCCTCCTAATGGTTCCCGACCGCCGAGCACTTCTCTGGCTCTCTCAGTTTGTAAACAGATCCGAGCTCATGTGATTCGCTGCCTGCATCACAGCTCTGCTGTCTCCCGCCCCCTCCTTCCTCCCCACTTCTCTCACCTCCCCCCAATTCCAGCTGCAGGCTATGAAGTACTGTAGAGGAGAGCAGATGGCACACAGACAAGGTGACAGGAAGAGACAGGCAGGCAGGCAGACAGGCAGACAGACAGACAGACAGACAGACAGACAGACAGACAGACAGACAGACAGACAGACAGACAGGGTGCAGGAGCACAGCAAAGCAAGCACATCATACTCATACAACTACATCATCATCATGGCCATGAAAGGAAGGAAGTTGCAACCCAATGGACGAGAGAGAGATTGTGTGTGTGTGTGTGTGTGTGTGTGTGTGTGTGTGTGTGTGTGTGTGTGTGTGTGTGTGTGTGTGTGTGTGCGCGGCGTGCGCGTGCGTGCGAGAGAGAGAGAGAGAGGCAGTTGCATACCCTGACTGCCATGTGTGTTTACATCAGAACAGACCAAAAGCAACAAACAGGTGAGAGAGAAACAACATGAGTAAACATGAGATTATGAGATGAAGTCTGCCTGCGGGAAAATGATTGTCTCTGTCTGGGTGTTAAAGCCTTTGACCTTTGCCCTTAGTGTCTGCTTGTACGTTTGCAATTAGTTACTAAAGAAGTTTAGTCTACTGTTGTTGCACTTGCATGTTGCTTTGTGTAACATGCATCAGCATCTAAAATGAAAATGTGTAGCTATTATAGATTATATATATTATGTTGAATTTTCTCACATACAAAGTACAGCAACAGCATCCAGGTACTGATTCCTGACCCAGCTTGACCCAAGTCACCCAACCCATGGAAATACTGTGCGCACCTACACGTGATGCAAGCAAGCACGTGTTCTCTCACTCTCACATGCGCGAGCTCGCGCGCGCACACACACACACACACACACACACACACACACACACACACACACACACACACACACACACACACACACACACACACACACACACACACACACACACACACACACACACACACACACACACACACACACACACACACACAGTAAACACAAGTTACACTCTAGTAAAAAAGGGGAAAGGTTTATTGTGTGAAAATTTTCAAAACATTGATCTTATTCAAAACAGTATTATATTAAATTAACGTCAGTGGATCGCATAGATATGTAAACTCAGGTAGCTAAACTGTGCGTTAAATATTATATTTCCTCAGTATTAGCTGTGTTGGGTCCTGCTCATTCTATTTTATTCAAGCTACAAAAAGTATACTCTGAAAGAATAATGTTTGTTAAAGAAAGAAAAGAAAACGTTTAAAACAGTAAATACAACAGAAACATATACTCAAAGCTCTCATATTAAATATTTAGGCCTACATTACATTTTCTGAGGATGTCTGACAATCTCGTCAGAAGAACCTATCGAAACCATGCTGCAGCTACACCTGCTGGATGATATATAGAAGAGCAGGATGGTCATTGACCATAAGCAAAAATAACAGAGAAACAAAAAATAGACGTGAATTACTATTACTATAATATTGTTTTCCCCATTATCTTCTGGTAAGAGTCAATAGATAATGATGTGATAAACCAAGGTTTACAGTTGTTTGTAAGTTAACTAGGTTTGTAGATAGGCTAATCATTAAGCATCAGTCCTGCTTCACATGTTGATTGATGATGGTGTTACACCTCCTGCTTTAAGATACATGCAACAAACTATATGGTTAGTTGTATGACAGTTCATGAAAAATAACTCAAGCTTATAAATCAGTTATTTTAGCTGCTGTTGAATTTTAGAATACCTTTTTTTTTTACATAGATTTTTTTTAATTAGTTATTTAAATGGTGATCAAACATAAATAACAGTCTGGCACATTTCCCAAAAGTAAATTTATTTCAGTCTGACCAAAAACAAGAATAAAACATTCCAGTGGTGATAATTAAAAAAAAAAAAAAATATATATATATATATATATATATATATATATATATATTCATCATCATTTGGCAATCAAAATTATTATGTATTCTAATGTAATATGTTCTACAGGTGCTACTGTATGGACCCGGTTCAGACAAAGTGCTGTCAATACAGGGGAATCATAAGCAGAGGCATGTATTTCCCTAGCTCTGGTCCATAGCATTAGAAGGAGGATAACTCCTTCTATATGGACCCAGAGCTATAGGATTTCCCCCCATCCCCCCTGGAGACATGTAACGAGACATGTCACTGTGTCTTATTCAATTAACAGTTTGAGCAGCAGTGAGATTGTCAATGACACTGAATATCACATGAAATTATCACACTGGCTCCCACACTATGGAATATTCTCCCCATTGTATTCAGAAATAAAAACGCATTCCCAATTTTTCCAGATTTATTACGATCTTTATTCTCGCACTTCTAAGTTATTTTGTAAATTGTAATAGTATTTTTTCATGTTATTTTTACTACAAAGACAATATCAAACCTTACATTTCAGAAATATAAATATTTAACTACTATACTACTATATGTTTACCTACTAGGAGACTAGATTTCTTCGAGTCTCAGCACTGGACAGGAACCAAGGAATCCATCCCGTAAACATTGGTTCTATACCAATGCTTCTCATTCTCAAACTTTGACATTTGAAGGTCTCCCCTTAACTCTGACAGTAACAGGTCCATTTGAGTTACAGACTTGTAAGGGTCAATGTAGACCCCCCTAAAAGGAACCGAGAGAGCCATTGGAATGAACTTTGAGAGTGTTGTTGTCTGCTGACTGTCAGCTGAAGACATCCAACTCCTTGTCCATAGCCTCTATGTTGTTCTCTAGGTTGTACTGGGCCCACTTGTTCAGCCTGCTGTACAGGGGGAATCCGTTCTTCTCCCTGTAGAGGTAGACACCGGTCACACGGTTCCAATCGGTGCTGGAGATGGCATGGACATTCTGCTGGTGCTCGGCAAGCAATTCCATCTCCTCCTTCTCCAGCGCCACAAAGCCGTAGAAGCTTTTCACATTCTCGGCGGCCATGAGGCGGGCGTGCACTTCACCCGTGCGCTGGAAGAGGTCTTTCTCGCTGGAGCGAAACTGGGACCAGTAGTGTTCTTGCTGGTAGCCCAGTGGAGAGCAGCAGCGGTTGGCACACATTGACAGGAACACCATCACAGATATCACTGCCACCATCAGCCAACCTATCAGCTGGAAGTAACATAAGTTGATATTAAGGATACTGATTTAAACCCATTCAACATGATCAGGCAAGATTAAGCCACATGATGGTGGAATAAAATGATGTATGCCAGGCAATTTTCACCATAATTTGGCATTCAAAATGCTAATGTATTATAATGTACTATGTGCTGTGAATACCGTCTATCCCGGGTGCTGTGTTTGACCATGCATGCAATGGAGCGAGACACGACCCTAACCCACAGGGGACCAGACTTTCCAGGGTTGTTTTTGTGTAACTGTATAACTGTATGAACTCCTCTGTACTTCATACTGTATTCAGATAATGAATTCAGAAGAGGAGGGTTTTATGCAAAAGAGCATAAAACTAATACTTTTCCACAATTTTACTTTCATACTTCAAAAAGCAGAATGTTCAGGAATGTTCAACTTATTGTACATTTCTCTTAACCATTCAGGAGATGAAATTAATGACAACTTAAGCCCCATTCAAAATCCTAACATTTCTGATCTACAAGCTCACATGTGTCGCATTGTGACAAGTTGTGAGCTTCTAGATCTGCCATTTTTGATTGTAGAAATGTTTGAACATTACTTTTAGTTTTGCCCAGCTTTGTGTGTTTGTGTGTACCACATAGTGATGATTTGATTGGCTGAGCACGGAATGTGATGTACTGTGATGATGTATGTTGTATGATGATAAGAGCGCTCCTCACTTTACGTTTTACTTTTTTGAATGACATGCCCAAAATAGGGATGCCATGATTAATGTGGTTAACCATAGGAAATAATACCACTCCACTACCTGAGATTCATACTTCAGTCGTCGCTCAACTTCAGGCCCAAAACCCTCAAGCTCTTTTATGACACTTCCTTTGCAGGGGAATTTGGCCAGAACCTCTGAACTCTGGTTGGGTGGAAAGCCCTCTATGTCCACAAGGTCAATAAACTCACTGAGGGCACATGTGTAGGCCTCACCCCGCAGCAGGGAGATGACCACCCATGTCACTGGGGCCACCACGGCCCGGCCAATGATCGTCCCCTTCAGAGCGAAGGCTGCAGCCCCTGACAGCTTCCGGCACGTTCTGAGTCTGACCTCGGACACCAGGTCCCATGTGCTCTTGTTCATCATGATACCTATGAGGAACAGTACCATCGCAGGGACGCCGATGGCTACCAGACCATAGCGGTAGTTCCTCCCTGAGGAACAGGGGCAGTGGAAGGCGAACACGTTGTACACGGTCTGGCTGGCCACGGTGCCCAGTGCGATGAGACCGTTGAAAATCATCACATCTTTGCTCTTGAAGAACAGGGACATGAACTTGAAGTTCTCTGTGACGAGGGCAAAGGCAGCCATCTTCTTGGATTTTGAAGATCAACGACGAGGGAGTTGTGAGGTTTTCCCTTTGGGTTTGTATACAGCAGTCAGGCTACAGAGAGAGATAGGGGGGGGGGTAAGACTGGGGTACTTTAAATTACAGATTAGTTGCAGAAATTAGTATTCTAAACACTACACTGCACATGTGTAAATGTGTAGTGACTGGCCATGAATGAATGGATTCTGTTTTCTTGCAGATGCTTTGCAGTTTGTTTGTTTTATACATGCTTTCACTGTTGACTAAAAAAGTACAAAAAAGCATTATGACATTCGACACTGAGTTTGACCCATAAAGAAACGAAGCATGCAACTTACGGAAAAGAAAACAAGCAATGAAGTCGTGTCAACTTACACTCCAGCACAGCTCTGAGGTAGGTCATTATGACGCTCCGTTCTTCAAACAGAACCACAGAAAACCAAAATCTGTGAGCTTAAGTTTAGTTATGTGGGTGGGGGGGGGGGGGGGAGAAATGAGAAGTGATTTCCAAATCCTATTATATAAACTCTGTGGATATACCTAGGTTAGAAATGAGTTCCCTCTTTGCGTGTGTCTCCGTTTGAATGTGTCTGTGTAGTCTGAGAAACTGGGATGCGATGAGTCACATTCAGGAACTGCAGTTCAGTTTCCTCCCCTATGGAAAAAAACCTCTTGGTTTTTAAATGGAAACATGTGTTGACGATCACACACAATATGGCGGCCACTAAACTCACAGCAAATGAGTAGCTGAAAAACAGAATGGATGCAGTATGAGTAAACATGCTCATATTACATTTCCGGGCATTTCTTCCAAAATGACAGAGCATGCATGACACTTCCAATTGTTTATAGAGGGATCGAACATTTTGGTTACACGACAGACTTTCTGGCCAATTGTGCTTGAATATATACCAATGCCTGATTTGTGGGTCCAATAATGCCAATACCAATTTAAAAAAGTGCAAAATACATTTTGTACTTATCTATGTACAAAATTGTACATGTGAAAATAACATTGAACTTTAATTATACATTGAACAAGCAATGTTGAAAATGTTATAAAGGGTAAAACGAATCAGGAATCAGCTGCATAATTGCGAATACTGACATATAATATCATCATCGGCCTGGCTCTAAAAAACACTTACCGGTACTTTAAAAATAACATTTATTTTGTACTTTGTTGGTTTCCATGCAAGTACATCTCTAGAAAATACTGGTTAAGATCTCCTATCTCTGAAAACTGCTACGATGTGATCCTACACAGCGGTGCATTGCATTTGCATTTGCACTTCTCCAGCTGACAGGGAACTGAGAAAAAGGAGGAACTGATATTTAAACCATATGTTTGGGTACTACTACTGTACTACTACTTTATGTACAACAGTACAAATTGGATCATGTTGGATCAGTAATAGTCTCATGGAGAAAAAATAATTAAAAATACACACAAACACACCTTTATATACAGCATAACACTTTTTCAGAATTTGTATCTTGCCTTTAATATTCATATTAAACTATTGACAAAAAAATATACATTATTTACATTCTATGTTTGCATTATTCTATTTCTATAAGATGTTAAATCGGTTGACTGACACTTTTGTATTGCTCCTGTATCATGAAATTGATTTAATTGTATTCTTGAGCTCCATTTAGGGTTTATATGAAAGAAGAAATTAAAGTTTTCACAAGCCTCAGGTCTTGCTAATGAATACATTCAGCAGCAGGAGAGTGTGAGGCTTCAAATCAAAGCATGCCAAATGAAAGATTCATAGGTGATGAAGCCATACTAACTTGCATTCCATATCTGTGATTAGAGAAATATTCCATTCTTCATACAAAGGGTGACATTAGAAAATCTGCCTGAGATCAGACAAAGTATCCCGGTAGTTTTAAAGCCAGAAATGGTTGTTTTTGCTTGTAGAAATTAATTTTAAGATATACATTTTCATGATCTAAAGTCTGCCCTTAGAAAGTCTCTGCTATGGACCATTTGCATGCCCATGTCAGTCCGACAGAACTTTGTGTAGCCAACAACCTGTATGCAAAATTAACCAACCCTCAGGGCCCAGCCTATTCAAATCCTCCTCACGTGTCACATTTGGCCTTATTAGACTTGAGATATTTTTGGTTTGACATTTAAGTGAAAGGTACACCATTACCACCATCAGTTCATAGATATCCACTTACATAAAACAAATACAAACACAGCTGTGCATACTGCACATTCATGACATGTGTGTCTGTGCCTTGCAGTCACGTGTAACTAAGACAAACACATTATTATCGCTATACTTGAGTCTGATTCAAGTAACTTGAGAGGCTCTTCTATAGATTAGAATGATCACCGCCATGTCTCGGGACCCCCGCCCGCAAAAATTCACAACTTTATCAATTCCAAAAAAAAAAGTATTTGATAAATGTTAAAGATAAAAGTTTAAGAAGATCTACAAGCTCACAACGTTGTAGATCTGCTATTTTCACTAGTTTGAGTCCTGGGCAAACTAATTTCTCTTTTGGGTCTTGAGCTAAAAAGTTTGGGAACCACTGGATTATTACTCCTTCACCACTAAACATTGACCCTTACCCTAAAGTTAAAACAGCAATCTGTTTTTACATCAACTAGAGAGAGGTGACTGCAACACATTCAAAGCAGAGTGTCCCGTGTGGGAAAGCAAACATCTACCACTGATTCAACAAGGAATCGCCACTTGGCCAGGGGAGATATTGGGCACGATGAGCCATCTACAGGCAGTGCCACTTGTCAGTCCATAGGTGTCCTACCTGACTCCAAGCTTTACATTTCTCAATGGAAGAGTAGGGAGAACACACCCAGCCACTGCAGATGTAGTTATAATGTCTTACGATATTCTACTATAGAGATTGGTTAAAATACTATTTTTTTCATTAAAATAAGTCAGTCTCTTTCTCCTCCCTTCTGTCTCACTCCGTTTGTGGAGAAAGTAGAACAGATTGCATGCATGCAGTGCCTGCCAGTGCCAAACCCTTGCTAATGTCCCATTCCCAAGAGACAGAGGTCAGTGCCACCTAGACATCAGAGTAGAGTGTCTTTCCATCGTGGTCTTCCCAGGTCACACACACCTTGGGCCGGTATTCCGTCCTGGTGACGTCCAACTCAGGTTTGCAGTAGTACCACTTATTCAACAAGCCGTCCATCTGCTCCTGCCTGGTGATCCCAAAGAGCCTCTCCTCCTCTTCCTCCTCCAGCAGCTCCTCCTTCGTCATGTGGCGCCTGACGTGGGGCGGGTGCGGGAGGCGGAGGACGGTGTCCTCGCGGGCGCCCTCGAAGAACTGCACCACACACTTGCGGGCGAAGTCGCGGGCGTGCAGCACGCACGTCTCGTCGAACAGCTTCTGCTCCACGTCCAGGTAGTTGCTCCAGTAGCGCGTCTGCAGGATGGCAGCGTGGTCGTCAAAGCACGGCTTGACCAGGCGCCCCAGCGCCCCCAGCAGGATCCCCAAGAGGAGGATGGACCAGCCGACGGCCTGGGATGGAAGGGAAGGGCAGTGATGATGATAGGAGGATGTTTATGCAGAGCGTCATTAATTGTATACTTGTTGTACGTCTCATGGTATGTTGATTGCGATGCTTGCATAGCGGGAAAACACTGGGTGTCTACTATTATGTAAAGTGTCTTGAGACAACTTGTGAAACATTGAATTGAACAGAAAATTATTGGATCACTTATTTCCTACAACAGACACGGGAAGCCAAAGGAAATTCCATGTTCCATGTGCCAACAAAAACGTTTATATTCTGTTCTATTCCACTGGATGGAACAGACAGTGGCGTACAGCAGGGCCATTCCTACACCGATTAAACCTTGGAAATCCTTTTTACAAGTTTCTGCTGTCAGGCATTGAAGGACAGAGTTGCTTCAGTGAACTGCAGAGAGACACACAAAGGGGCATCACTCTCCTGGGTCTATTGTCCCTGATGCATAAATGGTGAGGGAGGGATCTGGGTACAGAAATGGCTAACAAAAACACACAAGGCTGTCTAGAATGACATTTCTTGTACCTTCATATTAATCATGATGGTCTTTTTGTAGCCTCAATGATCCAAGTTTCACCAGAATAGTTTGAGACCATTGCAATGCAATATATTGCCATGCACTATATAAAGGTTTCTAAATAGTTCTTATTTTGGCTATATTTGCTGGAAGAGATGGCAAGAGATGACAAGAGATGTGTATATGGATGGTGCAGAAAAGCAAATAAACATCTTTATAAAAATAAATAAGGTACTGTATTACTAGCGCCAACTGCTCCTAATATTTAGGATGGATGAATGCAGAGGACGAATTGTAGATATGAATAGAATAGGTACAGTATTTTCCATTGGAAAATACTGTACCCCAACAACGAAAGGGGAGATTAGGAGCTATGCTCAACATCTCCGCGCACTGGGTGGACAAGGAAACTTGCCTATAGCAATGATTTCTATTTAAACATATAGGTCTATGGATTATTCATGTCAGTGTGTAATGTCTTACTTGGGAATAGCAGCGGACATAGCGGGAGACTGCTTTGCGGAAAGAGCTATTCTGGAAGATAATATCTTCCTTACAGGGCACTTTAGCCATCACTCTGATCACATCTAGTCCTGTGTGGTTGGGCATACCTGAGAAAACAGACGTGTAATTTGACCCCACAATATGTTAACACAACAGTCTATGCTCAGATGGAAGGGTTTGAGGTCTGCTCATCTTGTAACAAATGTTTTGTACCCGAGAAGGGTTTGGGGTCCACACTCATACTGAAGGCACAGATGAAGATTTTGCCATCCAGGAGAGTAACCAAGATCCAGACCATGGGGGCCAACATGGATCTCTGGAGCATGGCAGTGAACAGGTGCCTACGGAGAGTATAAAATGCATTAAAAACAAAATAAAAAAAATAAAAAAATCACATTGAGATTGGATGGGGCTAATACTACCAGAATGCCCAAGGTTATGTCTCTTGGGAGATCGCACGGTGCTGCCACAGGGGGTCACCAAGGCACAACATGCATTGGTGACTGCAGGCCTTATTACTGCAGCTAGGTTGATACTGAGAAACTGGAAGAGCTCTGCTACGCCAGAGATCACAGACTGGACCCAACTTATGACTGAAGCGGCATCCTTTGAATACTCAATTGCCAGGAGGAATAACGACAAAGGGAAGTTCCATGAGATATGGGACTATTTTTATTTGTATATCAAAGGATTGTTGTAACATTTTGTATTTGTACATTAGGCCTACATATGATACAATCACGAGTGTGGAGGGGTGTTGTCCAGGGGTTTTCTTTTTTTTTGACTGCTAGGTGTGTTTTGTTTGTTTGTTTTTTCTTGTCTTTTTCTTTTGTGTAAGTCATGTGGATTTTGTATGCTTTATTTAAAATCATTAAAAAACTTTGATGACAAAAAAAAGAAAGTAATAGCTGAAAACCTCAAGGTGGCGCCACCGGGCGATGCGGTTGCTCAATCTAACTTCTATAATAGGCCGCTAAGGAATGCGAATCACTGGAATCAGAATATTTATTAACAGTTTGCAGAATTACAGTACATTTCAATCACAAACTCAATACAAAGACTGTGAGTGGACGACCCAATTAAACATTACACTTGTTTACAAGAGGGTCCACCTTGTTCAATTCATCAAAACATTTAAAGACGTACAAAATAACTTCTATATAGTCAAAGAACAGAACAGGAATTCATCATAAAAGGAGGTCAAAACGGAAAAGAAACATACAGTGAGGGGAAAAAAGGGTGGGCGGTGGGGTTTCAGATTTTACGGGGGCCAGTTTCGATATTGCAGCCGTCCGTAGGTGCCCTTTGAGAGCGGTTTTGAAGGAGTCAAGGGATTCACATGTCTTAATGACTGTTGGTAGGGCGTTCCTCATTTTGGTGGCATAGGAGTGAAAATAATTTAGTTCCAGGTTAGCGTTTCTCTTCTATTCTAGACAGATTTTGTCCATTCCAGGCTGGAACGGAATTCTAGGCTGCAGCCTAGAAAATAAAATTACTACTCACCTAACCACGGCGGGATTTTTGGATCTTTTCCCAACTGGTCTCAGCCACTCGTCCATCATAACGCCCGTGTGTCGATTCACCAGCACACCCAGGAAAAACAATATGACAGGCGGCACTATCATAACCCCCAGAGAGTACAGCTTGTTGTACTGAGGCAGACAGGGGCAGTTGAAGTCAAAGCTGGTGTACAGTTTGACGCTGACCAGGGCCAGGACGATACAGATTCCGTTGGAGATGGACTCGGAGTTGGACTGAAAGTACTGCAGGACTAACTTCATGCGCTCCATCGTTTACTTTTAATTCAGAGGGACTAATTACTCTTCAGAGTAAATACGCAGAAGTAGCCTTCAACCAATGGATGCGCTTTAAAAACTAGGCTACAAAACACCAGGTTGCACTAGTTACAATAGTAAGGAAAGGATACATTTAATTGGAGGCAGTAACGCAATATAGAATGAAAATCCAGATTTCACCCACCTGCAAACAAGTGAAGCTTTTCTTGCAATGCTGCAATGACCCAGATACAAGTAGTCCAGGTGCTCTGACCACACCCTGATCCTAGGATCATAGGACAAATATGGAAAGCAAGGGATTGTGAAAAAGTGGGTGTATAAATTTCCAGTGTCACTTATTTACTTATGAGTACTAGGATGTGATGAATGCACACACACATTATTTGATCATTGGATCTTCACAAGTAAAGAGGGCAAAAGGCAGTTCCGTCCCAGTTTCTGTATAATAGTATAGTTTGGATATAAAACACTACAGTGAGTATCTGAGTTAAGGCATGATTATTTTTCCTTACTCGACCAACAAAACCACAGCAGATTGTAAGGTTACATTGTTTATTTATTTATTTATACATGAAGATAAAACGGGGTACGTACATATGGTTAGTAAAGGGTCAAACATTTTTGTAATCTCTGAAAGTGCTTTAATTAAAGATTACCCTGGTACAATACAGTATTCTTGTGTTTCAGGCAGATAGATTGGACAATCGGGTAATCACAATTAACATCTGCCAGCCCAGGATAGAATGACAGTATAATACCAGGGTTAGACAAATACACTACTTTTATCATCAACAAACAGAGCTATTTGAGTGACAATTGGCACAAATTAAATGATGCCCTTTGTGGAACATCAAGTAGAAACAAGTAGAAATGTGCCACCATATTGGAAGAGTATTCACAGAAGAAAAAAAGAACTGGTGACAAAAATGTACCCCTTCATCAAAACAGCAACAACTCCGTATAAAAAGATTAAATAATAATATTAAAATCAAGTTTTAGGTAAGACCAACAGAATAGACTGTTTTTTTGCCCCTCCAACAAAAAAGTATTTATTACACTAATTTACAGTCCTACAGTATAATCGTATTTTGGATACTTTAGCTGATTTGTAATCATGGGTGCTTTTCAAATTAAAATGGATTAAGGACATTTTTAGAACACAGGTTAATTCCCTGGAATTAGGCCATAAAAATAAATAAAACCTCACCCAACAGGTCTAAAGTCTTAACAGCAGTTTCAGAACATTTTCATAACAAGAGGCAATGGACGACAAACCATTACCTCATTGATTCTCATCGCCATGTCCGGGGGCCACCAGGTGTTTAAACGTACCCTATGGTACTGTAACTTAACACCAAATAATAGAGTGTAGATTGTGGTTTCCAAATATAAATCAATGGTTACATTTGTACCCTCTCAGAGTTAGGCCATTAAGGGTCCATTTGAACACCTGGCGTGCCCCGGACCAGGCGTTGAGAAACAGCGCTTTTACCATAAAGCATAGATGTGCGTAGCGACTCCGACATCACCCCAGTCCAAGTGAGGTCACAT
The DNA here is from genome assembly GCF_964188405.1 of Protomyctophum parallelum. Lineage (NCBI taxonomy): Eukaryota > Metazoa > Chordata > Actinopteri > Myctophiformes > Myctophidae > Protomyctophum > Protomyctophum parallelum. Next base: position 9,227,459 of record NC_139704.1, on the reverse strand, counting down.
GTGGATTCAGGTGACATTAGAGGGCAGAGCCCATGCGCACAGTTCTAGTAGTTACAGTCTTCAATACCAGTGACAGCAGCATACCGATCGCTGTCGGTGGATCGGTTTCAAATTCCTTTGTTCTGTGAAGGAATGTACTCAGGAGTGTGAATGTATAAAGCCTGATTTACACTTTGTTGCGCGCTTGTGTTGGGCACCGAAAACAGCTGACGTGTTGTGATCTTGTAATCTACTGTAGTCGGTGCATAACTCTGGCTTGCAGTCTGCTCAGATCAAAATATCTGATGACTCACTGGCCTCGACCACTCTGAAGACGCCCCCCTTTTCCAGCTTTGAGAACCTCTTTTCCTTGTCTGAAAAAAAAAAAAAAAAAAAAAGGGTTAGGGTTACCGTTAGTGAGAATTGCACCAACAGTAATGGTTTCTATAATCCCATTTTCACAAACAACCTTTTCTTATTTGTGCACAGTATGCCTGGATACGTGTACACATACTTGTTAAAATACACCAGGGTGTGTCCAATATTTTTATTGGAAAATGACCAAGTTTTTATTCACCCATTAAGTCACTTCGATCCAGCAGACTCTCCAGGTCCTCGTCACTGATCACCTTCCCCTTGATACCTCTCATCTCCCTGAAACAAGGTCACAAGAGCATGAATTACAATGACACATCTGTTAGTTTTACTGAGCTTTTGCAATTGCAAATGGATAAATTAACAGACAAATGAGGGCAGATTATAATGTCATTGGTTCCTCAAACACCTTACCACTACTGTAAAAAATAAATAAAGTATGTTTTCCCCCACAATATTGACGGTAGTATCCATGTGGTTAAAATGAAATCGACAAGGGAATTCACATCGACCTGATATCCAGTTCCTTACTTGGCAGTGTTCCTGTTCTTTAACATTTCCTTCAGGTCATCCAGATCGATTATGCTCTTTGCTGGTTGGTTCAGCTCTGACCGCGCTCCTTTAAACTTGTCTGAAGAATAAAAGAGGCAGGTGAGTGAGTACATGACAAAACAGACAAACCCACATTACATTTCAACATATTATTAACACCAGAGTGGAAAGTCTTCAGGATGATGCCAAAACGGGTAGAGTTGACTGACACCATTGAGTAGAGGCGTCTTACATAGTACATGTGCTCTTGACATAATATCCACCGCCTTCCGTTTATAGACAGCCCAATAAAAGTACATACCACACTTACATGTCAAGAGCATTACTCTGCATATTTATTCACTGTTGCACCCTCGTACCCAAAAACGCAAAAGTATTTTTCAAAGATACTCACTCTTGTGGATGATCATCTTCTCCAGCTTCCTCTTGGCTGAAGCACGCTCCAGGATGGTCTGATCAATGGTGTTGGCTGTCACCAGGCGGTACACCAACACTGGCTTGGTCTGTCCGATGCGGTGGCAACGATCCTGGGCCTGCAGGTCTGCTTGGGGGTTCTGGTGAGGGGAAATAGACACTTTCCATTATTCCACTAAGACCTTACCTGAAGCCGATTCTACAAATGCCTTCTAAATCAGTTTCTCACACTTTCAAGATAAAAATAAAATAAAACGCTAGTAACGAAGTAACGCCTGTGAGCTACTTTTTTTAATAGCAAACGAAAGAAAATCAAATTACACTCATGCTTTTCAGGTTTTAATGAGTTATTCCGACAGAACCAGACATGCCTTTGAAGGCAACTCTGGCACACTCAGCTAACTTTATAGTTTTGAAAACATTGCAAAGCCCTGCATTCATTCTGAACAATCTTCTATGCCATGATAAAACATTCACTCATGGTACTGAAAAGTTCCTTAAACCAGACAGAATGTTATATATTCTTTCCCTCTGCCCTTTATTCTCCACTGTACCAATAATTAAAGCAGAAATACCCCAACATAATTTATTTTAAAAGCAAGTATTGTGACCCTGTACCCACCCAGTCACTGTCAAAGATGATGACGGTGTCAGCAGATGTCAGATTGATGCCCAGGCCTCCTGCTCTGGTACTCAGCAGGAACAAGAAAACCTCTGGGTCTGCAGCAAACTTGGTCATCTGGGGGAGAGAAACAAAAACCCGGAAGATATAAGAACGAAGTGATGACAATCGTTTCAGTGGGGACCGTGCAGAGGTCCATGTCATCTTTCTCTAGTTACACTCCCTGCTAAACAAGTGTACCGAACAACCGGTAGGAGTCGCAGCTTGCTAGGACTCCATCCCCTGCCAGGCCAGCCGGCTTCCCACCTACTATGTTGTGTTGGATGGAGGGCACTGCAGAGGTAACGAACTCCGGTCTCTGCAGTGGTGGGCGAGTACCACCCAGATGCCTTAAAGACAGTAATGAGCCTTTAGTGACAGCAATTCAGAGAATCAAATACCATGTACTCACGTTGGTTTCTCTGTCTATATAGGACCATATACTCACGTTGGTTTCTCTGTCTATATAGGACCATATACTCACGTTGGTTTCTCTGTCTATATAGGACCATATACTCACGTTGGTTTCTCTGTCTATATAGGACCATATACTCACGTTGGTCTCTCTGTCTATATAGGACCATATACTCACGTTGGTTTCTCTGTCCATGTAGGACATGTTGCCATCCAGTCGGCTGTACTGGTAGTCTCTCAGGTAGCAGTAGTCCACCAGTAGGTCCAAGATGGATGTCATCTGACTGAACACCAGCACCTACACAAAAATAAATCACAAACATCAGTAAAGAATACAAAATAGAAATGTTTCCTTATGCATCTTTTCATACACATTACATACAGATTAATCGACGTTCAATCGATACGCACGGGAATCGATTTTTAAATTTTGAATCGAATAGTCATTTAAAAAAAGCGTCCGCTTTTGGTCCGCGAGACGGCCCCATTTGGTCCGCGAGCCATGCTTGCGCCTCGCAAGCACCTCGCAACGCCTCCTCTTTCCCCGTGTTAAAAACAAGGAAGCGCACCACAGCTCAGTGGACATTAAATATAGGCTACCATGTTTTATAAGTCATATAAAAACATTACTTACACCCAAATGAAAATAAGAACTTCACAGATTATAGATCACATGGAATTATAACAATATGTTGAGTATTGCCTGAATAATGCCACTATAAAATCTCAACTTTTATCGACGCGCCATTGCACTGAGAACCTTGTGGAGCCTGGCGGTGTAGGCTACATTATTCTTGTGAGGACCTGCTTGGATTCACATGGTGAGTGCGCACACCGAAAATTCAAAGATCTGCAATCTCATGCGCTGCGTTGTGCATATTGGCTGAATATAATGGCACGAATGAAACTAGGCCTATAGATTTATTTTGGCGATGCGGAGAATAGATTTTGCCGTTGCCAGCGATATCTTTTTTTTTTTCTTGTCTGAAGACTGACCTGTTCCATCACTGTGAACTCCCATGCAGCAGAGCAGCTCCTACAGACCCAGACCAAAACATCTTTTCTCTTTGGCATTTAATTGCACCTGATCGTATTATTGTAATTATGTAGCCTATTTGCCTGTGTTTTTTCTTTTAATTATGTTTTTTTTTGTGCGCCGATGGTGATGCTCCACTTGTTTCAGCCTGTAGGCCTACAGCACTTTGGTCAGCTTTTATTGTTTTAAATGTGCTATATAAATAAAGTTTGATTTAGGCCTATATTGGAGCAGGTGCTGGCAAATAACTAATTACTGTAATGCCATGGAGTGAAGTTGCGCAAATGTCAACTCAATTAGCAAGCGGAGCTGCTCTCATGCACTCTGCACTGTCTGCAGCACAATGACTGCAGATCTCTTCTTAAAGTTTACTTATTATGGTTTACTTTCAACCATAAACCATAATATGATTGACAAACCTTGGATTATAATTCTTCATCGACCAACAGCGCATGCAGCATGACTATGAGGTAATTTAACTATGTGGGATTTCTCCATCGGCATCGCATGTCGATAAAAATGGGATCTCACTAGTGGCATTATTCAGGCAATACTCAACAGATTGTTAAGTGATCTATAATCTGTGAAGTTTATATATTTTTTCCCATACGCACACTCAGTCACATTAACTTTATGATCAATCAAATTAACCGTGGTTGATTTTATTTCTGACAAGTGTCAGGCTTGAAGAGTTCATTCATGTTACCGAACTTACCGGTCGTTTACAATTGACAGAGGAGTTTGGATTATATATATTTTTATTTGATGGAGAGGTAATGCCTGTTTCAGGCGCTGTTTAATTGTTAAATAAAAGACCAATCCAATATGCGCTCCTCTCTATCTTCTGCAGCTATATCGCTGTTTTATTTTAAGCCTATAGTTCATTGGTCAGCCCTAAAGGCTTATCGTTTAAAATAAATGATACCAATCCAAGCATGCCTTTCTCTCCGCTATAGCGTTGTTTAAACCAAAGAGTCACTGCTCGCATCGCGCATCACGCCTCGCATCACGAAACCCCCCCCCCCCCCCCCCCCCGGCTGGGTTTCGAAGCGTCGAAGATCGAAACAAATTTATATCGAAGCGTCGATCATCAAAAACGTAATCGAAGGTCAGCCCTATATTATACCCCGTTTTTACATAGAAAGTGCAGGAAGTATGATGAAAACTGGCACTGATGTTGTGGGTAGAAGTTGACGTTCGAAAGCTTCCTAGTATGTTTTTCAGAATGTACTGGCGGAATGAAAAATGGTCCTGTAGTGAAAACGCTAGAAATGAAAGTACGGGCTGGGCCGGTTTAGCGGTCCAGGCACCTTGGCTGGTAATCCAGCATGACAGTGTGTCGTGGTGGTTCAAGTCCCGATCCCGCTTTGCTGCGCGTCTTCCCCCATCTCTCTCCATGTCTACTTAGTATCAATAAAAGGCAAAAAATACCTATATATATATATATATATAATAAAAAAATGAAAGTACCAAAGATTATCAAGTGAGACCGACCGTGTATAGAGAGAGCATAATGGCTTTAAAGCTCAAATACAAGTGTAAGTTGAATGATTGTGACTCATCAGTCGTACCTTATGGCCTCTTTCCTTCAAAGCAGGAAGCAGTCTGTCCAGGATGAGAAACTTCCCAGAACTCTTCACAAGCTCTTCATCAATCTGCAGGACGCAAAGAAAGCCACAATATAGCAGTATGTAAAAGACTTAAAAATAATGAAAATAAGAGCACACTTCAGGAATAAAAGAGGGAAGGAGACAGACGGGTAGTAGTACAAAAACCTAAAAAAGAAACGTCTTTATTTAAGCACTTAAGTCCTATTTAAATATATTTTTAAAATATCGGCAATGCGATGCGACAATCGGCATTGTGAGCTTGTAGTGTGTGTAGGAGGCTGGGTTGCAAGCCAAAACGAAAAATACCCCCAACACAAGAGAATCATGAGATGAAGAATCAGGAGCTAACCAGGCTATATGGTAACATGATAAATGACAAATCAGGAGCTCGCCAGGAGATATGGTCACAAAACAATAGAGTCCTGGTCAAAACAGGCTATATAAAACTGCTACTGGTAAATATGAATACCTTGAACTCCTGCGTGGCAGGGTCCAGTGGATACTCCAGCAGGTAAGGGTGGTTGCAACACTTCTTCAGCACCATGAGGATGTTTCTCATCTTCAGGCTAACCACAGCATCCAGAGGGGTCACTACCTTCACCACTTCTTTGTTGGAGCTGGAGGAAAGAGAAGATTAAGGAGGCATGGCTAAAAAAATGCTCAAGACCAGTGGAAAGTACTGGAAATTACCCGGTAAGTGGAAATGTATAATTAAATTGTTACCGTACAATCAGCTTGGAGGCTCTCAGAGTACCATGCAGATATGCAAACAGGTGTTAGGACCATACCAGTGTTGTGGTATAATATGCAGCTCATTGATAAGGAATCGCGGTATCCTTGACATCACTGCCAGTGACAAATAGTGTTGTGACAGTAAATATTTATCACTACACGGAACCCACCAAAAAGGATCCGCGCACGGAGGCCTAACTGGGACATCTGGTCATATAGCAGACGTGCATGAGCCAATGAGAATGGTGGCACTCATTAACATGGAAGAAAAGCTGCCTCAGTGCACTCATGCTTGTGCACCTGGTGGGTTTTGTGTGTTCCAGTGGTGAAGAAGCAACGCATCACAGTACGGTACAAAAATACAATCAGTGAATAGTGTATGGAGTACAAATTACTGTGGTCCAGGTGCAGTGACATTGTGAAGCTTTAGAGCTCTCCCCCGAATGCATCCAAGAAAGATAAAATTTATATTGAAACAATATAACCCAAGGATGTTTGGAGCACTGGGAGCCATGGAATAGTGAGACTCCCCTAAACAATTACGTATAAAGATAATAAGTCTGTGTTGGTAAATTAAATGACACAGTAGAGCAGGCTGACCTTTCCTCCTCACACTCCTTCTCGGCTGCCTCCAGGTACTGACTCCAGGACTTGTCGACGACTTCCGCCTCGTCGTCGTCTTCCGCCTCAACGTAGTTCACTGCCCTCCGAGGCCGACTCGCCCTGCCAAGACTGTTCACCTCCACTGGTTTCTCAACCTGAATTAGAAGTTAGAACACAAGTTCGATTAACTGTAACATTCAGTGATCCTATCGACTAAAATTGTTGATAAATTATTTAATAAAATAATGTAGGAATAGGAACAAAGAAAATTAAAGAAATAGTGAAAACAGCAGATCTACAACCCCACAACACACCACACAAAATCAAAGGAAATACGCCTTTCAAGTGATCAATAGCCCTAACTGAATGTTTCAGCAACTTATATTTAAGACATTTTAAGACAATTTCTTCTTATCATGCTCAATCTAAATGTAAATCTTAGTTTCCAGTGTGCCTTTGTGACAAATCTTACCATAGCATCAGTCTTAATTGTCTAACATGTTAGAATTAAATAAATGGCCTAATTTCACCAGTAAACATGAATGAAAGAGACAAATAAAGTCTGTGAGACCCGATGGATTACAAAGTCGGGATGCATGTTGACGTTATGCCACGTTACCTTCTCCTGTCCCAGCAGCTTGGCGATAGTATTGTTGACCACTGCTTTGTAGAAGGTCGCCTGCTTGGTCGTCAGAGGAGCGTAAACGATGATCTCCTTCTTGGGAGGAACCTCCAGTGTCACGTCCGACTTCAACCTTCTCAGGAGGAATGGAGTCAGGATCTAGAGACCAGAGAGAGATCTCGTCAGCGTTCATTTATTTTTTACCTTTCCAGTTAATATCACGACGGCCATCATTTAAGTAGATTGGATGGAGCCCGCACACCACAAGTATGAAAATTGAAAATTCTGACATTTCTTCATCTTCATCAGGTCATGTGAACATACACAAAAGTATGTACTTTTATAATAAGGGAGTGCCCCCATTGTCCAATCAAAACACCACATTTTGGTGCACCTCCCGTCACTGCAGGTGTGACACGTCAACCCTGAGTGAGTGGGTGGGGACCCAGACATATTGATATAAATATAATCCTTTCAGAAATGTTAGTGCACCAATTAACCCATTTTGGGTGGGAACCCCATTTGGTGTTGTAAACATTATGTTATAATTTAGCTATTGAAAAATAGCAGATCTACAAGCTCATAGCACCACTGAGTGGCACGCTTGTAGGTCTATTTTTGAAAAATGCAAGTTTGGAATATATATATATAAAGTTTTTAACTCAAATCTTTTCTTCTGGAGGGTCCCTGGAACAACATATTTTCAGATGGGGACCGGAGGCATATTACATATAATCTTTGGGGTTTTTTAAGAAAAAAAATCATTTTAAAAATAACTTTTTTTGATGTCAGGCCTAAATGGGTTAAAACATTATTAAAATTACACCTCATGGCTACACATTGTGAGCTTCTAGCTCTGCTATTTAGGGTGAGTGAGTGACAGCTGTGTTGAGAGGAGGACTGACCTGGTGGAGCATGCTCAATACGTTCTGCTCCCTCTCGTTGGCAACCACGTTCTCCGCGTCTGCTCGGATGGAGTCGATGTCGAACCACGACTCGAAACTAAAAACACACAAAAACACTATTAATTACTTTGTGTCCATTAGCTGCATCTGTTCAAACAACTGCTGATATAAACAAAAAGTTACTTTCTTCACATTTCTTTTAGGTATTAGTAACAAAAAGTTACTAATGCCTAAAAGAAATGTGAAGAAATAATGATGGAAACGAACCATCCCGTCCCATTACCTCTTGAGGTCATCAAAGACGTCTGGCAGGAGGAAGTTGAGGAGGGACCACAGCTCAGCCAGGTTGTTCTGCAGTGGCGTACCCGTCAACAGCAGTTTGTTGTCAGTGGGGATGAGCTTCAGCTCACGCACCAGACGACAGTTCATGTTCTTGATCCGATGACCCTCGTCTACGATCAGATACCTCCAGGATAAATGCTGAATGTGGAGGGGGGGGGGGATCGAAATGGGCGACAATGTCCCAATGCAATTTATTATTTATTCACTCTGTTTAACATTTAATCCGAGCAGATTACCAATCAAAAGACATTTTGAACACAGACGGGGGTGCTGTACCTGTAATATCTTCCTGTCGATCATGGCGATTTCAAAAGAGGTGACGACAACTGGCTGCATTCTGAGGGGGCCCTGAGGCTTCCTGAACTGCTTGAAGAGTTTAGCCCTCTCAAGCTGGGTGCCATGGTAGAGCACTACACTCACCTGCAACAACACACAAATGAGAAGATTATACAACACCTTTCAGGTTCTTTTGTGACATAAAACACTCCTTGGGAGGAGAACAGCCATAGCCGTCATCACAAATGTGACGAGGTCAGTGGATTTAGCCCAAGGAGTGTTTTTTTGTGCAAAACTAATGCTTGGAATGGATTCAGAAGCATGAAAACCCCCTAGTTTCATATGTCACATGCTACTTAAGAATAATGACATTTTGACCATTTTGACCACCATGTTTCATGATTAGTCTTGTATTTTGGTTTGGCAGTGCAAAAGAATGTCTGATGGCAAACTCCCTGAGCCAAATTCCTACGATTCTTTCACGAGCAAATCCCAGTCAAGTCCACCATTTCTAACAATCAATAGAGGGTCAGGAGTCTCAGTACCTCTGGTGTGAAGCGTCTGAACTCGCTGACCCAGTTGGGCAGGGTGGAGAGTGGAGCCACCACCAGGAAGGGCCCCTTCACAGTCTTCTCAATCATCATGGCGATGTGGGCGATGCACTGAATGGTCTTTCCCAGACCCATCTCATCAGCCAGGATCCCATTGATACCGTTCTCCCATAGCATCTGACACCACAACAACAGCAAACAGTGTTGACATCATTATAACATGAGAGAGGCACTAGAACAGAGATGGAGAAAGAGAGAGAAACAAGTGTCTCACCCTCAGCCATTCGATGCCCTCTATCTGGTACGACCTCATCAGCCCTCCAGTAAAGAGTGTGGGCTGCATAAGAGGAACCGGCTGGCCGTTCACCTTCCTGTCGGGGTCCAGGAGATGCTTGGCATTGTCTCGCATGGTCTCAGCGAGACGGTCTTTGATCTCCGTGTTGGAGTCCGTCATGTTCTCTATATCGTCTACATTCACTGACCTGGAGGCAGTATCCTCCTCCTAGATGGGAAGAGGGTATAGGGCGACATTAATTAATATATTAAATAGATAAATAGAACAAATAAAAGACAAAACACAATAACTACAGTAATTCCCCCTCACTCCTCCTTTCTGTGGTTTTAAAGTTAAACATTCATCAATAGGAAATTGTCTCCTTTACTGCCTCATGTTCTTGTATTTTCATGACTTCTCAGATTTGCTGTGGTGCTAAAAGAAAATAACAGATGCCAAAACATCTGACGATGTATGAATGGTCCAAATCAGCGGCGTCCGTCAACTCCGGGGGTGCTCAGGCGCAGAAGCACCCACGGTCAAAATAATAAGCGGCGCCAATATCAATATGCAGAAGCAGAATATGCACCCACTGTCCTGACTGAAATGTCCCTTCCCCAGTGGTCATGTTTTCATGCACGTAGTCACTGTAAGTCACATACCTTTACGGGGGGTTGTGGGCGCTTGGGCCAAGATATGCGTTGGGCCGCCGCCCATGGGCATTCAAATGCTAATAAGGTGGCTTTTGTTCTGCTGCCAGGTAGAGCGTATAAATGTTGCATACAGTACAGTACAGGATTTATTTCCATTTGACTACGATGATGAAGCACCCTCCAGGCAAGAAGAGATTCGTCCAGTCCATGCTACAATTCGGCGCCGCCGCCGCCGGCTAAAACACACCCTAACAGTCCTTAATATCTACGGAAAACCCACCAATAAGCCCTTATCCAACACAAATTAACTAATTTTTCTCAAGCCGCACAATTTCACTGGAGCGCAGCACTTATATGCACGCAGACAGCACATGATACAGGCCTACGCATGTCCCGTCCCAAACACTGAGGACAGTGAGGAGGTAAAGTAAACTTGTTTATAATGTGGCAAGAAAAATATATTCCAATTACTTTTCGGTGCGCACTCACCATGAATCCAAGCAGAAGTATAGCCGCCACAGTCCCAATGGCCCGTTGCGCAAAAGGTTGATATCTAACTTTGGCTATAATCAGCCAAATCTCAACCGATTGGTATAATTCCAAATGGTATACACTCAATGAAATTTATATTTTCCATTTTTCATGGGTGTATAAGTCATAGAGCCAGAGAAAGGAGAGATATGGTAGGGGAAGCACTAAGCCCTGTTAGCCATGCAGCCTATATGTTTCATGAGCTGTGGTGGCTTGCACTCTCTCAATTAGGGATTTAGTGGTTAATTTCACTGATGTGTACAACCTTTATTCAAATAGTTGCAAATGTATTAATTAAAAGACTGAGCATGTATGTTTGATATAAGGCCAAACCTCAAAGAATATATTCAGAGTATACTCTTCATTAGCAAACTGTAAATAAAGTACCAAACGAAAGAAAAAAAACTAGTTTTAGGGGGGGGGGGGGCCTGCACCCACCGCCGTTATAGGAACCCGACGCCTCTGGTCCAAATGGTAAACATAGGCACCGAAAAGTAACTGGCTGTCATGTACTGTGCTTTCTGGCAGTTCGCAGTACATCCAGCCTGAAAGAATATCTTTCAAAAAGTAAATTTTAACTTTATTTACCGTTTTACTTTTCTTGGCTTTGGACAAGATTTCCTGAAAGTAAAGAAAAAGAACAGCAGTACATGAGCTGCGAGCAAACAAGCACATTATAGTTCAACAAGTTGAGACAAAATGTACATATTGTCATTGTGTGTATGTGATTGTGTACTGTAGACACACTTAAACAGCTTACTTCTTTAGACATGACATCAGAAATTTTGAAGCTCTCCTGTGGCCTTTTTCGTTTCTTCGTTTTGTCATCTACAGACAGAATCAAATTAATCTGATATTCATCACCCTACACTTGTTACTTGTGTGTAGGCATAATCATTTTGATTATTCCAGTTGTGTGCTTACTGATTTTTGCATTATATTGTTGTTCTTTGAGTGCATATTTGAATTTAGTTTTACTGAATACTTAATCATCATCATCATAACCTTTATTTAAACGCATCATCATAAGGCCCTCATTTTCATTGTAGCCACAGTAACAATACAGAACACAATACTCAGAAGTAGTCATTCATGGAGAAAAAAAGGCGCTTGGTAGTTGGTACATTATCTCAGAATGAGGACTTTTCTGTCCTCACTTTTTATCCTCAAGTCCAATATTAGCACTTGAGCAGCACCCAAGGGCTAATCTGTTGTGGCGTCCTCAATTTTCTGCCCTCACTTTTTATCCTCAATACGTACATTGCTCAGCCAATCAAATCATCGCTATGGTACGGGGTGCTCAGCCAATCACCCACACACACAAAGCTGGGAATGCATGCGTTTTAAAGCGCAAATAACATGCATTTTAAAACTGCTTTTAATATTTAATATCATATTGTCCATGTCCCTCAAACTTATTTCTAATGTTTTGAGCCTCAATCACCACTCTGATATAACCAGGCCTTGTCATTTCTTTCTGGACTTTGAAAGCAGTTTTAGCTGCAGTACCACAATGTCCTGAGGTGGTGGTGTGCTGATATGCAGATTATTTAATATTTGAGACATTATAATACTGATGCTAGATAAACCCAGGCTTGTTTCCATTCCATGCCAGCTTGGAATATCAACAATGGTGGACATTGTAAACAAAGTGGACATGCAAATTTGGAACTGAAGACTGAAAAAGAGAGGAATTATATAAGTAGGGTGACATTGATGACATCACGATGAGGCCAAAATCAGTTGAGCTGTTCCTGAGAGCAATTTCCATTAAAACACCCATATGATATGAAAGCCTGATTGTTCAAAATTGGTTATTTGTGGAAAAAGTATTGTAAATTTTAAATTGAAAAAGTAGAATTTTATGTTATAGGTCCTTTAAATTGTTTTTTTTTTTTTGGGGGGGGGGCTAAAACAATTTAAAACGCATGCATTCCCAGCTTTGAATCAACTACTTAACGCAGACTACTCACCATTATCAGCTGCTTTTCCATCAGGGCTCTGTAAACAATGGTAATAAAATGGCACAGTTCAGTAATGATGAATAATTATTGTACAATATTTGTTCTCCATCCAGAAACCTCCCCAGCCCTCACCTTCATGGCTCTCTTCATAAGCCTCTCTTTCTTCACTTTCTCCTGAAATAGGAATAACATCAATGTGAAGGATACCGGTTTGTCATTTCAAACTAAGCGACATGAATGATTTGATAACTACCTAGCTTTTCACGTGTTTAAATGCATACCTAATTTATACATTAATAAAATAGTATAATTAGACATGGTCAATCACAAAGGTTCAATGTAATTTTTTGCCGATTACTTCCAAGAGACAAAATCTCTGCATGCGAGTAAACTGATGTCTTTATGAGCAGTCCACTCCAGCCATCATTTATTTACTGAGAGTCTGAGACTGGCAGTACACATGCAAAGACTGCACAGTGCTTGAAGTCTCGATTGAGTTTTGATCTTCTGCCGGCAGTGAGTACATGTGCTGGGGTCCTAACCACAGCCCTTATCAACGTCAAGAAAGCAATTACAACCTTAACATTTGACCCAAACTCAAGGAGGAGTCATGAAGGGCACAGACTTATGAATTCCTGTGCTCACTAATTAACCTACCCGTAGGTTTCAATGCATCAGCCGATTCCATGACCTCTAAAGAAATACTCTTCTTGAGCCATGATTACCCAGTGAGGTAGATAGAAATGGAACATATGCTGTGAAGTTCCCAATGATAAGAGTTGTTAAACGACTGATGCCCTATTTTATAATTTGTTGTACGACGGTGTCGCAAAACAATAGCTGATCTACAAGCTTGAGGATAATTGGGATATTGTAGATCAGTTGTTTTCACATCATTCGCGAGTTGCGTCTACTTCTTCCCCACAAATCACCATGACTAATTTAAATTAACTTCCAATCCCTCTATCCAGATTCATAGGATCATTAGGATGATGCAGACCCGTTTACCTCTTGCTGTTGCTGTTCCATCTTGGTCAGCAGAAACTTGGAGTAGATGTTGCTCTTATCCAGAAGGTGCTGCAACTTCTTGAAACGTGCTTCATGAGACTGATTATCCAACTGTACCCTTGCCTGAAGGTCAGAAGATCAAGTAGTAACTAGAAAAAGTGCCCTTCCGGGCACAGGTCTCCACCAGGTTATCCACAGATCCGTGCAGTTAGAGGTAAAAACACTTTTCGGCCAGTTATAGCGCCACCTTGAGGCTGAGTTGAAATTGTTCATGTGGCATTTCGTCCTCGGCCTAGTGGGAATGTGGGTGCACAATTTCACGGAAATCACGCGATGTGTTCATGATTTGCAGCATTTTGTTTGAAACTGAGCACTCCTGTGAACTTTGGAAGCCAATCTTAACCAATCAGGATGGAGTCTGATAAATCTGAAAGACCCGTTTCGTTGAATGGCTCTAGAGAGACTGTGTACCAATTTGCGTGATGTTTGGACAAAATCTGTAGGTGTACTGTGCAAAAACTTGTTTTGCACAAAGCGGCCTCCTGGTGGCGCTATAACAGGCCGTTCTGGAAAGTTTGGGGCAGAGGTTCATGGTTGGCATCCAGGGAGTGTGTGTGCAAAATATGGCATCGACCGGGTTAACGGTGGCCGAGATTAGCTGTTCACGGACACACGGACACACGGACACACGGACGGACGGACGGACGGACACGCGGACGGACGGAGTGCAAAACATACTCTCCCCACATGCCTTCGGCCTGGTGGAGACAATCAGGTAACCTCGCCCAAAAATACGAAAAAATTAAATAAACAGTATATCGTTGCTGTCGGGCAGAACACTTCATGTCAAAATTGAGGTATTGAATTTGAGGCCCAACACACACACAATACCAGGAAAGAACACAAACAGAGAAATAGTTTAAAATGTATGTGAAACTGTTACGATACAAACCTGGTCCATGAATTCCTCCTCTTTTCTCTCGTTTTCCTCCTTCAACTTCTCCTCTTCCTTCTTCATTTGCTCAGTGATAACGACTTCTGTGGCCTCATATTTCACAGCATCACCTTCAAGAAACAAGTCCGAAAACACTTAGAGCCGATCACACTATGGAATGTTATGCATTTTCTTCTTTTGATAGTGTGACTATAATACACAATAGCCGCAATTTGAAACTTTTTTATAATGGGATGAATCTAGAGTTGCAATACCCTCCATTGACTCCCCACTTATCCAATTTGATTTTGCAATCTGCTTGTATTAAACGACTTCAAACTCACCAACATTGCAGCTCTAGGCCAAGATTGAATTATCCTCTTTCAATCTGCCGAGCTATGGGGTCATAAAAATCCACCATAGACATGTTATGAGCTACTTTCTGTCCAAAATATTGAAAGCATAATACCGAGCTCCAAGTGTGCGACCAACCGCCAAACAATTCGTGTGGGAGAACGCAGTGCGTGACGGGGCGTCCCCTGCGTCCTCCCTCTTTGGGTGTTTTTGGGTTTACCTGCATGTGCACACCTGCACACGCAGGTTCTATTAAACAAGCGCTCTCCCACACGTCTTGTTTTACGGACGGTTGGAAAATTACAAGATGGTGGCTCGGAATATTGCTTGTGAAATATTTTGGACAGAGAGTAGATCATAACATGTCTACGTGGGATTTCTATGACACAAAAGCTCGGCAGATTGAAAGAGGTATTGCAACTCTAGATTCATCCCATTATTTAAAAAAAATATAGAGTTGCAAATTGCAGCTAACCACACCCAGAAGAATGCTTGGGCATTAGTTCCAACATACTATTGGTCCGACTGTCCTTAGACCGACACCCTACGTACACAAAACGGCATGTGCATCCCGAATGCTTAGGCCTAAATTAGAGATGTCCCGATACCAGCGTTTCCTGCAGGAAAAAGCTTTGGCATGGTGCTGGGCACGGGGGACCTTCTGGCGTGAGGCCTTTGGCCGCAGGGCGAAATTTTGTATTATATAAAAATCAGTCAAACACAGATTAAAGACTTAACGGCTTAAGTTAACGGCACAGGAAAAAGTTATCGGCACAGGAAAATTCTCAGCGGTTTCCGTTGTATCCTATAGCTCTTATATGGGTCGTTTGAAACGTGATCAGAATCACTCAAAACACAGCAGATGTAACTGCCGGGATACTAGTTCTTTGAACTTCAATCATTTCCTAAGTTGAAGTTAATCTGTTATTTACTTTTCTTATTTTGTTCATCTTATTTTGAAGCTTCCTGTATTTCGGTTCACTTTTACTTTGAAACTTCCTGTTACCACACCACACTTAGCTGAGGCTGCTAGCTTCACACACTCCATTCTCACACTGAGTCAGTGACAGAGGGAAAGAGACACACCCCAGCATTTGTTTGTGACTTTGTTACACTGCACAGCAAGGTATTTATATGCATCATGCACCTTTGTACTCAAAGTAAGGTTGCCTGTAACTTGCAGTCTTAGTGAACAGTTGACTGAATGACTGAAGTTGTTTATATTGTTCTGCAGCGCCTGTCACACTATGTTTGGTGTACCTGTGACTGTTTGATGATGTACCCTGAGGTTCAACTGGTTCATGCAGCCCTTTAGCGCCCTTGATAAGCAGACTAAAGCGGAGTGAGGTACATGATTGTTTGTTTGTTTTGGTTTGGGGTCTCATTTATGATTTGTTTGGGACTTAATTAATTGTATTTGTTTCTGGTATGTTTTGGTGTATGATATTTGGTTACTGTGCATTTTCCCTTTCTGGTATTTTATTGGTCATGTATTGAAGTGGACTGATTTATTTTATCACTGTATTATAATTGCTATGAAAACCATTTTATTGTTAGTTGTAATATTGAAGTGATGAACTTAATGCACGGCTTTTATTGTTGAGTGAAAGCTATGAAATTGTTTGATGTGATCATAACAGTGCTTCTGTCCTTTTATAGTTTTCACGGTGTCGTAAGAAAATAAACACCCGTTGAGACCACATCGATCTTTATCATCATTTCAACTATCGAGGGCCGCTACAGCAGAAATGACGTTTCCGACGGTATTTATGTCTGCGTTCCATCAATTGCATTAGGAAACATTTCTGAACAGGGACCCCTTGGGTCGACGAAAGAATGAGCTGACCCAGGGGGTCCCGAGAGGGGCTAGGCAACCATATGGGCACTTGGTAATATGGCAATTTCCTGTCAATGCTGCATGGCAGGGCTCTGAACCTTGCACTGGTCCACAATGCACGTTTGCTACAATGGTGGTATAGCATATTGTAAATCCCCAGTTTTGATTAATCCATTGCACTCCCGTAGTAGTAATAAAAGGAACAAAAACGATATTTAACGCAAAGTCCCATTGTTCAGAATCAGATGCTACATTGCTAAGAGATCAATGTGGACGTGGTGGTAAAGAAAATAAAAACAAAGAAGGGGGAAAGGCCGTCAGGATTTTACTGTGTGTGTGTGTGTGTGTGTGTGAATGAATGCTGGTTTCGTTGTGGAGCATTTCATTCATTCGATTCTCATTGATCGTCGAACTAAAATGACTGACTGAAATTTGTAACATTACCATTTGATAATGCGGTCTCCATGGCTGTACCAAGTGGTTCCTCCGACTCGTCAGGTTTCGGGCATTCAGGGGACAAACTTCGAGATTCTTTCTTTACACTATTAATGAAAAGACATATAAGACAAGTGCATAATACAACACATGTTATTAACTTCTTCTAACAACATAATTATCCTCCAGGATCCACTGTCTAAACTCACCCCTTCGACATGATTGCTCCCAAAAAGTTGACAATAACAATTGTCCTCTTCTTCAATAAAACAGCTACGTCGCAGTTGCACAAGCTGCTTTTAATTTCCTCAACCAGAAAGCACGACCGACAACAACAAAATGCAACGTTTTTGAAACAGAGAAGATAGAAGCGTTCTTCTAGACTGCTGTGCTAATGCTGAGTCTCTAGTCCTCGTCCTGCACCGGCTGTGTTGTGGGAGGGACACAAAGATTTCGCGCCAGTAAGGAATGAACCACTATAGCTCAAATGGGGGTGTATACGACATAGCAGTATCCATAGTTCATTTATTTATAAGTACATACGGATATCAAACTCTATTGAGTGTTGAGATATGACAACACTACTCAAATGTGCTACGGCACAATTGAGTATTTGAGGTGCTAAGGACACGACTCCACTCGTATTAAAGTCCGAACTACCCCGTTGTGGGAAATCCCTGTCAAAATTTCCCGCGAGAACGCTCGAGTAGTCTACACTACTAATTATGTGTCAGTCACCAGTGCCTGTAAAAGTGCATAATGTCAAAAGAGTGAGTGGGCGGTCATTGTTATGCTCTATCAATCTGTAGGCCTACACTACTGTAGACGTTAGGAGGTGATTTACACAACAACATGCTACCAATGTTTAGTTTACATGATTGGAGGCTTGGAGCAACTGCAATCAAATAACATGTTAGTCTAGTCTGACGTGAGTGGGTCTGATGTTTTGATTGATTGATTGAAATATTTATTAACAGTTTGTAGAATTTACAGTACATTTTAAGCACAAACTCAATACAAAGACTGTTAACTGTGAGTGGACGACCCAATTAAGCATTACACTTGTTTACAACAGGGTCCACATTGTTCAATTCATCAAAACATTTAGAGACATACAAATAGACACTTCTATGTAGCTAAAGAACAGAACAGGAATTCATCATAATGAGCAAAAAGGGAAAAGATACATATACAGTGAGGGGAAATGGGGCGGGGGGGGGGGGGGGATTCAGATTTTACAGAGGCCAGTTTCGAATTGCAGCCATCCGTAGGTGCCCTTTGAGAGCGTTTTATTTTTTGCGGCTTACGCCTTTTATTGATTTTTTTGAAGGGACAGACAGTAGGCTGACAGGAAACGGGAGAGAGATGGGGGGATGACATGCAGTAAAGGCCGTGTCGGGTCCGGGAGTCGAACCCGCGGCACACTGCGACTGGATTACCAGTCCGGTGCCCAGACCGTTACGCTACGGCCTGGGCCTTGAGAGCGGTTTTGAAGGAGTCAAGGGATTCACATGTCTTAATGACTGTTGGTAGGGCGTTCCACATTTTGGTGGCATAGGAGCGAAAATAATTTAGTCCCTTGTTTGTGCCGAATCTGGGTTGTACATGGTTTGTTGCACTCCCTCTGGTGTTGTGGGTGTGGACTTCGTTTACATTAAGGAAGTATTTAGACAGGTACATGGGTATCTTGGTGGTGTATCGAATCTTGTGGACCAGACCCATTGCAAGATGCTGTACTCTGTCGTCGACCCTAAGCCATCCCAGTCTGTCAAAGTGGGCCAAGTAGGAGCCTGACCAGTTTGTTTTGGGAGGTCTGGAGACTTGTTTTAAGGGCCTTAGAGGTGCTGTGGTACCAAGAGGTGGATGCATAGTCAAAGAAACCTTGTACGAGGGCTCCTGTTAAGGTCTTCAAGGTGTTTTTGCTGACCAGTGAGGAGATCCTGTAAAGGAATCTTGTTCTTTGATTGACTTTTTTGATTACGTTGGTGGCCATTTTATCACCGGAAAGATTGGCCTCCAGGATGGAACCTAGCTAGGTAATTTGATCTTTTTGTGTGATAATATTGTCACCCACTCTAACCAAGAAGCCATCTGCCTTGCTGAGATTACTATTTGATCCGAAGAGGATGGATTCAGTTTTTCCCAGGTGTAAGGATAGTTTGTTATCAGCGAGCCAGGTGCAGATTCTACCGAGTTCAGAGCTGAGGGTCTTTTCAACCTGCAGTTTGTTCCTGTCCGAGACCAGCAGTGCTGAGTCATCTGCGAACAGGAACAAGTTGCAGTCACAAGCTGAAGTCATGTCGTTAACATATATTAGGAACAGTAAAGGCCCTAGTATGCTTCCTTGTGGGACACCACAGCTCACTGGGAGGGGAGGGGACAGTGTTCCGTTCACCCCCACCATGTAACTACATCAATCAACATTTACAATTACCTCAGAATTAAAACAGATTGTTGTCCCTGAATATATACTAATATTAATGGTAGTTTCATACCAACAATGCTTCATTGTATTTTTGAGGGGCGCTAGCCCCACGCATCTCATATTTGCCATTGACAATGAAGGATTAGGTCAAATATATGTTACTGCTGGCGGGCGAGGATGCTACACATCTGCCTGGGTGACGGTAGACTCAGTGATGCAAATAGCCTGCATCCTCACTAAATTGAGGAAGGATGTCACCCTCCGGGGTCCTGGGATGCAATACTGTACTCATTACTGTAGCGTAGCCTACTATAATGTCGTCAGACTCAAAAAATGGCCCTGGGACTCATTTAAAAGACCAGCTAGTAGGCCTGGGCCGTGACTCAGGGGTCCAGGCACCCTGGCCGGTAGTCCGAGTCTGGCAGGTTGCCACGGATTCGACTCCCGATCCCGACGGCCCTCACTGCATGTCTCTCCCCCATTTCCTGTCAGCCTACTGTCTGTCCCTCTATAAAATCACACCCATGTGAAGTAAGGGGAGGGGGGTTCCAGACCCACAGGAACGCACCCAGGGTGCCGGCCCGATTCCGGCGAGCCGCCCCGCGTCCGAAACGGTTGAGAAATGACAGAGTTAGCGTGTGGGGGTCCCTCTACTGTACCCTCTACTGCACTGTACTGTCACTGTAATGTACTGGCACACCCGAAATCACCATATATACAGTTAATATGTGCGTGTGTGTGTTAGGTTGCGCACGGTGGTGAAAAACAACCATGATGTTTTCGTGCTCAGACGCACCCACACACACACACACAGTCACTTAAGGAAGTGGAATATAAAATAAAGGCGAAAGTCGCAAAAAAAAAGCATTTAAAAGACCACCTAGTAAAACTTAGTATTTACATCACTGCAGACTGCTGGGCGAGCGCTGGCGTTTTGGCATGGGGGGGGGGGTCAGATGAACAGAATCAATTCTGTACTGGCCATACATGACTTGAGTGTATAGGGTTTGATGAGGTCAGACTCAGATCAACATAATTGGAATGTCAGAACAGGTCAGCTCCATATATGGAGATTTAAGGGTGACAGAGGGGGCAGTGTGTGTGTGTGTGTGTTTTAAGTGGTGCAACCACTTCATTAAGGAGTGTTAATGTGTCTGTCCCTGGCTGTGTCCCTGGTTGGGTCCGAGCATTTGGTTTGTTTTCACTGTTGTTGCGCAGCCTAACACACACACACACACACACACACACACACACACACACACACACATATAATATAATATAATATATTAACTGTATATATATATATGATGATTTTGGGTGCGACAGTACAGTAGAGGGACCGCCTGGGGACCCCCACATGATAACTCTGTCATTTCTAAACCGTTTACTGAATGAATGAATTCAGTGCATTCTGAATGGCGTCCATTGATGTATTCATGAAACTATAGTTGATTAGGTTTTAGGATATGCGAGAGCAGCCAGAGTATAGTAAGAGAGCGGCAACACGCTTTGATCTCGCCGCAAAGCACCTTGAAGACCTTAACAGGAGCCCTCGTACAAGGTTTCTTTGACTATGCATCCACCTCTTGGTACCACAGCACCTCAAAGGCCCTTAAAACAAGGCTCCAGACCTCTCAAAACAAACTGGTCAGGCTCCTACTTGGCCTCACCCCCCGAACCCACCTCACCCCTGCCCACTTTGACAGGCTGGGATGGCTTAGGGTCGACGACAGAGTACAGCATCTTGCAATGGGTCTGGTCCACAAGATTCGATACACCACCAAGATACCCATGTACCTGTCTAAATACTTCCTTAATGTAAACGAAGTCCACACCCACAACACCAGAGGGAGTGCAACAAACCATGTACAACCCAGATTCGGCACAAACAAGGGACTAAATTATTTTCGCTCCTATGCCACCAAAATGTGGAACGCCCTACCAACAGTCATTAAGACATGTGAATCCCTTGACTCCTTCAAAACCGCTCTCAAAGGGCACCTACGGATGGCTGCATTTCGAAACTGGCCTCTGTAAAATCTGAATCCCCCCCCCCCATTTTCCCTCACTGTATATTGTATCTTTTCCCTTTTTTTGCTTCCCATATGATTAATTCCTGTTCTGTTCTTTACCTACAGAGAAATGTCTATTTGTATGTCTCTAAATGTTTGTATGTCTTTACATGTTTTGATGAATTGAACAATGTGGACCCTGTTGTAAACAAGTGTAATGCTTAATTGGGTCGTCCACTCACAGTTGACAGTCTTTGTATTGAGTTCGTGCTTAAAATGTACTGTAAATTCTACAAACTGTTAATAAAGATTTCAATCAATCAAAAAAGCAGGGTGCAGCGAACATGGCTGGTTCCAAAACAGGCTTGCAAGCCCGAATGCAGGCGCTGGAGCCTCGGGCTCTTTACATTCACGGCGTTGAAACCTCTGTGCCCAACACGCTGGACAGTGAGAGCTGCGTCGTTACAAGCGGTGCTTTCCAACTACAATGCAATCATGGACTTTCTCGATGCTATGCATCACTCACAAGACAACGCAGCCTCGAAGGCTGGTGGCCTGTTTTCGCTGCTAGAGAAGTTTACCACATTTTTCTCCCTGCAAATATAATAATAATAATCTCCCCACAAAGCGACTGCTTTACTGTTTATCATTGATCATGCTGAAATGTTGAAACAAGATGCTGAAACAATTTAATGTGTTCGTTGTGAACTGAAACACTGTGTTCATTAGCAAACTGTAAATAAAGTACCAACCGAAAAACTCAAGGTGTGAGTGATGCTGAATTGAACTTCAAATAGCGTAACTGTAATGTCTGTAGACTGTAGAAGTGTATCTTACAATGAGCCGACTCCGTGTGTTCTCTTTGTGTATTCATTCAGACAGTACAGTAGTATAGTTCCATAACACCGGCGGTATCATCAAATATCAAAACATTAACTGACGTGCTTCCGGCTTCCGCATACGTCACCCAAGACATGCGCACTCTGTCTAAACTTTAACTAGTGATAACGTGAATTCATTCTACATCTCTCTCTCTCTCTCTCCCTCAACGATGATTTTCTCCTAAACATTTTCAGAACTCTTTCTTTTTAAGAATATTTCTTATTGATGTAAATGATGATGATTTTTCCACATTTTTCACATACAATTTAGGCCTACAAGGTCCGTGTATTTTACGGCCATTTGAATTCTAATTTCGTATTTGACTAACAGTATTCAGAATACGGTTTGGTGTTTGTCAAATATATCAATGGTAAATTAAAACATAGCATATGGTTCGTTTTCTGAATACTGTTTATCTCGTTCATTTCTCTGGCAGTAACGTCCCTCCCTTTCCCTTTAAAGGGGACGGAGGCGTGGCCACGGCCGTCTTGAGTGACAGGCAGGCTGTGCTGGTGTTACTGCAAGCAGACACGGGCAGCGCTGTTGACGATCGCACCAGGCGATATTATATTTAATGTATCCTTTATTTTAGATCACATTTTAACGCACTGATGTTATTATATGCCTTTATCTTCCGGATGATTTAACCTCAATGGAAACGATGCCACAGTTTGCCACTGATTAAACATGCGCATTATATGGTTAAATGGGCCCCGGCCCTAAGAGATGCAGAAATGAACTAGAAAAAGTGCCCTTCTGGGCACAGGTCTCCACGAGGAGGATCATAGGACGGAGAGTGTGTGATGTTTGGCAAAATGTTTAGGAGTAATTTAAACATGTTTGTTTTGGTTTGTGTGTGTGTGTGTGTGTGTGTGTGTGTGGTGTGCGTGTGTGTGAGACGCAACTTGGCCTGTTGTAGCGCCACCATGAGGCTTATTTGAAAACTGTCGGCTTGGGATACACTGCCATGTCTTCCTTCTCAGAATGCATTTCTTTCATGAGTTTGATATCTGCACTGTATGGATTTTATTGGTTATGTAAATATGGGTTAAGTGAACAGCTTGTGCTTATATATGTTGTTTATTGATTATTGTCTGATTTATGATGCATATTATGTTTTTCTTTTCTTTTAGTTCTACGTTGATTCACTAATAAAGCAACTTAAAATCATCAGTCAGTCTCCAACCTTATTGGCCAGCTGGGTCCGCTACACTACAAGCTATCAGGTAGGGTGAATAACTAGAAAGAGGCAATTCTGGGAAATTGCAAAGTGTGGTTGCCCACATCGCACCCGTCGAAAATGGAATCGCTTTTGTCTCTGCGTTGATGAAACCACCCTCGACCTGTGATTCAAATTTGGGATGGATCGGACATTCCGTGCGTGAATTGTGGCGTTTTTTGTAAAATAGGCCCCTCCCACTAACTTTGGAAGACGATTACGGCCGAACGATACAGAAGATCTAAATTCTGTCTGTGCTGTTTTAATGGGATAGGTCCCGAGATCATGTGTACTGATTTGTGTGAGATTTGGTCAAAATCTGTAGGAGGAGGAGCAAAAAGTGTGTTTTGAACAAAATTCAAAATGGCGGGAAATCTATCTAGACGCAAATGGGCGTGGCCTGTATGGGGAGATGTGTCATGACCCAAGGAATCCAGGGAAAAAATATTTTTTATTTTACGACCTACGGTTCAAGAGTTATACCCCAAAAGGTAAAGTTGGCTGTTATAGCGCCACCATGAGGCCGACCGATATACTTCTAAGGTAATTAATTTTATGAATCTCTCCTCCAAGTCTTGTAAGTATAGCCCTTACGGTCTCAGAGGAAAAAATACTTGAAAGTGAGTCTTTGCATTTTCCCATTCATGTCTATGGGGCAATTTAATGCACGAATTAATTCATATCAATTAAACTATTCAACAAATGTCTTAGCAAAATGAGTGCGTGCGACAAAAACTGTGGGAGGTATAACGCGACAAAATAAAGTTTATCTATAAAAAGAATAAAAGGTCACTAAAACAATAGTATGGTTGCCTTCAGGCAACCACACTAATAATAAAGTGTTACAATTACTAGAGTCTGGTTGCCCATTCGGGCAACCACACTAATAACAGCAGGAAGGCATGGGCCACAATCCACCGTCTTGGCAAAGACCACACCACCCATAATTCACAACGGTCACAGCAAACTCTATTGCATCACAACTGGTGTAGTTATTGGATGGAGCCCGCACACCACCAAAAAAAGAAAAACAACATACTATAGTATGCCCTCCGTGACCATGGACTTTAGCCTTTCGCTTTTCTGCGATTTAACCTTTTTTCAAATCCTCAACAATGATGAAGAATCGTGCACTATAGCGTGCCACTTAATGACCTTGACCAATATCAATGACCTTGAGCAGTATAAATTACCTTCAATAAGACTAGTAAATGACCTTGACCAGTATAAATGACCTTGACAAGTACAAATGACCTTGACCAGTATAAATGACCTTCACCAGTAGAAATGACCGTGACCAGTATATGACTGTGACCAGTATACATGACCTTCATGAGACTAGTAAATGACCTTGACCAGTATAAATGACCTTTATAAGACTAGTAAATGATCTTCACCAGTATAAATGACCTTGACCAGTATGCGGTCCGTGACCATGGACTATAGCCTTTTGCTTTTCCTTGATTTTCACCTTTAAAAAATCCTCAACAATGATGAAGAATCGCGCACTATAGCGCGCCGCTCAATGACCTGAGACCATGGACCAATGAATGAAATACAACACATTGAGCAGGGCACTGCAGGGAGTTGAACCCCGTTCCGGTAAACCAGAAGTACGACACCAGTGCCTTAGTTTTTGTGTTGTTGTTCATTTAAAGGTCCAGGTGTGCATACGCATGTGCGCCTGTGCGTGTGTAGGTGCATGTGTGCATGTGTGTGTGCACGCTTCAATGACCACTGTTGGACCCAATGGCGATCAAGGACCTCAGGGAGCCACCCATAATTCACAACGGTCACAGCAAACTCTGTTGCATCACACTGGTGGCCAACAGTCGTAACCAACACCGCCGCCGACCCACAGGAGAATACCATCGCACAGTGGTATCAGACCAACCACAATCAGCCAGCCCTCAAACCAAACCATTCGACCTAGAAGAACTCGAAACCCGGAAAAGCAGCAGGGATTGATGACATACTGGCAAAAATTATACAGCACCTGGAACCTAACGCAAAGACCTGGCTCGTGGGGATGCTGAACACATGCAAAGACCCATCATCCTCAAAGAGCTACCGACCCATTTCCCTCCTCTGCATCACCTACAAGAGAGGCTGCTACTCCAACGCCTCATACCACTCATAGACACCAAGCTGACTAAAGACCAAGCTGGTTTCCGTCCCGTCCTGTGCTGGACAGAGCTCAACCTCACCCAACACATTGAGGATGGGTTTGAGGGAAAACAAATAACTGGAGCAGCAACTGGAGGGCGAAGCAAGCACGCAGGCAGCTTGTGCCTGCCTGCGTGCCTGCCTGCCTTCCTGCCTGCCTTCCTCATGTGGAAACTGCATAGTTGACTTTGTGTGTGTCTTTCTTTTTCTGTCTGTCTTTCTTAGGATGAAGATCAAGGTAGACGCCGTTGGAAGGCTCAACACAAGCCGATGCCCCTAGAGATCCATCCCAAAGCTTCCCTCAGGGAGCCCAGCAAGCCAGCTAGCCAGCAAGCCCGCCCAGTCAGCCAACGCAGCCAGCCAGCTCCGCCAGTCAGCCAGTGTAGAAAGTCAGGCTGACAAGCCAGAGCATATCAGCCCTTGCAGTCCGCCATTGCAGCCATACCAGCCTTGCTCAGTCAGCTCAGCCAGGCCTCTCTCGAGGCCTGGCTCTCTGTCTGCCTGGCCCGGTCTGCCCTGCCCTGCCTTGCAGCAACAGAACCAGCCTTGCTAGCAAGCCAGCCAGCTCAGAATACGAGCTCAGCAAGCCAACGCAGCTGGCAAGCACGCAGTTAGTCTAAACCAGTTTCAGACAGGCAGGCCAAGGCAGACAGACAGGAAGACCGAGGCGCCTAGGCAGGCAGACAGGCCAGGAAGGCAACAAAGTGCAGGCAGGGGGACTATCCGGCCTAAGGCTGCGCTGCAAGGGTTGGAGCCTGGCCAGCTCCTGCTGGTCTTGGCTGAGTGGCTGTGGCTGCACAGTAAGGCTGCGGTAACCTAGTCTGGGCTTGCTGCTGCACTGGCTTGCTCAGCTCGCATTCTGAGCTGGCTGGCTTGCCAGAAAGGCTGGTTCTGTTGCTGCAAGGCAGGGCAGGGCAGACCGGGCCAGGCAGACAGAGAGCCAGGCCTCGAGAGAGGCCTGGCTGAGCTGACTGAGCAAGGCTGGTATGGCTGCAGTGGCTGACTGCAACGGCTGATATGCTCTGGCTTGGCAGCCTGACTTTCTACACTGGCTGACTGGCGGAGCCGACTGGCTGCGTTCGCTGACTGGGCAGGGTTGCTGGCTAGCTGGCTTGCTGAACTCCCTGAGGGAAGCTTTGGGATGGATCTCTAGGGGCATCGGCTTGTGTTGAGCCTTCCAACGGCGTCTACCTTGATCTCCGTCCTAAGAAAGAAAGACAGAAAAAGAAAGACACACACAAACCCAACTATGCAGCTTGCACCTGAGGAACCGAGACGCGAAAAACCGCCACCGACCCACAGGAGAATACCATCGCACAGTGGTATCAGACCAACCTCAATCAGCCAGCCCTCAAACCAAACCCTTCGACCTAGAAGAACTCGAAACTGCAATATCAGACATCAATATAATATCAGACATATTGATGTAAATATAGTCTGTTCAGAAATGTTAGTGCCTCTCATAGAGCTTGTAGGTGATGCAGAGGAAGGAAATGGGTCGGTAGCTCTTCGGGGATAATGGGTCTTTGCCAGGTTTAGGGATTGCAACCACTTTGGCCTTTCTCCAGACAGAAGGGATGGTTTTCTGTGCCATGCACGTGTTCAGCATCCCCACAAGCCAGGTCTTTGCGCTAGGTCCCAGGTGCTGTATCATTTCTTCCAGCATGTCATCAATCCCTGCTGCTTTTCCGGGTTTCAACTTTCCCATTGCAGTTTCAAGTTCTTCTAGGTCGAAGGGTTTGGTTTGAGGACTGGCTGATTGTGGTTGGTCTGATACCACTGTACGATGGTATTCTATGTGGGTCGGTGGCGGTGTTGGTTACGACTGTTGGCCACCAGTTGTGACCAACACCGCCACCGACCCACAGGAGAATACCATCACACAGTGGTATCAGACCAACCTCAATCAGCCAGCCCTCAAACCAAACCCTTCGACCTAGAAGAACTCGAAACTGCAATGGGAAAGTTGAAACCCGGAAAAGCAGCAGGGATTGATGACATACTGGCAGAAATGATACAGCACCTGGGACCTAACGCAAAGACCTGGCTTGTGGGGATACTGAATAAATGCATGGCACAGAAAACCATCCCTTCTGTCTGGAGAAAGGCCAAAGTGGTTGCAATCCCCAAACCTGGCAAAGACCCATCACCCCCAAAGAGCTACCGACCCATTTCCCTCCTCTGCATCACCTACAAGAGAGGCTGCTACTCCAACGCCTCATACCACTCATAGACACCAAGCTGACTAAAGACCAAGCTGGTTTCCGTCCCGTCCTGTGCTGGACAGAGCTCAACCTCACCCAACACATTGAGGATGGGTTTGAGGGAAAACAAATAACTGGAGCAGCATTCAGAGATCTCTCTGCTGCCTACGACACTGTCCAACACCGCACAATGGTCAGGAAAAGCCTCCTCAACAACAGGCGCTTCTATGTCCAGTTAAATGACCAGAGGAGTAAATGGAAAGCCCAAAAGAACGGCCTAGCACAAGGTAGCCTGCTCGCCCCCTCCTTTTCAATAGCTACACAAACGTCCAGCCACTACCCAAAGTAGTAGTACTGGAATGAAATGATAGAACACCTCACACACACATAGTTTCCTTTCGTGGCTGTTTACATTCGAGGGTCGCCGGTCCTCTCGAACGGAACAGTTTAACGTCATGCCCAGGACGAAAAGATATAGAGAACACCAACATGTCAAATAACAGCAGGAAGGCATGGGCCACAATCCACCGTCTTGGCAAAGACCACACCACCCATAATTCACAACGGTCACAGCAAACTCTATTGCATCACAACTGGTGTAGTTATTGGATGGAGCCCGCACACCACCAAAAAAAGAAAAACAACATACTATAGTATGCCCTCCGTGACCATGGACTTTAGCCTTTCGCTTTTCTGCGATTTAACCTTTTTTCAAATCCTCAACAATGATGAAGAATCGTGCACTATAGCGTGCCACTTAATGACCTTGACCAATATCAATGACCTTGAGCAGTATAAATTACCTTCAATAAGACTAGTAAATTACCTTGACCAGTATAAATGACCTTGACAAGTACAAATGACCTTGACCAGTATAAATTACCTTCACCAGTAGAAATGACCGTGACCAGTATATGACTGTGACCAGTATACATGACCTTCATGAGACTAGTAAATGACCGTGACCAGTATAAATGACCTTTATAAGACTAGTAAATGATCTTCACCAGTATAAATGACCTTGACCAGTATGCGGTCCGTGACCATGGACTATAGCCTTTTGCTTTTCCTTGATTTTCACCTTTAAAAAATCCTCAACAATGATGAAGAATCGCGCACTATAGCGCGCCGCTCAATGACCTGAGACCATGGACCAATGAATGAAATACAACACATTGAGCAGGGCACTGCAGGGAGTTGAACCCCGTTCCGGTAAACCAGAAGTACGACACCAGTGCCTTAGTTTTTGTGTTGTTGTTCATTTAAAGGTCCAGGTGTGCATACGCATGTGCGCCTGTGCGTGTGTAGGTGCATGTGTGTGTGCACGCTTCAATGACCACTGTTGGACCCAATGGCGATCAAGGACCTCAGGGAGCCACCCATAATTCACAACGGTCACAGCAAACTCTGTTGCATCACAACTGGTGGCCAACAGTCGTAACCAACACCGCCGCCGACCCACAGGAGAATACCATCGCACAGTGGTATCAGACCAACCACAATCAGCCAGCCCTCAAACCAAACCATTCGACCTAGAAGAACTCGAAACCCGGAAAAGCAGCAGGGATTGATGACATACTGGCAAAAATTATACAGCACCTGGAACCTAACGCAAAGACCTGGCTCGTGGGGATGCTGAACACATGCATGGCACAGAAAACCATCCCTTCTGTCTGGAGAAAGGTCAAAGTGGTTGCAATCCCCAAACCTGGCAAAGACCCATCATCCTCAAAGAGCTACCGACCCATTTCCCTCCTCTGCATCACCTACAAGAGAGGCTGCTACTCCAACGCCTCATACCACTCATAGACACCAAGCTGACTAAAGACCAAGCTGGTTTCCGTCCCGTCCTGTGCTGGACAGAGCTCAACCTCACCCAACACATTGAGGATGGGTTTGAGGGAAACAAATAACTGGAGCAGCAACTGGAGGGCGAAGCAAGCACGCAGGCAGCTTGTGCCTGCCTGCGTGCCTGCCTGCCTTCCTGCCTGCCTTCCTCATGTGGAAACTGCATAGTTGACTTTGTGTGTGTCTTTCTTTTTCTGTCTGTCTTTCTTAGGATGAAGATCAAGGTAGACGCCGTTGGAAGGCTCAACACAAGCCGATGCCCCTAGAGATCCATCCCAAAGCTTCCCTCAGGGAGCCCAGCAAGCCAGCTAGCCAGCAAGCCCGCCCAGTCAGCCAACGCAGCCAGCCAGCTCCGCCAGTCAGCCAGTGTAGAAAGTCAGGCTGACAAGCCAGAGCATATCAGCCCTTGCAGTCCGCCATTGCAGCCATACCAGCCTTGCTCAGTCAGCTCAGCCAGGCCTCTCTCGAGGCCTGGCTCTCTGTCTGCCTGGCCCGGTCTGCCCTGCCCTGCCTTGCAGCAACAGAACCAGCCTTGCTAGCAAGCCAGCCAGCTCAGAATACGAGCTCAGCAAGCCAACGCAGCTGGCAAGCACGCAGTTAGTCTAAACCAGTTTCAGACAGGCAGGCCAAGGCAGACAGACAGGAAGACCGAGGCGCCTAGGCAGGCAGACAGGCCAGGAAGGCAACAAAGTGCAGGCAGGGGGACTATCCGGCCTAAGGCTGCGCTGCAAGGGTTGGAGCCTGGCCAGCTCCTGCTGGTCTTGGCTGAGTGGCTGTGGCTGCACAGTAAGGCTGCGGTAACCTAGTCTGCGCTTGCTGCTGCACTGGCTTGCTCAGCTCGCATTCTGAGCTGGCTGGCTTGCCAGAAAGGCTGGTTCTGTTGCTGCAAGGCAGGGCAGGGCAGACCGGGCCAGGCAGACAGAGAGCCAGGCCTCGAGAGAGGCCTGGCTGAGCTGACTGAGCAAGGCTGGTATGGCTGCAGTGGCTGACTGCAACGGCTGATATGCTCTGGCTTGGCAGCCTGACTTTCTACACTGGCTGACTGGCGGAGCCGACTGGCTGCGTTCGCTGACTGGGCAGGGTTGCTGGCTAGCTGGCTTGCTGAACTCCCTGAGGGAAGCTTTGGGATGGATCTCTAGGGGCATCGGCTTGTGTTGAGCCTTCCAACGGCGTCTACCTTGATCTCCGTCCTAAGAAAGAAAGACAGAAAAAGAAAGACACACACAAACCCAACTATGCAGCTTGCACCTGAGGAACCGAGACGCGAAAAACCGCCACCGACCCACAGGAGAATACCATCGCACAGTGGTATCAGACCAACCTCAATCAGCCAGCCCTCAAACCAAACCCTTCGACCTAGAAGAACTCGAAACTGCAATGGGAAAGTTGAAACCCGGAAAAGCAGCAGGGATTGATGACATACTGGCAGAAATGATACAGCACCTGGGACCTAACGCAAAGACCTGGCTCGTGGGGATACTGAATACATGTATGGCACAGAAAACCATCCCTTCTGTCTGGAGAAAGGCCAAAGTGGTTGCAATCCCCAAACCTGGCAAAGACCCATCATCCCCAAAGAGCTACCGACCCATTTCCCTCCTCTGCATCACCTACAAGAGAGGCTGCTACTCCTGTTTACATTCGAGGGTTGCCGGTCCTCTCGAACGGAACAGTTTAACGTCATGCCCAGGACGAAAAGATATAGAGAACACCAACATGACAAATAACAGCAGGAAGGCATGAGCCACAATCCACCGTCTTGGCAAAGACCACACCACCCATAATTCACAACGGTCACAGCAAACTCTGTTGCATCACAACTGGTGTAGGTATTGGATGGAGCCCGCACATCACAGGTGTAAAAAAAACGTTCTGTATTGAAATACTGACAACGTTTCGATCTATTTGATCTTCATCAGGTCATGTGTACACAAAACATACACTTTTATACTAAGGGAGTGCCCCCATCAACCAATCAAAACACCACATTTTGGTGCCCCTCCCACCACTGCAGGTGTGACACGTCAACCCTGAGTGAGTATGTGGGGACCCAGACATATTGATGTAAATATAGTCTGTTCAGAAATGTTAGTGCCTCTCATAGAGCTTGTAGGTGATGCAGAGGAAGGAAATGGGTCGGTAGCTCTTCGGGGATAATGGGTCTTTGCCAGGTTTAGGGATTGCAACCACTTTGGCCTTTCTCCAGACAGAAGGGATGGTTTTCTGTGCCATGCACGTGTTCAGCATCCCCACAAGCCAGGTCTTTGCGCTAGGTCCCAGGTGCTGTATCATTTCTTCCAGCATGTCATCAATCCCTGCTGCTTTTCCGGGTTTCAACTTTCCCATTGCAGTTTCAAGTTCTTCTAGGTCGAAGGGTTTGGTTTGAGGACTGGCTGATTGTGGT
Source organism: Protomyctophum parallelum (assembly GCF_964188405.1). Lineage (NCBI taxonomy): Eukaryota > Metazoa > Chordata > Actinopteri > Myctophiformes > Myctophidae > Protomyctophum > Protomyctophum parallelum. The sequence continues at coordinate 9,195,237 of NC_139704.1, read as the reverse complement.
TGGTCTGATACCACTGTACGATGGTATTCTATGTGGGTCGGTGGCGGTGTTGGTTACGACTGTTGGCCACCAGTTGTGACCAACACCGCCACCGACCCACAGGAGAATACCATCACACAGTGGTATCAGACCAACCTCAATCAGCCAGCCCTCAAACCAAACCCTTCGACCTAGAAGAACTCGAAACTGCAATGGGAAAGTTGAAACCCGGAAAAGCAGCAGGGATTGATGACATACTGGCAGAAATGATACAGCACCTGGGACCTAACGCAAAGACCTGGCTCGTGGGGATACTGAATAAATGCATGGCACAGAAAACCATCCCTTCTGTCTGGAGAAAGGCCAAAGTGGTTGCAATCCCCAAACCTGGCAAAGACCCATCACCCCCAAAGAGCTACCGACCCATTTCCCTCCTCTGCATCACCTACAAGAGAGGCTGCTACTCCAACGCCTCATACCACTCATAGACACCAAGCTGACTAAAGACCAAGCTGGTTTCCGTCCCGTCCTGTACTGGACAGAGCTCAACCTCACCCAACACATTGAGGATGGGTTTGAGGGAAAACAAATAACTGGAGCAGCAACTGGAGGGCGAAGCAAGCACGCAGGCAGCTTGTGCCTGCCTGCGTGCCTGCCTGCCTTCCTGCCTGCCTTCCTCATGTGGAAACTGCATAGTTGACTTTGTGTGTGTCTTTCTTTTTCTGTCTGTCTTTCTTAGGATGAAGATCAAGGTAGACGCCGTTGGAAGGCTCAACACAAGCCGATGCCCCTAGAGATCCATCCCAAAGCTTCCCTCAGGGAGCCCAGCAAGCCAGCTAGCCAGCAAGCCCGCCCAGTCAGCCAACGCAGCCAGCAAGCTCTGCCAGTCAGCCAGTGTAGAAAGTCAGGCTGACAAGCCAGAGCATATCAGCCCTTGCAGTCCGCCATTGCAGCCATACCAGCCTTGCTCAGTCAGCTCAGCCAGGCCTCTCTCGAGGCCTGGCTCTCTGTCTGCCTGGCCCGGTCTGCCCTGCCCTGCCTTGCAGCAACAGAACCAGCCTTGCTAGCAAGCCAGCCAGCTCAGAATACGAGCTCAGCAAGCCAACGCAGCTGGCAAGCACGCAGTTAGTCTAAACCAGTTTCAGACAGGCAGGCCAAGGCAGACAGACAGGAAGACCGAGGCGCCTAGGCAGGCAGACAGGCCAGGAAGGCAACAAAGTGCAGGCAGGGGGACTATCCGGCCTAAGGCTGCGCTGCAAGGGTTGGAGCCTGGCCAGCTCCTGCTGGTCTTGGCTGAGTGGCTGTGGCTGCACAGTAAGGCTGCGGTAACCTAGTCTGGGCTTGCTGCTGCACTGGCTTGCTCAGCTCGCATTCTGAGCTGGCTGGCTTGCCAGAAAGGCTGGTTCTGTTGCTGCAAGGCAGGGCAGGGCAGACCGGGCCAGGCAGACAGAGAGCCAGGCCTCGAGAGAGGCCTGGCTGAGCTGACTGAGCAAGGCTGGTATGGCTGCAGTGGCTGACTGCAAGGGCTGATATGCTCTGGCTTGGCAGCCTGACTTTCTACACTGGCTGACTGGCGGAGCTGACTGGCTGCGTTCGCTGACTGGGCAGGCTTGTTGGCTAGCTGGCTTGCTGAACTCCCTGAGGGAAGCTTTGGGATGTATCTCTAGGGGCATCGGCTTGTGTTGAGCCTTCCAACGGCGTCTACCTTGATCTCCGTCCTAAGAAAGAAAGACAGAAAAAGAAAGACACACACAAACCCAACTATGCAGCTTGCACCTGAGGAACCGAGACGCGAAAAACCGCCACCGACCCACAGGAGAATACCATCGCACAGTGGTATCAGACCAACCTCAATCAGCCAGCCCTCAAACCAAACCCTTCGACCTAGAAGAACTCGAAACTGCAATGGGAAAGTTGAAACCCGGAAAAGCAGCAGGGATTGATGACATACTGGCAGAAATGATACAGCACCTGGGACCTAACGCAAAGACCTGGCTCGTGGGGATACTGAATACATGCATGGCACAGAAAACCATCCCTTCTGTCTGGAGAAAGGCCAAAGTGGTTGCAATCCCCAAACCTGGCAAAGACCCATCATCCCCAAAGAGCTACCGACCCATTTCCCTCCTCTGCATCACCTACAAGAGAGGCTGCTACTCCTGTTTACATTCGAGGGTTGCCGGTCCTCTCGAACGGAACAGTTTAACGTCATGCCCAGGACGAAAAGATATAGAGAACACCAACATGAAAAATAACAGCAGGAAGGCATGAGCCACAATCCACCGTCTTGGCAAAGACCACACCACCCATAATTCACAACGGTCACAGCAAACTCTGTTGCATCACAACTGGTGTAGGTATTGGATGGAGCCCGCACATCACAGGTGTAAAAGAAACGTTCTGTATTGAAATACTGACAACGTTTCGATCTATTTGATCTTCATCAGGTCATGTGTACACAAAACATACACTTTTATACTAAGGGAGTGCCCCCATCAACCAATCAAAACACCACATTTTGGTGCCCCTCCCATCACTGCAGGTGTGACACGTCAACCCTGAGTGAGTATGTGGGGACCCAGACATATTGATGTAAATACAGTCTGTTCAGAAATGTTAGTGCTTCTCATAGAGCTTGTAGGTGATGCAGAGGAAGGAAATGGGTCGGTAGCTCTTCTGGGATAATGGGTCTTTGCCAGGTTTAGGGATTGCAACCACTTTGGCCTTTCTCCAGACAGAAGGGATGGTTTTCTGTGCCATGCACGTGTTCAGCATCCCCACAAGCCAGGTCTTTGCGCTAGGTCCCAGGTGCTGTATCATTTCTTCCAGCATGTCATCAATCCCTGCTGCTTTTCCGGGTTTCAACTTTCCCATTGCAGTTTCAAGTTCTTCTAGGTTGAAGGGTTTGGTTTGAGGACTGGCTGATTGTGGTTGGTCTGATACCACTGTGCGATGGTATTCTATGTGGGTCGGTGGCGGTGTTGGTTACGACTGTTGGCCACCAGTTGTGACCAACACCGCCACCGACCCACAGGAGAATACCATCACACAGTGGTATCAGACCAACCTCAATCAGCCAGCCCTCAAACCAAACCCTTCGACCTAGAAGAACTCGAAACTGCAATGGGAAAGTTGAAACCCGGAAAAGCAGCAGGGATTGATGACATACTGGCAGAAATGATACAGCACCTGGGACCTAACGCAAAGACCTGGCTCGTGGGGATACTGAATAAATGCATGGCACAGAAAACCATCCCTTCTGTCTGGAGAAAGGCCAAAGTGGTTGCAATCCCCAAACCTGGCAAAGACCCATCACCCCCAAAGAGCTACCGACCCATTTCCCTCCTCTGCATCACCTACAAGAGAGGCTGCTACTCCAACGCCTCATACCACTCACAGACACCAAGCTGACTAAAGACCAAGCTGGTTTCCGTCCTGGCCGCTCCTGTGCTGGACAGAGCTCAACCTCACCCAACACATGGAGGATGGGTTTGAGGGAAAACAAATAACTGGAGCAGCATTCAGAGATCTTTCTGCTGCCTATGACACTGTCCAACACCGCACAATGGTCGGGAAAAGCCTCCTCAACAACAGGCACTTCTATGTCCAGTTAAATGACCAGAGGAGTAAATGGAAAGCCCAAAAGAACGGCCTACCACAAGGTAGCCTGCTCGCCCCCTCCTTTTCAATATCTACACAAACGTCCAGCCACTACCCAAAGTAGTAGTACTGGAATGAAATGATAGAACACCTCACACACACATAGTTTCCTTTCGTGGCTGTTTACATTCGAGGGTCGCCGGTCCTCTCGAACGGAACAGTTTAACGTCATGCCCAGGACGAAAAGATATAGAGAACACCAACATGACAAATAACAGCAGGAAGGCATGGGCCACAATCCACCGTCTTGGGGGGAAAAAAAATAGCTGATCAATAAGCCCCAAACGCGTTGCACTGTGACCCGTTTTGAGCTTGTACATCGGCTATTTTTGCTACAACAGCAATATGCAACGTGGCCCTCTGGAGTGAGAGTGGAAATATAGTCTCCATCGTCAAAGTTGCCCACCCCCATTCTAAACACTACAACATGCAGAGGAGAAGTCATAACAGAACCATCTAAACACTACAACATGCAGAGGAGAAGTCATAACAGAACCATCTAAACACTACAACATGCAGAGGAGAAGTCATAACAGAACCATCTAAACACTACAGCATGCAGAAGAGAAGTCATAACAGAACCATCTAAACACTACAACATGCAGAGGAGAAGTCATAACAGAACCATCTAAACACTACAGCATGCAGAGGAGAAGTCATAACAGAACCATCTAAACACTACAACATGCAGAGGAGAAGTCATAACAGAACCATCTAAACACTACAACATGCAGAGGAGAAGTCATAACAGAACCATCTAAACACTACAGCATGCAGAGGAGAAGTCATAACAGAACCATCTAAACACTACAGCATGCAGAGGAGAAGTCATAACAGAACCATCTAAACACTACAACATGCAGAGGAGAAGTCATAGCAGAACCACCTAAACACTACAGCATGCAGAGGAGAAGTCATAACAGAACCATCTAAACACTACAGCATGCAGAGGAGAAGTCATAACAGAACCATCTAAATACTACAACATGCAGAGGAGAAGTCATAACAGAACCATCAAAATACTACAGCATGCAGAGGAGAAGTCATAACAGAACCATCTAAACACTACAGCATGCAGAGGGGAAGTCATAACAGAACCATCTAAATACTACAGCATGCAGAGGAGAAGTCATAACAGAACCATCTAAACACTACAACATGCAGAGGGGAAGTCATAACAGAACCATCTAAATACTACGACATGCAGTGGAGAAGTCATAACAGAACCATCTAAATACTACAACATGCAGTCATAACAGAACCATCTAAACACTACAGCATGCAGAGGAGAAGTCATAACAGAACCATCTAAACACTACAGCATGCAGAGGAGAAGTCATAACAGAACCATCTAAACACTACAACATGCAGAGGAGAAGTCATAGCAGAACCACCTAAACACTACAGCATGCAGAGGAGAAGTCATAACAGAACCATCTAAACACTACAGCATGCAGAGGAGAAGTCATAACAGAACCATCTAAATACTACAACATGCAGAGGAGAAGTCATAACAGAACCATCAAAATACTACAGCATGCAGAGGAGAAGTCATAACAGAACCATCTAAACACTACAGCATGCAGAGGGGAAGTCATAACAGAACCATCTAAATACTACAGCATGCAGAGGAGAAGTCATAACAGAACCATTAAACACTACAACATGCAGAGGGGAAGTCATAACAGAACCATCTAAATACTACGACATGCAGTGGAGAAGTCATAACAGAACCATCTAAATACTACAACATGCAGTCATAACAGAACCATCTAAACACTACAGCATGCAGAGGAGAAGTCATAACAGAACCATCTAAACACTACAGCATGCAGAGGAGAAGTCATAACAGAACCATCTAAACACTACAACATGCAGAGGGGAAGTCATAACAGAACCATCTAAATACTACGACATGCAGTGGAGAAGTCATAACAGAACCATCTAAATACAACATGCAGTCATAACAGAACCATCTAAACACTACAGCATGCAGAGGAGAAGTCATAACAGAACCATCTAAACACTACAGCATGCAGAGGGGAAGTCATAACAGAACCATCTAAACACTACAACATGCAGAGGAGAAGTCATAACAGAACCATCTAAACACTACAACATGCAGAGGAGAAGTCATAACAGAACCATCTAAACACTACAGCATGCAGAAGAGAAGTCATAACAGAACCATCTAAACACTACAACATGCAGAGGAGAAGTCATAACAGAACCATCTAAACACTACAGCATGCAGAGGAGAAGTCATAACAGAACCATCTAATCACTACAGCATGCAGAGGGGAAGTCATAACAGAACTATCTAAACACTACAGCATGCAGAGGAGAAGTCATAACAGAACCATCTAAACACTACAGCATGCAGAGGATAAGTCATAACAGAACCATCTAAACACTACTACAGCATGCAGAGGGGAAGTCATAACAGAACCATCTAAACACTACAACATGCAGAGGAGAAGTCATAACAGAACCATCTAAATACTACAACATGCAGTTATAACAGAACCATCTAAACACTACAGCATGCAGTCATAACAGAACCATCTAAACACTACTCTGTTCACCTCTAGTCGATTATTTATTCAGCCACGGACCACCATTTGAGGCCATTTAGCCTCTCAGACCCATTTGAGCCACTGACCACCATTGTGAGCATAGAGTATATTATGAATAGAGAAAAGGCACCCAGAGGAAACCCTGAGGCCAAATGGACATAGTGGCCGAATGAAGGTATTGCAGCCTGGCCCCTAGCCCCTTTCGGGACCCTACGTAAAACTTTTTTGATATTTTGTTTAGTTTTACGTTGGGTCCCTGCTCGCTAGTGTATTTTCGTATGGAAATTCCTAAATGCGGATGTGGAGATTCTCTCTAAAATAGGACCCGCGGCATGTGACGCCATTATTTTCCTTGAGTTATTCTGAATTCGGTAACTTTAAGTAGCTATACATCCCGGTGCGAATATCTCCTGTGGCGCGGAAGCCGTTAAGTATTTTTAATCTTTGTTTGACCGATTTGGTCGCTTTATTTCTTCTTGTTTGTTTACCGTTTATTGTACCGCCTCCCGGTGTGCGGTTGGCTTGTGAGGCTACGTCCCTGCCTCTGATCTGCTGTGTCATAGCTATAGCGCCACTAGCTAGCCAGATAGGCGGTACAATGAGGTGTCAATAAACAAGAAGAATCCAAGCTTCCAAATCGGGCAAACATATATTAAAAATACTTAACGGCTTCCGCGCCACAGGAGATATTCGCACCGGGATGTATAGCTACTTAAAGTTACCGAATTCAGAATAACTCAAGGAAAATAATGGCGTCACATGCCGCGGGGAGGCGTTTTAACATGTAAACATGAGCCAGTAAATGTTTTAATCAGGTGGCATGGACGACGTGGAACAGGACCCAATGCACTGGGTCGAACAAATGTCAGAAACTTCAGTAGCATTTGGGTTCTGCTTGGAGGGCTACCTGGCCCCAAACACATGAACGCGCTGGTCCGTTGACTATCATTGTGCACGTACACGACGGCAGCACGCTAGCTTGCTAACGAACACGCTAGTTCGTTAGCTAGCTAGCGTGCTGCCGTCGTGAACCAGAATGCTCTGTTCCTACTGTGTTGTGTTCATATATGTTACTAACTACATTATAAAACCATGATCCAGTAGCCCAATGGATACCGTCGATGGTATGTGAACAACCGGGCCCGGGTTCACTTCCCAGTCGATGACCGAGTTTATTTTCTTCTTAACAAACACAACTATTTGTTTGCATCAAGTCGAGGTCCTTTATTCATTCGGTATCTGAGCCACGGGACCACCATTTTTAGGCTCAAATACTGAATGAATAATGGACCTCGACGAGAAAAGCTAAAACAATTGTGTTAGTTTGGTAAGAAATGAAGCTAAACTCTCAGTCCTCGATGGGGACTCGAACCCGGGTCCTGGCCGTTGTCTACTAGGCGTCGACGGTAACCATTGGGCTACTGGAACAGGGTTTTACAGAGTGGCACGAACATAATATATAAACATCACAACAAAGTTATCATATAAAGTGATCACAGATGTTTGAACAACAACAACGTTAAGTATTAAATAACATTTAACGTACCTGCTTGCTGCGGACACGACGACGCCACGGCGGACATGGTGACGTGGCAAAATCAAAACAACACTGAGCAAAACCCCCCTCCACGCGTCTCTTCCGTATTTGAGGGGTTGGCGTCACTTCCTTCCGGGTGTGACGTGAGGCCACGCCCGCGAGCATAGAGTTAATAACTCTACGCCCGCGAGTCTTTGTTTTTCTTGTAGTCATATATTATTGTAGTCCTCCTACATTACATCCGGGTCCCGTCCGCTTCTATAGCTACATATTATTATGATTCTGAACGCGTGAATCTTTTTATTTTTTACAATAACGTTATTTTTCAGAAAGGAAGCCATTGAGGGTTAAAATGTGTCTTAATGCTTCCAACTCGAGTATAATTATTATTAATGTAAACTGTAAAGTGTCCACGACAAAGAAAATGTATGACGTGAGCTTCCTTGAGTAAGACCCGGAAGCGGGTTACGTCACGGCTTAAATAGTCAATAGGCCTACAGACATGAGTCCCTTTCCTGGCAGCGTCCTCAGTGGTCTAGCGGTCTAGACGCCCGACTTCTTAATACAACTTTATAGAACTTCACGGGTTCAAACCCCTTTGATGTTTTTCTCAATCATTGATTCACAATATACCAGAATGCACGTTTAATCATAATACATAAAGCAGACAGCCCTGTGATTAAACCTTCAGCATTACATTACACTGCAACCCCACTGTGGCTAATACCTTTTTATTCACAATGCCAAGTTATTGTACTCCTAATAATATATCATGGTGTAGTCTAGCTCTGGTTTGATTGATTAATTTAAATATTTTATTAATAGTTTGTAGAATTACAGTACATTTCAAGCACAAACTCAATACAAAGACTGTTAACTGTGAGTGGACGACCCAATTAAGCATTACACTTGTTTTAGAGGGTCCACATTGTTCAATTCATCAAAAGTCCACATTGTTCAATTCATCAAAAAACAACATTATTACAAACCTACATTATGTGGGATCCTTTAGCTTACAAACGGAGTGACATTTCTGGCCACAACGTGGGTGTCGCTGGGCTGTGGCGCTGCCAACTGACTTTTGTGTTTCCCTCTGCTTCATGATCACCTTTTAGTTCCTTTATTACAGCGAATCAAAGGTGTGTGAAATACTTCTGTAATTAATGACTTGCTGACTATCTCGCGATTTTAGCCTGGATTTAGTGTTCACGCCACATAGGCTATACATTGAAGACCACATAGGCTATAGCCTACATGAAGACCCGACTCCAGCAGCAGAACTGACAGGTAGGCTACAGTACCAAAAAAAAGCCCTATCTTGACCACAGAAACGCCCCTAAAAGACACGGTATCCTACCGTCGGTATACGTGTAACATAGTGTGTATAAATTGGCAGATTTTATTTTTTATTTTGCACGTCACTTTCTGACTTTCCAAAGGAAACGTTTTAATGCCTTATTGCTGTGTTGTTGGTGATTTGTGGATTCGTTTTAGATCAATCAGGGATCTGTTAATAACTTAATACTGTACTGCAGTCTGCAGTTGTTCCCAAATCCACATTTGTTGAGCCCCCATTAGACCCCCATTAGACACTACTTGATATGTATCAAACAAATTTGGCTAATAATAAATTAATTAACATAATTTCAAACATTAAACCATTTAAACTTCTTCACCTGAACTGACCAGCTCGGTGAAATAACTCAGTACTCAAAACATGTTAATTTATATCAATTTTATTTATAACTGCCAATGTCATGTAAATGTACAACGCACAAAATGTATGTCACCATAACCAAACATGTATTTCTACTTGATAAACCTTATTTATTGGAAGACGGAGCACTTGCAGCATGTATAGATTTTGAGTCTATAATTTTGTTCTAAATACCTGCAAATTGTACATAACTCCTACTGGACGCTTTATCGTATAAAGTAAAGAAAATAAAGAACCAGACCACGTGATTAGACAAAAAGTCTCTGCAAAAAAAAAAACAGTTTCTTACCCAAACTTACAAGTGAAACTTCAGTAGTATTTAACCCATTCTGACCTGAGATCAGATTCATACGAGGTTTCCACATGGACACACACTGGTCTGATTAACCCATTCTGACCTGAGATCAGATTCATACGAGGTTTCCACATGGACACACACTGGTCTGATTAACACGGTTCTGAATGTGAAAATCTGACATAACATTTCTATGTTCCGCATCTAGAGCCATACTGTAAAATAGATTCCAGCCTCACAATAACTATGCATACATTTCACCTGGGCTGGTGGTGATTCACATTAAATGCCGGCAAAGCCATCCATCCTTTAATCACTTGAAACATGTGAAATTATCCTTTACAAATGTTCAAAAACAGCCTCACAATGCTGTGTTGTGAGTTTGTAGATCAGCCATTTTTACAATTGAACATTGTTGTGCGACTAAGTGTATATATTATGTAGGACTTAAGAGGTTAATTACAAAATGATGTAACAATAACTGAACGACTTCTACAAACATCTGTCAAAGGCATCACAAATTTTAAAAAATTGCAGAGTGTGGTTGCCGCAGTGGCTTACATATGCCCCTCCCACTAGTATTGCCAGCCAATTACAATTTCAAGTCACGCCTTAGATCATGCGTAAGTAATTCGGAGGGGATGTAACCCCCGAAATTCATGTTTTTGCGACAAACGGTTACATTTCTCGCATTTGCGGCGCCCCCTATGGATGCTTTTAGAACTTGGTTGATTGAACCACCCCGGACATGTGATTGAAATGTGGGATGGATTGGACATTCCGTTCGTGATTTATGGCATTTTTTGTGATATAGGCCCCTCCTACTAACTTCGGAAGACGATTACGGCCGAACGATACGCACTTTCAAAATTCTGCAGTTCAGTTTTAATTGGATGGGTCCAGAGATCACGTGTGCCGATTTCTGTGAGATTTGGACAAAATCTGTAGGAGGAAAAGCAAAAAGTGTGTTTTGGACAAAATTCAAAATGGCGGAAAATCTATCATGGCGGAAATGGGCGTGGCCTATATGGGGAGATGCGTCATGACCCAAGGAATCCAGGGAAAAATATTTTTTATTTTACGACCTATGGTTCAAGAGTTATAAGCCAAAAGGTAAAGTGGGCTGTTATAGCGCCACCATGAGGCCGACCGATAAAAATTTAAGGTTAAATAATTTTAGGGATAATGTTGAATTATCCCTAAAAGTTTTGTAACTATAGTGATTACAGTCTCCGAGGAACAAATACTTGAATGTGAATTTTTGCCTTTTCCCATTCATGTCAATGGGGAAATTTAATTCACTAATAAATTCATATCAATTAAACTATACAACATTTCTCTTAACAAAATACAAGCACACGATTCCCGATTTTTCCGGTCAATTTGACATATGGCTCAAGTGCGTACAGCGTACAGTGTGGGAGGTATAAAGCGTCAAAATAAAGACTACTCCAGTGAAATAATAAAGTGTCACAGTTACAAGAGTCTGGTTGCCCATTCGGGCAACCACACTAATAAGTTATCAATGGGACAAGAGCGTCTGCTAAATGCCTAAATGGTAAATGTATCAATACCAAATCTCACCATAAGATGGCGATGTTTACCAAATTATATGGTGAAAGTGAATTTAACTGAGTCGAGGCCCAAGTGGATCGAGGGAAATATTTATGCATCCATCCTAGGCTTTTGCATCCATGCAGCGAGCATGGTTTCAAGCACTGTAGTGTAGTATAGTTAGATGTATGCATCATGTGTTTAATTCCTTAGTTTAGGCTATAGGCACCGCTTAGTTAAGTTTAGGCATGGGTCTAACGTTGTCCTCACTTTTGTCTTCAATGTTTGTGTTTAATAAACACTCAGAAATGGCCATCATTGTCAATGGCATTCAATGTTTATGTTAGGGCAATATTTGTGTTTACACCATAGACTGTAAAAAATATGGACAAAGCGTTCGCCGGGTCTAACATGGACGTAAAATGAAGCCTGTTATTCCTGCACTGTAAGTCGCCATCTTTCTAGATCCGTTTGGTACCAGCTGGCCATTGGCTGGCTCCGTTTTGGACCAGCTGGCCATTGGCTGCCCAGACAACGAGGCGGGACTTCCCCCCTTCTTCTCCGTTGGTTTTTATTTTGACTCGAGTGGGAGGGGAATCCCGATCATAGACTGTAACGGTAGCCACGCCCCTCAGAACATACGCGATGTTTTTTTTTCTTTATGGTCATTTTTTTAATTAATGGGACCATAATTTTCCAAAAAGAATATTATGACATTAGAAATGAGACTTTAAACTAGTGACTGGAAGAAGAAAGTATTCATGACCATGTTTATTAAGGTAATACAGTCTAGGTGAAGTTGGGCCAAAATACATGGGCCTCTATGGAGCTATGGGGCTTTTTGGGTCCAGTCCAGCGCCACAACAGGCCATTATATGAACTACCGATTTCAAATGAGGCTTCACGAAATATCTGGCTGACTGCCCCCCTGGTTTACACACAGTACACCCATGGACATGGAGGGGCCTCAAAAAGCAGCTCAGATACTTTGAGCTACTTTAATTTTTTTATTTAATTTGAGGGCCCTTCCTTTAGTTACCATGTTTACCCAGGGTAACTGGACTAAGCTCAAGAACTTGTTTACAGCCAGGCCCTGCTCATAGAAAATGTCATGGTAGGGGATATGCCTCGCTCAAGGGCACTTCAACGGTGGTGTCATGCCCCTCGACGGAAAAGAGTATTTAGCATCATCTAGTGGTTGCTTTGAAGACTGCTGTCAGCTAATGTGTTCTAGTTTCCCTGTGTTGTTATTGGTAGCTGTGATCACATGTCACAAGCCTTTACTTCCTGGTCAGCAGTATGTTCTACAGATGTGACAGAATTATTGCATCTCTTGCCATCCACCTGTTTTGAGCTTTGTCTGTGAGTTTATGTTATATGTTTCATCTTTGAGATGAAGTAATTATGCATATTTTGCTGTTCTATCTTACATTTGTGAGATTTATGGTCAATTGTCTACCATGCCATTTGATATTACTTGTTTGTCATTTGTAATGCAGTGTTCTTGTCTAGCTGATTTAGGCATTACATTTATGTTTTATTGAGAGCTTTTTTGTGCATTTGTTTTCAGTTTCACAAATTGCTGGAAAAGCATTGTAAAGTTTATGAAGAAGGGTGAAGTAAACAACCAACAATTCTACATCCACGTCTCGTCAAGTCTTTCAATGCCTAATACAAGTTCTGTTTAGCTATCTGTTACTCCGTGGAGCCACACACGGAGGAGACAGAATAGGTGGTAATTTTAACGTGCCGGTCCGGGGATACGAACTAGCGACTTTCCGATATCAAGACCGCTCCGCAAACCGTTCGGCCACCGCTGCCCCTATGCCCAGCTTTTCATGTTTGTGTAAACACAAACATTGAAGACAAAAGTGAGGACAGAAAATTAAAGACGCAATTGTGATTGGCCGGAATGACAAATCAATCAACCAACCAACCAATCAAAATTGGGTGAGCACGGCATATGATGTGATGATAAGAGTGCCCCTCACTTCAAACCTTTCGTGTGAAGTGAGGGGTGAATTGAGGACGCCACAAGTGAATAGCCTTGAGGACTTAAACATGAGGACAGAAAAGTGAAGATGTAAATTGTGAATGGCCAGAATGAGATGATGTGTGACTATGATGATGTATGATGATAAGAGCGCCCCTCACTTCACATGGGTGTGAGTGTGATTTTCTTTTTATCCTTTAAATTGAGAATGTTTCAAAAATGAACAAAAAAGAGGATCTGTTGAGGATACTGTTACATGATGACATTTGATCGTCAATCTTAACACTGTAAAACTGTAACTTAACTTGTCTTAACTGTGAACAAAATGGGCCTATATTTTTGTTTAGATGCCAGGGCAGAATCGCTTGTTTAGCTCAGTTACTGCAAGTTACAGCAAATATGTCTACATAGCTCACATGTAGCTTAATTTCCCCAGCACTATGTCCAGGAGTTTATATACAGTGATGGTGCCTGTGCGGACTGGATAAATGAAATGGAACAGGGAGTGTTTGTTTTCTATCTAAAGAGGCGGTGCATGCGAGGCAGGCTTCCATCCTTGCTGGACAGAGCCGCCTGGATGTGCTCGTAGGAGGGCAGCTCAGTCAGGTCTCCCAGGGCAGTCACAGCAGGTTTGCCACGCAGCATCCTGGTGGTCACTCTCTTGGCCCTCTCCAACTCCATCTCTCCTACTGCACTGGCCATCTGAATGAACTCTCTGGTGATGATTTCCACCATTTCCCGTACCCGTCTGGGGTCTGCGCTGGCGTGGATACACAACAAGCCACTGTCTGCATAGCTGTGGTGGTAGGCGGTAGCATTGTACATCCAATGGTGTCTATTGAGGACGTTCAGGTATAGATGGGTGAACATCCCCTTCCCGGGCCCTCCCTCCGAGAAGGAGCCGCCTCCGCCCATCATTGTGTTGAACACGGCAAACGGGATGAAGTCTTCCTCCAGGGAAGAGTAGCTCTCCAAGCCGATCATGATGTGCGCACGCTCTGGGATAGGGGCTGGGCCGAGGCTCACGTCTGACATGTCCTTTTCCATCTTCGTGATGCCACCAGTGTACTGTGCTACGGAAAGGTCAATGTCGGCGGGCATGCTCGATCCCCACGCCGGCTTGGCGTCCAGCAGGTACTTCCTGGCACACTTCACCAGCTGCTCGTGCTCGATGCCCACTCCCGCCAACACCATGCGCTCAGGACAGTAGTAGCTGCTCAGGTAGTCGTGAAGCACTTTCCTGTCGATCTTGTCCACGTTGTCTACAGGGCAAAAGCGTGGCAGACCCACTGTGTTGCCTCGATATGTTGCCGCGTGGATCAGCTCAGTCAATAAGGGTTCAGGGTCTGACCTCAGGCCCTCAAGATCAAAACGTACCGCCATTTTGCTCATCTCAATCTCATCATCTAGGTCAAGGCGAGGCTGCAGAACCGCATCAGATAATAGGCTGACGACTGTTTCTAGGCCCTTCACTTCAGCAAACACTGCATACATGGTGGTATCTCTGGATGTTTGGCAGTCACATATTCCACCGTGTTTTTGGAGTGCGAGGAGGATCTCGTCCTTACTACCGTATTGAGCCGTGGAAGAAAAGGCAAGTTTCTCTAAGAAGTGTGCAATCCCACTTGGATACTTTGCCTCATACCTGGATCCAGAGTTTACAAAAATTCCAACCGTGCAGAATTGACCGAACCTATGTTGCGATGCAACTTTAAGGCCATTTTCCAAAGTAGTGATCTTGGTCTCGTATTTCTCCTGACCATCCACTGATGCAAACACTGGCTTGGGAATGCCAGGCAGGGGCGAGTACAGCGAGATGTTTGGGTATCCAATACCACTGCTGTGCCTTCTGTAAACCCCAGGTTTTACACATGTGTGTCGCCATCTTGGCTCCTCTGTGACCATTACAGAACACTGATGTATGGTGATGACGTACGATGACATACGTTGTCACGATGGCGATGCCAGTCTGCTAGATCCATATATGGAGTTCCATATTGACCTGATGTCAATACTAGATGTCTCTTTCGTTTCCATATATGAAGCTCTAGGTCAGCCCGGGCCAAATATGGAGATTGTAATGTTAGTAAGATATGTCGGATATCTCCATATTTGGAGATAGTGATAGCCTCCATTACAGTTAATGTGACCCAAATGTATATGTCCTTTGATAGAGTGATGAACAATTTGTTACTTGTTAAATAAGAAATTGTTGTTGTTAAATATAAACACTGAGGATAGGGGCAGGCTCGTCTAGAGTTTGAATGGACAGGTATCAGTCAAAAGGGAGACATCAAAGAGGAAGGACGGGTGAGGAGGGATCAACATATGGAATGTAAGAACAGGTCAGCTGAGGAGATCTAAGGGTTTGAGGTTTGAGGTCAGAGTTGAGTTGCTGGCCGGCTCCATATATGCAAATGTAGGTGATGATCCAGTCTTCTCCATGTATGGCTATCCAGGGTTTGATGAAGCCAGTGTCACAAGGCATGACGGACTGACGACCATATATGGTGGCGTGACGTGTCACAAGGCGTGGCGGGCCGACGGCTGTGTGGCACGTGTGTGCACTGTACACGTATCTGAGCTTCTGTGTTAACGTGTGTGTGTGTGTGTGCACGTGCGTGCATGCATGATGCATGTTGTTTGTTTTTGTTTCCATTGGCGTGGTGGTGGTGATGAATACTACCTGTGTTCCATCAGAGCGGGACACACTAAACAGTCACCACAACTGGGACCACCTTCCACTGCAGCGAGTAGTGTGGGTGCACTATAAGACCTTCCACTGCAGCGAGTAGCGTGGGTGCACTATAAGACCCTCCCCTGCAGCGAGTAGTGTGGGTGCACTATAAGACCTTCCACTGCAGCGAGTAGCGTGGGTGCACTATAAGACCCTCCCCTGCAGCGAGTAGCGTGGGTGCACTATAAGACCTTCCACTGCAGCGAGTAGCGTGGGTGCACTATAAGACCTTCCACTGCAGCGAGTAGCGTGGGTGCACTATAAGACCTTCCCCTGCAGCGAGTAGCGTGGGTGCACTATAAGACCCTCCCCTGCAGCGAGTAGCGTGGGTGCACTAAGACCCAATAGAGAGTTTACATTGTAGCCAGCAGTACGTGTTAAAGTACGCCCTTAGGGCATGTTTATTTGTACTGCACGTTTCACACATAGTGGCAATTCAAAGAGCATTACATGAGTTACATTAGGCATTTAAAAATGAATTAGGAATACAATAAATAATGAATAAATAAAAGAAGCATACAATAACCAAAGGCCAAAGTGCAATTATGGTCCTATACCTATACTATGTATCAGGTTATAGCTGGGGTCCATTTTTATACTCCCAGAGTTACCGTAAGCTACATACATACATACAGATATGCATCTTCAACTGCATATCTAAAGTCGGGTTGTCAACCTAGCTGTATTGTGTGTACACATTCATTTTGAGAATAGGTGTGTGTGCGTATGTGTGTGTGTGTGTGTGTGTGTGTGTGTGTGTGTGTGTGTGTGTGTGTGTGTGTGTGTGCGTGCGTGCCTGCGTGCGTGCGTGTGTGCCTGCGTGCGTGCGGAGCAAAAGAATACTCAGTGCCATGTTTCTTTCATTCTGTCTTTCAGGTGCATATGATGACTCGTTCCAGTGATGGTGGTGGTGAGTCAGTTTGGATAGGGAAAAACCCCCAACACTTTGTTTCCATTCCTGTTGTGGCAGGAGTTTCTATGGTTCTCTTCCTCTGCAGTACCAGGTACTGTATTGTGTGAAAAGAGAGAAGTACTGTACTGTAGCTTGTTCTCGGAAGTAACCACTGGTTGTGAAATTCTTGACGGGAACGTCTTGGCGGCATTGATGTTTCAGACTTATCGCATCTTTGGGCGCTTCTTCAACTGAGGTTTGAAGAAACCTGAGTCATGTGACTTGATGTTAGCGTAGTAGAGGAAGAGGATCTGTATCTTCACCAATGAAAACAGTGTTTATTCCAGTGGCAGATTCTACTGCTTCAGTAGAGTTCAGCACCACATTGGGCATCATGGTACATGTGACAGTTCTTCTAGGTCAATGGTTCCCAAACTGTGGTGCATGCACCCCTTGTGGTGCGCGAGCGCCTTCTAGGGGCTGCGAGACATGAAAAGGCTAATGGTGGCGCTATTTAAAATATATTAACATATTATGCCAATATATGGCAACTTAAGTATATGCAGAATATAGAATACTGCTGAGTATACTGTATATGCCATATTCAGGTTCATATATGTGGATAAATAGGAATTATATGTCTCTATAGTCTATATAGCTTATGCAATGTATTTTTCCATGTAGGGGGTGCGTCAGCTAGGTCGGGACGTAACAGGGGGTGCATGGCCAAATAGGTTTGGGAGCCGCTGTCTAGGTGACCACTGAGCACTTTGATGAGCTGCTACATGTTTGTGTTGTGTTTCCAAGGAACGCGTCTCTATTCATTGTAACAGGCATGTTGTCATTAATCATCGTTGTAGTTGCCTCTGTCGTCCCACCTGCTCGCCTGCAGTGTGTCATGCCTTTGATGTGTGTGCAGACAGTGTACTGAGTGCCTCTCAGTACAGCTTGCAGGTACTATAGGACCCACGTGTCCACAGGATGTGCTGAACAAGTGCTGCACCATCAACACAGATTGAAAATGGCCTAAACAAATCGAACCATGTGGATTTTGGAACTTACATGGATGGGGGTGGCAGTGGCTCAGGGTTAGAGTGGCTGGTAGAACAGCCAGATGGGAACCGCAAGGTTCCTATTTCGAAACCGGGCTCCCCCAGAATTACTGTTGAAGTGTCCTTGAGCAAGACACTGAACCCCTAATTGCTCCCGATGTGCAGGTTGGTGCCTTGCATGGTTTCCTCCGTCATCGGTGTGTGAATGTGTGTGTGAAAGGGTGAATGTAATGCACAATATATAAAGCGCTTTTTCCACCCTCTTCAACGGGCCATGCTTGTTAAGCTCCTCAAATGAGGTCTACTACAGATCCCAGGGTTTAAAGGAGAGTATGATTGCAGCCTAAAACTTCCAGACCTAGACAAACATGACCTGTAGTGAAGCACAGCACACGGCCACTTTTTTTAGTGATGCAACCATAGGGTGCAGCACTCCAATGCCCAGCAATGTGTGTCCCTGCCTGGCTACATGTGTCACATTTTGCCACAACCAAGTGTCACTGTTGTGCAGCCTAACGCACACACGCACACACGCACACACACACACACACACACACACACACACACACACACACACACACACACACACACACACACACACACACACACGTACACACACACACACACACACACACGTACAGTACAGCACCACTCACTTCAGATGCGTCTGATCTTTGAGGGGCGTCAGCCCTTCCTATATACAGGTTTAATGTTTGTTTTTAGTTCAATGTTTGTTTTAAAAATCACACCCGTGTGAAGTGAGGGGCGCTCTTATCATCTTACAACTCAAACTTAATACATACAGGTATGTTTTACGTGTAACCTCTATTAATCTAACTCTAATATATTAAAGTCTAACTCATGTTGCTATGATTAGGTGATGTAATGATGATGTAAAACAAACGGTGTCAAAACAAACATTAAATTCTCTTCATTGTTAATGGCATTTAATGTTTATGTTTATGGACAAGATGACGTAAATTTTCCCTTCATTGTCAATGGCATTTTTTAAATAAACATTGAACTAAAAACAAACATTAAACCTGTATATAGGAGGGGCTAGCGCCCCTCAAAAACCCCATTGACAATGAAGGGAAAATTTACGTCATCTTGTCCCTAACACAAATTAAATGTTTGTTTTGACACCGTTTGTTTTATATCACCATTACATCACGAGCAGCATGAGTTAGACTTTAATATATTAGCGCCCCTCACTTCACACGGGTGTGATTTTTCTATTTCAAGTTGTGCCGCACAATGCTGGATAGCTCTGCCCTTAGAAAGCAGTCATTAGCTCAGACTAGCTAGACTGTTGTGTTGAGTAAGGCAAGCACACCCTCAGTAAAAGGTTTAGCTATAGACTTAGACTCGTTTATTGTTTTCCTTTTTCTTTAATTACCTTTTTTGTGAACTATTTTTGGAAGCCTTATTTTGGAACTTTTTAGTTATTTTGTGTTCTTTTGAACAGAGAATAAATCTTTGGAGTGTCATTTCTGTTCACCTAGCTAGCCCTCATCCAAACGAAGTCATTCCCATGTTCGTAAAAATTTAGTAATATTAATGGTATATGTTATAAGACAGTTTATAATAAACAACTTTCTTTTGACAAAGGTTTCCACAGAACTGGGATGGAAAATACTTTACATAAGAGTGCCGGTTGAATCACATTTGAATGTTACTTTGTATGTGAAATAGGGGGGCATACAAGATGCAAATAGGTTCTCTTGTCCTACTCCAATGCATTAGCAAGGGCTTGTTGTGATTTCTGTAAAAGGTCTTGACAGACAGTGTTGTCGGTTTCGTGAGTTCAGTGAATGTGTGCACACCAGTTCTGACATGTACTTTGGTCCAGAACAGCAGGTGGTAATCTGGGTGTAATTCACAAACTCTAACATGCAAATAGCACATGTTCTTTGCATGCACAGAAACATATGAAGGCACGCACACATTCACACACACACACACACACACACACACACACATTTTGGTTGTTTGGCTTTGCCGTGGTTGTTTTGGGGTTTTCATTTCTCACACATTCATAGAATTTCATACACTTACACCATTGATTAACTGATTGCATACGTAGTTCTTGTACTTGAATTGAGTTAGCTATTTCTCTTATTCTAAATGCACTTCTTATTTAAAAGAGTCATGTATGGTCTCCTCTTCGTACATGTTTGAGCTAGGTTGTGACGACTACTAGGCTACTCTTCCCGACCCTGCAAATCAGTCAGGAGGAAAAAGAGATTCCTCTTCCTTTTATAGCCACTGTAAAGTCATCCAAACACACACACACACACAACCCAGTGTCGGGTCAGCCCAGCACAGTCCATGCACACACGCACGCGCAAACACACGCACACACGCTCGCACACACAGACACACACAGCCCATCATCATTCTCGCTCTTCCTGAACACACTCTGGAGTGTTTGTTTACATACTTGTAGCATGCCAGCAGATCCTCTCGATGCCTAAAGTCAGAGTGCAGCCAGGGTTGAAAACATTCACATTCAAATGTTTTGCCGATGATTGGATGAACATGCAAATTGGCCATGCTGGTAAACTGAAAACATGTCTAGTCTTTCTTTGTTTAGTTTAACTCTTGAGTTTGAGCGGACCACCGGTTGAAAACCCCTGCTATAGACTCATAGAGTGTTTGTTCAATAACATGAGTCTCCCTTTCCCTCCAGCCCTTGATTAAACAGTAAATGCATTGTCATGTCGGGACACAAAGTGTTGACACAAAGTGACGATGACACAAATAAATGAGCAGTCAAATTTTTTAAATTGTAACTATAACACTATAAAAAAGATCACGTACTCTTCCTTTAACAATGAACACTAATTGAATTATTTTGCCCATTTATGTGAACTGAGAGCTGGCTGGTACAGTAGAATGTAGGGACCTAAGATTTTGGCGGGGAAGAAACTATGATCAGGTTGCTGAGTCACAAAGGTACCCTTGTAGGATATTTTCTGCCCCCCTCCCGACGAGAGCGCTGCAGTACCCTTGAAATTCATAAAATGAGTAATATCCTTTCATCATATTTCACACTGGAGAGACTTGTCCTATATTGCATGTACGGTACGTCACGTGAGTTCCTACACAATAGAGGGTGTCAACACTGAACACACACGCACGCACCCGCGCACACATACACGTTGCTCAGACACACCAAAAATGAAAGAGAAAGAGAATCCATTCTGAGAAAGAGAGAGAGAGGCAGACAGTGAAAGTGCGAGAGAGATAATGAAAGAGTGTCATTGCTTCCATTGCAAAGGAAGTAGCCCATTAGTGACTGTAGTTTGGATAGATGGATATGGGCCTTGCGTGACTCGGTATGTGTGCACGTGTATTCTGGATCTGTGTACAGTATGTGTACTGTATATAATTCTATGTGTGTTTGGGAGAACCCAATGTACACGCGTGCACACGCACACACACACACACACACACACACACACACACACACACACACACACACACACACACCGTGGCACATCCTACCAGACCACTTAACAGTGGTCAGATGTGTGGGCCCTCAGGGCGTCTTACTGGTGTGTATATATTATCAATAACTTCATATTGTTTTTCCAATTATTTAGGGATCCACCATATCCGGCTCACAGCCCACCACACGTTGTGAATCGCTGGTGTAGAGAGACAGGAAACAATGGGGAGAGAGAGAGAGAGAGAGAGCAGGGGGGAGTGACATGCAGCCAGGCAGCAAATTAATGGTCCTGCTGGCCCGGAATCGAGCCGGGGACGCGCTGTCAGAGGAGCCTGCGTCATACAGTACAGACACTAATCCAGTGGTTCCCAAACTTTTCAGCTCAAGACCCAAACGAATTAGATGTTTGCCTGGGACCCAAACTAGGGAAAATTGCAGATCTACAAGCTCACACCGCGTTGTGGGCAGCGGTGAGCTGGCGGTAGGGCTACCTGGGGCGCCGCCCCGGTAGTTAGTTCACATGCATGCACATGCACGACAATGCACGTTGACGGCGCGCTCAACACCTAAAACAAAGCAAGCGGTGGCGCCGTCGTGACCGTTGTCTATAACTGGCTGGCAGGTTCCTTTGTAGCTTAGCCTAGTATTATTCTGCTGCTATACTGCCCGCGAATATCTAGATGACGACCCACCGAAGAAGACATGCGTCCAGATTCCAGAGGAACGTTTGTTTCGTGCCTAAACCTGTGCGCCTGTCGACTCAGCTGTTGGGAGTTATTTTTTTCTTCTTCTAGAAACTGGAATTAGGCATATAATCATTACAAATGTGAGTTTACGTTCTCTACCAATAATTCCATAAACTAGAGCAGTGGTTCCCAAACTGTGGTGCATGTACCCCTTGTGGTACGCGAGGGCCTTCTAGGGGGTGCGCGACACGATTACATGTATTAACATATTATGCCAAATATGGCAAGTATATGCAGAATATAGCCTATGCTGCACATATTATGCCATATTCAGGTTCCTATATGTGGATAAATAGGAAATGTATGTCTCTATATAGCTTATGCAATTTATATTTCCATGTGGGGGGTGCGTCAGCTAGGTCAGGAGGTAACGGGGTGCATGGCCAAAAAGGTTTGGGAACCGCTGGACTAGAGTCTAGAGCATATGAAACGATGCATGTAAACATCAGCTCCTTATCATTGCACTAGTGTTGCATTTTCTGTTAGTATAGTCACTTTAGACAATTTAAGTGCATGTTTAGTTTAGTTTCTTTTTTCAGTATTCACAAATAGTATAGGCTACTGTGCATCCAACATTTCTTGCTGGTTGATCGAAAAGGCTTAGGCTGAAGCTCAAAGCTTTTATCCTATACTGTAGGCTTCATATTTACAAATTAAAGTTCAGTGAATGAACACGTTTCTTTTTTCTTTCCATTTAGCCTACTGTTCATTTACTAAATACTATCAGCTCAAAACTTGAAACTCACATGGTTATCTCTGACCTGTTGGAAGTTCTTGTGAATGTTTTAAAACCACTGTTTTGAAAGCAAAATAATGTAAGTGATGTTGTAATCTCATATCTTTAAAAAGACATTTGCGTAAAGAAAAGTTGTGTGATTGTTTTAAGTAGGCCTGGATATTAAATAGGCCACGATAACAATGTGTCCACGACCCGTCCCAACTCGAGTCCCGACCCCACATCTAGGGAACCACTGGACTAAACCATTCGGCTATATCAGCTTAAAACCTCAGAGTTGAATGAACACTGAGGCTTTTTTGCCGTATAAATTCACCATGTTTACTGTACCCTCTCACATTGATGTGGCTGTGCTGTGTTTGTAGCTCTTAACAAAAGGACCTTGATGTAGATCCAGCAGGCCTGCTATTTAGTGTTACTCTGCAGCCCAGTCTCTCTCATCTCTTCCTCTAATCTCCTCAACACAACCCCGGTGTCCTGTTCCTGCACTGATTAGACCGCATGGCTCCTTTAAATCTGTCTCTGGCAGGGACACAGAGTCTGGCTGCCGTACGACTGGACCCCAGTTGTGTGTGTGTGTGTGTGTGTGTGTGTGTGTGTGTGTGTGTGTGTGTGTGTGTGTGTGTGTTTGTGTGTGTGTGTGTGTGTGTGTGTGTGTGTGTGTGTGTGTGTGTGTGTGTGTGTGTGTGTGTGTGTGTGTGTGTGTGTGTGTGTGTGTGTGTGTGTGTGTGTGTGTGTGTGTTTGTGTGTGTGTGTGTGTGTGTGTGTGTGTGTGTGAGCAGGTATATATATGTGTGCGTGTGTGTAGGTATATGTGTGCGTCTGTGCGTTTCTCTGAATGTGTGTGTGTGTGTGTGTGTGTGTGTGTGTGTGTGTGTGTGTGTGTGTGTGTGTGTGTGTGTAAATCCATTACTGTATATAGTACATCTTTGATGTCTGGTTTTTCTCATCTCTTTTTCATCCATCATCCAGACAGGGGACAGGGACATGCTGCAGAACATTGCTTGTTCTGCTGCACTTTCATGAGGGCCTCACAGTATACTGTAGTACATTATTATCATATACTGTACAGTAGTGCTACTCAACCCACAGCCTATGGCTGCTTAATGTAGCCGTCATGGTCATACCAATACAAATATAATTAGTTATTTTCATTGTTTTGGTATTGTATTGTTTGTTCCACGAGAAAGTGATATGGCCTGATGTCAGTATTAACCACTTACTTATTTATTCACCTGTGATAATCTGTTCATTATATGTTCTCTTCACATTTTGTTAATGAAGCCTCATTCTGTAACTTCATCATTAATCACAATGTTTTTGTGGCTTTTTACTCTGTTTCCTTAATTTTTAGCAGTGCCGTCGCTACGTATACGTGCAATACGCACTGCAAGTAGCCTACTTGAAGTAGAGGGAGGCAACAAAATGTGCCAAAAAGTGCCAAGCCGACCCTCATAATAATACATTTCTCTTGTAATAACAAGTGGCCGTGTGTGCGTCCTCGCAAACGGAGAAAAAAGCCGATTTGAATGAGGAAATGCAGCGCTCTCGTCGGGAGGGGGGCAGCAAATATCCTACAAGTAGGCCAACCAAATGGTCAGCTACGTCCCTGATTTTTAGACTAGTCGTGTAGTCTATTACAAAATAAATTTGTAAACGTTTCAACTGTCTGTCTGTCTGTCTGTCTGTCTGTCTGTCTGTCCTTCCCCCCTCCCCCACACACACGCAAAGAAGGAAATTAAGAGGTTAAATTGTTCTCTTGAAGTGACTTTGATTTTAAATAGCCTCTTCCTGTTCAACTTCTGACCATTATTTGTTTCTGTTTTGTCAACTCTTATTTGTTTAACAGAATGAGGTAGCAAGAGCGCTACTGCTGTCCCTCCAAACCACTGGTGCTCATGGAAGAGAATACTAATAATCCAGGTCCAGGCATTGAAGCGACATGGATTATCTATAGATAATCCATATATATATCTAGATTATATACAGAAATATTTTGGTCATAATTATTGTTTATGTGTTTAGTGTTTATTTATTTAATTTGTAAAGCACTCTAAGGACTCTTTTTGGGAAACAGGCAAACCGGCATGAAGCACAATGGCGTGGCGAGTGTGGCGTGGACATCTGGACTGGAGAAGGCCTCTACCTCCATGGCACAGTGGAAAGATGAGTTGGATTAGCACAGTCACATGCGTACACAAATGTATTTCCTAGCAAAGTGGCAAATACAACATTTGCTTCTTATCTGGTTGCAAAGCAAATTCACATCTGCTTTGCATGGAGTTCAACTCGGACCGGGCCTCATCCAATAGCAAATAAGTGCGTGTGCCGTGTGGTGGACCCAACTTGGCTGTTACTGACTGTAGTTTTCTTTGTATAGTGAACAGAGGGAGAGGAAACCAGCTAGCACAACCATGGTTCAAGGTTCAAGGTGGTCTTTATTTCTATGTCTTGTGTGTGCATGTTCATAAGAGTGAAATTAAGTAATTTAAAGTGATGTAATATAATATAGTCATTGGGAGGGCAGGGTTGGGCTCTGAATGGGCGGGACATTTCTCTCAGAAGATTTTCTAGGGGTAGAAGTTATAACAATCTAGTGCCAGTAGCTGTGACCACTTCCCATGTGGAAGCATTTGAAACAGCCACTTGAATGGACCAGCAAACTGTGTGCATCACATCCTGCACTGCTTACATTCACCATGAGTGGAATTTAATGTGAGTGTGCATGTTGCAGGTGGATTCAATCGCTTTTCTTTACCTTTAGGAAGTACGTTATACTTAGTGCAACCAGCAGTCTTGAAAGAAAAGCCTCATGTACAGTAATACAGGGCTGCCATATTTCAGAAAATGTCAAGAGTGAGACTATAAGTGTCTTAATGCGTTCAAAAATTTCATTTTTTAATGTCGATTTGGCCGATTATATATTATATATATATACACCCCCCCCCCCCCCCAGGTGTTCCCTGGGACAAAAAAGGTTGGGAAACACTGGTCTAGACGAGAGTTGTGGCCACTCAAACTACTGTGTCAAATCCCACTTGAATTATTATAAGAAGTTAACCATTGCGTATTTGTAAAAGGGTATTATTCCTACAGTAGAGATTTAGACTTTCCCTTACATTGATGCTGCCTGCATGGCTGCATGCTGGGTTACCAGGGTTAGTAATCATTGGTATTATTTGTCACTGTGGAATTCAGCATGGACAATGACCTGTTGTCTTCAGGCTCTTGGCTAGTTGTCATTCTTATAGGATGTAAGTCCTAGTAGGCCTATGTATTGTTCTTTGGCTGGCTTTCATTTTGTGACCTTGTTTTCTTTTTCTTTAAACAACAGATTTTCTCAATTTAAATGAGGTAATTTTTTTTTTTTTTTTTTTTTTAGTCAATTAAGTTAAGGGACACTTAGAACATGTCATTGTTTTTAATAGTCCTGTTTGTGTTTACAATAATCTGAGGAATGAAGAAGGACAAGCCAGAATGACGGGCATAGACCTGTTTTTAATGTGTGCATGGTCAAGAAGTGAGCCTAATTTGACAGGAATAGACTGTAATAGCATGGAGCACTTATGTCCCTGAAATGATCGAATGTTTGGTTAGATGAAAACATTCAGAGAAGGCATATAAAATGCGTTGCAGAAAAGTTTGATTCTGCTAGTCAATTGATACAACAAAATAAATTGTATGGATTTTTCTTTCCATTGAAGGGAAGGGTGCCTTAGAGGGAATTGCCTAAAGATGTTAAAACACGCAATGGACCTCCTACATTTAAACGCACCTTCATTTGTTTCATTGATTGTAATTGAGTAAATCTGCCCGTTTTCACCAGACTGTTAAATATAAATTCTTCAACATTATTTTCTGTTATTCAGAATCAATCATGGCAAATTGTATTACACGTTTATTTAAAATTGAATTCCTTACCAAAGATGTAATTCCTGCAGTTTTTCTTCATAAGTTAAATTAATTTGCTCTTTTTAAAGAAATTTGTCAAGATGATCTACAAGCAAGTATCTCTGGTCAATGAAATGTGTTTCTGTTAAACTGTTTTATCAAATTCCTGTATGAAAAGTCTGTCAATATGCTGTGTAGAATAAAAAAAGTCATCTAACATTGATTTCTCTCCGCATTTATACATTTTTTGTTTGGACAAAATGTATAGGAGTAATCTATGAAAAATGTAACATATCTGTTCTTTCGAACCAGAAACAGTACAAAGACATGATATCACTGATATCATTGAGATGTACCCCCCATGCATACTGTGAAATCAAATCTTCAATCAATCAAAACAAATTCAATCAATGTGTTTTATTTTTATTCAATCTGTTTATTGGTATTTTACACTGGCCAAAGTAACCCCCTTGTACAAAAAAGGGAGTAAATTAGAACCCGGCAACTACCGCCCTATTTCTATTCTAAGCTCCATCTCGAAAGTGATGGAAAAAATAGTCTATGAACAGGTTGAAAAGTATCTTGCCACTAATAAATTGCTGTACGAGTTCCAATCTGGTTTCAGAACATCCCACTCCACTGACACATGCCTCCTCTATTTGAGCGACCACATCAAACACGAGGTGGACGCTGGAAAATACTGCGGCATGGTCATGCTGGACCTCCAAAAGGCTTTTGACACCGTGAACCACTCCATACTGGTTAACAAGCTTAAAGCTATTGGTTTTGATAGCACATCAGTGAGCTGGATGCAATCCTACCTGGAGGGGAGAGAACAGATGGTGGAGGTGAACGGAACACTGTCCCCTCCCCTCCCAGTGAGCTGTGGCGTCCCACAAGGAAGCATACTAGGGCCTTTACTGTTCCTATATGTTAACGACATGACTTCAGCTTGTGACTGCAGCTTGTTCCTGTTCGCAGATGACTCAGCACTGCTGGTCTCGGACAGGAACAAACTGCATGGGTTGAAAAGACCCTCAGCTCTGAACTCGGTAGAATCTGCACCTGGCTCGCTGATAACAAACTATCCTTACACCTGGGAAAAACTGAATCCATCCTCTTCGGATCAAATAGTAATCTCAGCAAGGCAGATGGCTTCTTGGTTAGAGTGGGTGACAATATTATCACACGAAAAGATCAAATTACCTACCTAGGTTCCATCCTGGAGGCCAATCTTTCCGGTGATAAGATGGCCACCAACGTAATCAAAAAAGTCAATCAAAGAACAAGATTCCTTTACAGGATCTCCTCACTGGTCAGCAAAAACACCTTGAAGACCTTAACAGGAGCCCTCGTACAAGGTTTCTTTGACTATGCATCCACCTCTTGGTACCACAGCACCTCAAAGGCCCTTAAAACAAGGCTCCAGACCTCCCAAAACAAACTGGTCAGGCTCCTACTTGGCCTCACCCCCCGAACCCACCTCACCCCTGCCCACTTTGACTGGCTGGGATGGCTTAGGGTCGACGACAGAGTACAGCATCTTGCAATGGGTCTGGTCCACAAGATTCGATACACCACCAAGATACCCATGTACCTGTCTAAATACTTCCTTAATGTAAACGAAGTCCACACCCACAACACCAGAGGGAGTGCAACAAACCATGTACAACCCAGATTCGGCACAAACAAGGGACTAAATTCTTTTCGCTCCTATGCCACCAAAATGTGGAACGCCCTACCAACAGTCATTAAGACATGTGAATCCCTTGACTCCTTCAAAACCGCTCTCAAAGGGCACCTACGGATGGCTGCAATTCGAAACTGGCCTCTGTAAAATCTGAATCCCCCCCACCCCCCCACCCCATTTTCCCTCACTGTATATTGTATCTTTTCCCTTTTTTGCTTCCCATATGATGAATTTAGCTACATAGAAATGTCTATTTGTATGTCTCTAAATGTTTGTATGTCTTTAAATGTTTTGATGAATTGAACAATGTGGACCCTGTTGTAAACAAGTGTAATGCTTAATTGGGTCGTCCACTCACAGTTGACAGTCTTTGTATTGAGTTTGTGCTTAAAATGTACTGTAAATTCTACAAACTGTTAATAAATATTTCAATCAATCAATCAAGGACATGAATAGGTGAAAGTGATCAAGCAATTAGACAAGCAACAACATTAAGCAAGACTTTCACAAAGACAAAGCAAAATGTAGACACAAAGTGAAAAAAAAAAAGTAAGACAAAAATTACAGGAAACAATCTGATGAATGGGATGAATGGGATAAAGATTTGACAGAAAAAAAGAAAAAAAGAATCTGTGTTGTGATGTAAACAAACACCATTACATTTATCGCACTGTATTAGTTCAGTGGATAGTTAGTCATTTTAAGCCAGTCAGTCAGGCGTGATTTTCAGTAGTAAGTTGTAGATTCAACCAGTCGTCTACATGCACCGTACACGCAACACAGACTCTACCGACCGCCAGAGGTGTCCCGAACACACACGCAAGTGGAAGCGCCATAGCCAAACACCGCCCGACGCTACGGACGCTTACCACCGAGGCGGGTCCCAGCGAGCACAGCAACCTCAGAATCGTCTCCTTCTTGCCGTCGAGGGTTAGCGCCGGGGCGTGCCCGCCAGGTGACGCCGGTGACACGCAGAGGAAGCTCTCGCCGCAGATGGCGCAGGTCGCGCTAGCGGGTAGGCCTGCGATGTGGGCCGATCTACCGGGCGCCGTGTCGGTGATTCCGCCGCCCGCGGTGACGCAGGGTCTGAAGTCCTCCGTGTGGAACCTGTGAGGACACTGCCTGACGTCATCGCTACTGAGGTCAGCATCTGATGACCTCTGCTGCAGCTGTGTCATATATGCATCCATGGCCATGTACTATAGGTTTATGACCCTCTGGTGCTATACCTCTCTCTGTCTCTGTAAGGACGCTGTTCAGCCTCAGTGAAGTGATGAATAGAAGTTCATCAACAGGTGTGAAGACTTTATTGAGCCAGGGGCTCTGACGTCACAGGGACACAATCCAATTCTGATTGGTCAATGAACCGATCAGGCACGCTGATTGACGTGGCACGTCAACAAATAAGAGGACCGGCAGCGATTGGCCGTTGCCATGGTGACGCTGTGCCTGCCGCGCTGTTTAAGTTGCGTTGCCATGGCAACCCGTTTGTTGACGATTGTTTTGTTCACTCTCAGAGTAGTCTCGCGTTACCAGACTGTTGCCTCCGCGATTTCCAAACGCTTCATCATATCATTCGAGACGCCCGCACCGCACGTCATCTTGTGGTGCGCCATCTAGTGGCGATCCACTAGAATGACTAGATGGCCTTTGTCAGCAACTCAGCATCCACCGAGGCTGCATCAGTGAGGGAGCGCATTGGAGCTGGGCCTGAATAGTTCCAACTTCCAAGCAGAGCTACGCTGATTTCAGGTAAATACATATTGTTTTCACTACTGGAGGATGATGTGTGTGTTACTGTGTCACGTGATGCACACGAACGGTGCTTAACAATAACAACAACTACTCAGTGTTGGGCAGTAGCTAGCTACAAGTAGCGAAGCTACATAGCTTAACTACATTTATCAGTAGCTTGACGGTAGCTTCACTCCTTTTGAACCAAGTAGCGTTTTTTGTAGTGTAGCTATTTTTAGACCCAAGTAGTGACGTAGCTTTCAACAAAAGCTATACGTTACAAATTGACTGTTAAATAAAGTTTTGTGGGGAAAAAAATCCCTGGAAAAAAAATCCATGATTGGTTGGTTTAGATAAGAAGAGTCTGACACAGTTATGTTGTTAAGCAGCAGGAGGATGTCACACAGCAGCTGTCCTTTTATCTCTAGCACAACACAATGAATTACTCACCTAATGCTGCCTGCAGGTTCCATGTTTAATTCCAGCATGTGTAACCTACATTATTGTCTAAGTGAAAGTTTTCATATTGTAAATTTGATCGCTAACGTGGTTTAGCGACTATAGTACTTTGACAGCTCATTCATCGTAGCTTGTTTACAAGTCAAACGGACTTCTTGTGCAGAAACTGCCCCATCAAAATAAGAGCCACTTGTATTGATTAGTCAACACTAGTTTTATTTCTAAATCTACTACAGGACATTAACATCTCATTTAAGTGCCTGTCAGCATTCTCTCAATCTGAGTATCCCATCCTCAAATATTCGGTAAAACAGTGCCTATCGAGGCAACAGTCTGTCTTGAGAGACTAGCATTCTCTAGTCTAAATTATGTCTCTCAGCTGGTGTGCAAATGGCTAGGCTGTGGCAATAATAATAATTTAAAAGAAAATAACAAAAAATAACTAAAATCGTTCATTTTTTGGAACCATGAACTTTAGTTCAAAATGTTGAATTATGAACTGAATTAGTTCCTTTAAAAAAAATTAACTGTGAACTGAACTAGTTAATAAAAAAAAGAACTTTCCCAACACTGAACACATGAATCATGAATCATGAATTTTTGCCTGCCTATTAGGCTATTTGTTCGGTGGAAACTTGATCATTAAGTTGATAAAAAATATTTTAAAAAAAGAGTAGTGTCCATGTAGCTAGCTACTTTTGCCATGTAGCTTATAGTGTAGCTTGCTACAATTATCTGGGGATAGCTTCGTTGTAGTTGAGCTATATTTAATAGAGAGTAACTGGTAGTGTAGCTTACTACATTTTCCAAGTAGCTTGCCCATCACTGCAACTACTATAGCATAGTAGCCCAAACATTTAGATTCTCGTAATATGTATAAAATGTCTCCCCAGTGCACACTGATTTTGTACAGGTACAAATCTACAGTACAGCACCTCAAAAAGGTTTTATCTGCACAATGTTGAGGAAACAATGATTTTGCTGTGAACTGCTGTATTTAAACATAAACAAATTCTGTTGAGAGAGAAAAAACGGTTAAACTACTTCAATAACAACCATGAAACCATGCTGTGAATCTTTGCTCGTAGAGGGTTTCAACAGGTTGACAAAGAATGTCTGAGTGGTGTAGGCAGGAAGTGAATCAATGGAAGATTTTAAACAAACACTCAGGATTTGGCCGTGTTACAAAATTCAACAAAAGATCTCCACAACATCGCCATTTAAGACACTGAAGGTAGGCTCAGTTGGAAACATGTATCTATACTTCCTGGTCTGTGACTGTGGCTTAACTGCCTGTGGTTCACCAATGAGCCATCTGCCCCATTTTTGCACAGCCTTTGATCTTACCCCATATGGAAAATGAATGGTGTTCTGCTTGATGTGCCATTTCTACTTTACTCCTTTAAAATAATGAACTGAAAATCACGTTACGTTATATACACGTTGTATAATATTCAAAACATTCAATTTGGTTTTATAAATAGCTACTTGAGAATTAAACAAATAACCAACAAAAGTGTTTTATGATACAGTACTATTCATACAGTAGCCTACTATTAATCGCTACTATCATTACTGTCTTCATTCACCTTTGTTGATGCTTGATGCTTTACTTAACACACCATGACACCATACAATGTATGGTGTCCTATCTCCAAGATGTGCTCTGGCATAGCTAACAAAATGTTGTTAAATGTTATAAGACTGGTGCTAACATGAGGATAGTGTTGATTTCACATTAAACCAAAACTCTCCTGTGAAAACCTTTAATGAGTTTTTGGAATGTTTTGCCATTTGCTGTATGTGGTGTTTTTGCACAAACAAGTCCATAGACTTGGCTGGCTCTAAAGTGCTCTCTAAAGTGCTCTAAACAAACACAAAAATCACACTTGTGTGAAGTGAGGGACGCCCACTGTGACTTGGCTGGCAAACGTTTTTTGTTAAAAGTCTAAACAAACATTAAAAGTCCATAGACTTGGCTGTCACATGACCTAATTTCGGTAAGCCATGCATGGGAGTGGAAAGAGCCCATCACAAAATCCCATAGACTTGCTCTGCTGT
The DNA here is from genome assembly GCF_964188405.1 of Protomyctophum parallelum. NCBI lineage: Eukaryota > Metazoa > Chordata > Actinopteri > Myctophiformes > Myctophidae > Protomyctophum > Protomyctophum parallelum. The sequence continues at coordinate 9,162,474 of NC_139704.1, read as the reverse complement.
GGGGTGGGGGCTTGTCTGCCCTTTGGGTATGGGGGGTGGTCGCCCAGGCAGGGGTCTCGATGCCGCTCGGGGCGGTGGCCCTGCCGCCTGGAGGGGGGGGGGGGGGGGGTTGCCGCCTTTGAGTGGAGCATGCATGGGTCTGCTCTTGTAATGATTTGGTGCCTATGATAACTGTTATGTCTGCCTTTTTAATATATGTATTTATGTACTGTATGGATGTATTCCCTGATTGGGAGTCTATCAAAATTCGAAAGCCACTTGTCAGTCATTATGGTTCATTGTCCTTGTCATGTCTTTGTATATTCAATCTTTTTATTTATAATAGTGTTGTGCATGAGCTGTTTTTCTTTTTCTTTTCTTTTGTCTATTATTATGTTCTTGTTCTTGTCTGTTTGTCTTTAAAAAACCAATAAATATACTTTATAAATAAATAAATCCCATAGACATATGACTTATTCTTCAAAAGCCATGCATTGGCTAGCGCCCCTCAAAAAACCCAAGCCTCATGTTTATGAGGACATTTGTTTAGTGAGCAACAGAATAACCATCCATCTATCTATGAATGCGCCAAGTCTCTGTGTGTACGACGTACGTGTGTAAATCTGTAATCCATGAAACTCGAGAACCATTCGCCCCACCGACTTCAAATTCAACACACATGTTCCACACCGCCACAGGGAGTGCTGTGCACTCTGCCCGGGCTCTGAACCTGATCACCCCTATATCTCCATATATGGAGCTGGCCTGTTCTGACATCACAACACTTTATATTTGGGCATGCCTGACACAGAACTCCATATATAGGAATAAAGGAACACAGAGAGACCGATACAGAAACCTCCATATATGGGCCTCAGCGGTCCAAGCACCTTGGCCGGTAGTCAGAGTCTGGCAGTGTGCCGCGGGTTGGCCGGTAGTCAGAGTCTGGCAGTGTGCCGCGGGTTGGCCGGTAGTCAGAGTCTGGCAGTGTGCCGCGGGTCGGCCGGTAGTCAGAGTCTGGCAGTGTGCCGCGGGTTGGCCGGTAGTCAGAGTCTGGCAGTGTGCCGCGGGTCGGCCGGTAGTCAGAGTCTGGCAGTGTGCCGCGGGTCGGCCGGTAGTCAGAGTCTGGCAGTGTGCCGCGGGTTGGCCGGTAGTCAGAGTCTGGCAGTGTGCCGCGGGTCGGCCGGTAGTCAGAGTCTGGCAGTGTGCCGCGGGTTCCACTCCCGATCCCGACGGCCTTTACTGCATGCCACTCCCCCATCTCTCTCCCCCATTTACGTCAGCCTATACTGTCTGTCTCTCTATAAAAAATATAAAATAAAAAGGCGAAAGCCGCAAAAAAAACATTTAAGAAATCTCCATATATGGGCATAAAAGGGGCAGACAGATGGATGGAACGGGTACCCTGACACGGGTACAACGGGTATTGCCTAGCCGGGTGGGGCATGGATCTCCAACCTCCATTGTTACCGACTCAGTGCTCTACAGCCGGGCACTGGTCTTGTAATTATCCCATTCTGACCTGAGATCAGATTCATACGAGGTTTCCGCCGGACACACACTGGTCTGATTCACCCATTCTGACCTGAGATCAGATTCTAGAAATGTCAGTCGCTCTTCGATTTTTCAAAAATAGCAGACCTACAAGCTCCTATCGCGCCACTCGGTGGCGCGATATGAGCTTGTAGATCTGCTATTTTTAAATAGCCCGCCTGCCCGGTCAGAATGGGTTAAAAAAGAAGCCTATTAGATAGGGCAGGCCATAGTGCCTTACTTATGTGTTCATATAGCCACCTACTTTGCTAGGGATATAGATTATGCGAATTGCTATGAATACCATAACCAACACATCATATTGAACAAATGCGTGATGAATTGATTAGTCTACTTCCTCTTAATTCTGTTTGACATTGGATGCACATTTTGTAGGAATGGAAAATGTATTTATTTATTTCAGTTTAACTGTTGAAGAGCTGCTCCTGTATATGGATGGTTAAGAATTATATTTAGATAGCATGTTGTTTGGACAGATTCTAGCCTAGGTTTTTGATGTTTACATGGTATCCTACTTTCTTTGAAGCACTACATTGTTTTCTTTGCACTATATATTTTTTTGTTCATGCCATTTATTCTTATTTCACATTGTAAGTATTTCCTAAAAACCATAACACTCAAGTAACATCTTTTGAGGGAGGACTTTGTGAATCAAATAAGCTTTCTCTTTAATTGCCTCATTAGTGACCAATAGCCTTCCCCGGAGCTCAATTAATTATTGATAGAAAATACTTGAGAAAGCTCGACTCTACCTATCGTATGGGACCATACAGTACAATATGCACATAACAGTATGCCAGAGGAGGACTCAAAGCAATACTTTTATTTCACACCACATTTACTGTATTCACAGCCACCATGTTCCCTGTTGTCAGCATTTTCCTGAACGTTGAGTGTCACTATTCACAGTGTTGTGTTTCTGTGTTAAGATTTGGTGGTTGGCAGATAAGGTTGCAAGAGGCCACAAATAGTGCAAATGGATTGGTTGGCATGGTGAAACCCACTAGAAAATAACAATCTAGGTGCCTGGTGGATGTTCAGCCAATGTGCGTGTACTGTGGTGTAGCATGTAAGGAGAAAACTGAAGAACTCTTCCTTAGATGTCAATGCAAGACATGATCAGATTTCGTCAGCAAGAGCAGTACGTCAACAACTACATAGAAGCATGCCTCTTATTCAACCTACCTTAGAGTGACCCTTGACAGGACCCTATAACCTTTAAGGAATATCTAAGAGGGAGAGCGGAAAAGGTGAAGTCCAGAAACAAGCTCACTGGGGATGGCAGGCCTCCACACTTTGCAGCTCAGCACTGGTCCTTTCATGATCTGCAGCAGAATATTGTACCCCTGTCTGGTCCAGGTCATCCCATACACAACATGTGGACTAGCTTAACACAACCATGAGAATCATAACTAGGACTATTCGTTTAACACTACTCCCCTGACTCCCTGTCTTATCAAACATAGCCCCTATATCCAGCGAGTAGCATATACTCAAAGAATGCTTCAAAAGGTCAAAGACTCTCCCCATGCAGACATATACAACCCACCCATTGCTCGACTTCTAGAAGAAGACCAAATTGAATGCTCTCAAAAATGTCATTGGCTGGGATGGCGGTTGGCAATGCAAGCATGCACAATCACGCACGAACGCACGCACGCACGCACGCACAGTCGCACACACTGCACAAACACAATCACACATGCGCACGCACGCACACATGCATGTCCAATGGATGTGAGATCAGACATCCTACCAGTTTCTCGCTCTATTTATCTTTTGTCCGTCTGTCACACTCTGTGTCATACATTCCTACATCATTCCTGCTTTCTCTCACATCCACCATTCCTCCCTCTTTCTCCAGTCTCCATGCTTCCTCTCTCTCTTTGTGTCAGACCATGAGAAAGCAGAAAATATCTCATTATCTCTCATAGATCACAGAACATTGGCTTAAGATAGATTGTATCCCTCCCCCCCACACACGCACGCACACAGTGTTGCCCCCTCTCTTCCTCCTTCCCTCAGTCTTTTTCTCTCTCTCTCTCTCTCTCTCAACGTGTCTGTCTGTCTGTCTGTCTGTCTGTCTGTCTGTCTGTCTGTCCTTCCCCACACACGCCCGCACGCTGCGCGCACACACACACACACACACACACACACACACACACACACACACACACACACACACACACACACACACACACAAGGAAATGAAGAGGTTCAAGTATTGTTCTTCAAGTGACTTTCATTTTGAATAGCCTCTTCCTGTTCAACTTCTCTGTCTGTCTGTCTCTATCGTCTCCATTTATCTTTTTCTTCCTGTTTTTGTAACAGTGAGTTGTCTGTCTCTCATCTCCCTCCCTCCCTCCATCTCTTATCGTTGTCTACCCCCTCTCCATTTAAATCAGATCCCAAATAGCTGTGATGGTGGAATGGGAAATCTAACCTACAGTCTAGGTCAGAGCCTGCGTCAGTGGTATTATTGTAAAGCTTTCAGGAGAACCGAGAGAGACCACATACACAAACAGTGAAATGGAGCGTGGCAGTTATAGGTGGTTAGGGGCGGTGTCTGGGGAATTTCCCTCATTTGACTGTCTACACATGGTGATCTGGTGTATCAGCATATAGTCTAGTAAGTCTACTATATACTATTTTACTAATATAACAACCACTCTACTTCACTACTGCTGTATCTCAAATAGGCCTATAAAAAATCAAATTCAACATATTCTGAATATAGATGTAGCCTAGGTTAAAGTGGTTGATTCTGATGCTATAATCTTGCAACCAAGGACCAGGAATCTTCAAAAATAACGTTCCAGCCTGTTGCGTATTCAATGATTAATGGGGACCCCCTGGAAACTCCTCAATGTCCCTTGGGGGTCCCCGGACCCCACTTTGAAAACCACTGGTATAATGCACCAAATACACTTAGTGTATGTCTTTATTATGAACATGATCTTCTATCAATCCAATGGTCAGATAAGGTTAAAGATTTGTTTTGTTTGGCTTGGCCTTATCACCATAGAAATGGTTTCCTCTTCCTACCAGAGTGGAAAGTAACAAACAATAGTTATTTGGTGAAAGCTCTGATCTGTTGAAAATGGACACACATGCAGCCACTCGTGCACACATGCCTAATGTTGCCTCCTACAAATACACCAGGAACATTTATTATTGCAGCTATTACTACATCATGGATAAAGAATATAGAATAAAGTCCAGGTGTGACTTGGAAGTTTGAGACAATGACCACTCATTGAAATATTATACAACTATACAACCAATATTCTTTAATGTACTATATCAGGTCTTTGTGCACTCGTTTACCAATATACAGAGGCAAATTCTATACCCTAATTTAACCATTTTCAACCTGCGTCACTATTTTGGGCATATCATTACAGAAAGGTTAACATTTTAAATAATGTCCTTTTATATTTCGTCATTTATTTTTCTCAAAGTCTGAACTGCACAAATAACAGATCTACAAGACAACATATTACAACATGATGCGATCGAGCTTGTGGATCGGCTATTTCCACTTTCCATTTTAAATGTTTTTAAAACAATAATAAAAAAGGGAAGGTTTTGGACTATAAGTGTGTATGTAATGTGCACAATAAATATCGTTTTGTGACTGAGGGAGAGGGACAAAGCCAGGTCATTTGCCAGGCCTTTGTAAGATAATACAGTGCGTGTATGATGTTGGATTAACCAAGTCCTACACTACAGTATAGGTCAAATATCAAATGTAGCCAATAGCCATAGTCGTATTGCATCACAAGTCACAACGCGTTGAGTCTGTAGATCTGCTATTTTCACTATTTTAGAAAATGTTCAAAATGGGGAAAAACATGTTCAACTCTTCTGACAACGTAATAAAACAATTGAATGCTAAAAAAATGCTGTTGTTCATTCTTTCACAATCCTGACCTCCCAGTGGTCGATCACCAAATGTTCGCCCTCAGCATAGGGATGGCTAGCTTTCAAGTGGTTAAAAGCTATTGATTGAGTAGGTGTTTTTTTCCATACAGGTCTATGGTTAACAATTGACATTTGCTTAACAAAAGGTCCTCTTCATTTTGTTCCACCTCCTTGTGTGTTCACTTCTCACTTTCACTTCTGCAACAGTGAACACTGTGCACCACATTTCTGTGATAGTTATACGCACATTGCACTTTCATTGATGCCGAGCCAAACTGAATTTTAACCACACACACACACACGCCGGCTGGTGCATAGGGCAGCAACAAAGTTCCTCCTCCACTTGTATCTGTCTTTGGCCATCTTCTCTATGGTCCCCAGCTCTGATGTTGTTGCTGGAGCTCCTTCTCCATCGTCCTATACGCCAAGTCATTTTGGGCCTGCCTTTCTTTCTCTTTCCTTCTGGGGTCCAGTGTAGTGCGACTCTTGGTATTGCGTTGATGTCCATTCTGAGCACATGGCCAATCCAGGTCCACCTGTGTTTATTGATTATACTGTGCATGTTGTCTTGTTGGGTGATGTTGAGGAGGTTATTGTTTGAGATATAGTCTTGGGCCAGAATATGTGCAGGATCTTTCGCATGCATGATTTGTGGAAGGTGGATAGTTTATGGATGTCATTTTCTGTTGTTTTCCAGCATTCTGCACCGTATAGTAGTGTGTTGAGAGTACGCAGCTTTGGTAAATCCGGAGTTTTGTTTTTGTGCTGTATTGTTTTGATCATATTTGCTTAAGTCTTATGAAGGTTGTGTATGCTTTGTTGATCCGGTTTTGAATGTCCTTACTAGCTCCCTGAGTCCCCCATCGTGGTGAATGATGCTTCCAAGGTATGTGAAGTGATTTGTATTCTCCAATACCTGCTCCACTATTGTTATATGTGTTGGTGTACTGGTGTTAATGGGCATGATTTTGGTTTTATTGTTGTCGATCAGTCCGACTTGCTGGCCATAGTATTGGAGTCTGTCTGTTTTTTCCTGAAGATGTGTGTGTGTATGTGACATAAGGGCAAGGTCATCCGCAAAGTCAAGGTCTTCAATGGTGGAATGCAGGGTCCATCGTATCCCTCTTGCCTTGTCTTCTGTGGCTCTCCTCATGACCCAGTCTAGGCAATGTAGCTGTGAATAATGGATTCTGGGATGGAAATACACTGCTGAGCTCCTTGGAGGTGTTGCAGGCTTACTGTGGGTTATCTAAGGCCATGTCTGGTTTGCGGTTTCTAGACATCCTGTGTACTGGTAATCTGACATGCCATCAGAGGCAACGTCATAAGTCATATGTGTAGGTCTGTTTTCTAAACGAAAGCTATGAATAAAAATATCTGCAAACTTGCCTTTATTTCAAATGCATATATTACCAAATCTTGACCTATATTGAGAGCAATGGTCACACATAGCTATGGCCATTTGAAGTGTTAAACACTGCAGTAACACTGCTGTAGCGCCCCCTGTGTGTGGAGTTTAGTTTTCTTGGTGTGACCATTCTCATGCCAGACCACTGAACAGTGTTTGTGCCACGTTTGGTGTGGATTGGAGCCAAAGCGTGCATGTGGCCCCTTGTGTAATCTCACAAGACAGATACTGTTAATGAACTACTGATAATCATGATAAAATACCACTTTTTTCCCCTCTATGTCTCATAGGAGAGCTGTGGGCAGTTCAGAAACCCATCCCACAGTGAAATCATCAATCCAAGCTAATAGAAACAGCTGGCTTTCTATTCCTGAAAAGTTGCAATGCGAAAATGGAAGCCATTGTTCTAACGATAATACAAATCTAGAAATCTAAAAATCTTGTTTAAAAACAAATCTATACTATAATTAACATAGGCCTATATGGATGAAATTCAGCTTGGTTGCTAAAAGTTGCTAAAAGTTATACATGTTAATGGTATGGTCACATATTATGCTAATTACTCAAATTGCTCAACGTGCAACTTTTAGCAACCAAACTTAATCTCATCTGCTAAACCTATAGATGACATTTGAATCATAACATTTTATACTAACCAACCTTTTTGTTTTTTACCGAATGGGTTCCCTTGTGTGACTTTTCTCAGGGCAGACACCTGAACAGTGTTGTTTGTGCGAAGTGCCCTGGATTAACTATTGTCATGGCATACCAGTGTATGTCTTAAAAAAGGATTATTACAGTCTCTTATCATCCATATTTCTATACAGTCTAAGGCCAAAACGTGAAGCAGTCTGTTATAGTGCCACCATGAGAACAATTTAAAGCATTTGGGGTGGAGGGGGAGTGTGCATGCAGAGTTTCATGGACGGGCAGGTCCAGCATGGTGTAGAATGTATACTAATCTCTATTCTGTTCTCATTGCTGGATTGCAAAAGTTGAGGCATTCTGTCGAAAATGTATCTATCACATGAGTCTATTTATCTTGCCAATGTCATCTATGAAGTAGCCTGACCTAAGCAGAGACATTTCTGGTCTAGAGGGGCTGGTCGCGCCTCAGAAATGCGCGCACCCTGATTGGATCTCATCGATCTGTCCGTCACCCCCGGCCCCTCCTCTCCCCCCTAGTGCAGCGCTACTTCACATCATTTAGAGCGACGCCCACCCGGAAGGGTTGACTCCCACTTTTAGACTGGTTCAGCCCACGGCTTTTTCCAGGCTTTCATCTTTCGCGCAGACGAAATGAAAGCCTGGGTATCAAGGCTATCTATGAAGTAATAACAGAATTTCCTGCTCGCAACTTCTCTCTCCAAATGTCCAATCCATTGGTGCAATTACCTGGACATGCAGCTGAATTTATGTCTTGTCATTTTGACAGGTGGTCATTAAAGTAGCGGACTTGTGACCACACCATCAACTTTGAAAACATTGACATCCATCATTTGTTTTACATATGAACATAACTACAATTATATGTTCTTTATATAAATGGTCAAATAGCATATATTGAATGAAACGAAATGAGAATGAACTCACTCGCTGATCTGTCTTTCACTTCCTGTTCCAACACACACACACACACACACACACACACACACACACACACACACACACACACACACACACACACACACACACACACACACACACGTTTTTTCCCAACATTGTTGTGAGGTTTCGTTGTTTAGAAAAATAAAACTACTTTTATAAAGTATGCATATCAGAAAACTGATAGTGAGTGACATAAATGTCTTTGTCATTCAAAATCAAAAGACTTTTACAGACTATGATTCCAATTTAATCCTATTTTGACAAAAGGGGGACGGACGGACGGACTGATCCTTATAAATGTTGATGCAGTTTATATCAACACGTATCCTTAACAGGTATACATATTAGGGATGCACCGAAAGGAACCGAATACTGAATATAGGAAACAGTTGGCCGAATACCGAATATCCAAATATGATCCTACCATTGCCGTCATGGCCGTACCTATAAAAGCTACCTGATTTATGGCAAAACTTTACTTAAATAATAATCATTATTATGGGTCCATAAAACATTTATTCAGCTCTTTTGAATGCATTAATTGCATATACTATTTGGTGATAAATTTTCTGCCTATTAGGGCCGAAACTGAATAGGCCGAAAATGCATTTTTAGCCATTTTCTGCTGAATATTTTCTGCAGCCGAATATTCGGTGCATCACTAATACATATGCATACATTCATATGGTGTATATCCATTGATGTCAGCCATATTAATTTATTCATTATTGATGGATTGTTAATAGACAATGCATACACCCCTCCATACAGCTATTGTAAATAGACTATATTATATATTATCTACACACTCTAATAATGGCCTGTGCACTGCAGTATATTCATTTATATATTCACCGGAAACTATTATTGTATGTATGTTCAGGAACCCAGCGCCGATATCTAAGTCTAACTATATTATGTTATAATCATTTATCTTTGGTGTGGCCTTCATTCTTTCTCACCTGTACCTGTGTAACCGCTGTAACGCCCGGGAATCGAACCCCGGTCTCCCATGTGGCAAGCCATCATCTTAAGCTGAATTCCCCCAGCCAGGGGAGATATCAGGCTTTTGTTCATCTGGCAGAGGCTCGGAGCCACTACTGCTATACTCTTATCTTATCTTATCTTATCTTATCTTATCTTATCTTGTGGAATTGATTGAGCTGAAAAGTAAGTACACAATCTCAACCTCGCACAGTTCAGTCCTCAGTGTTAATGTATCCAATTGAAACTCGTCCATTTGCCATTTGGTTACGTTTGTATACTCTCAGAGTTAAATTAATGCTCTTGATTTGACAGTATTATGTGGATCTGATCCCGTCTATGGTCAGATGACCTTGTGATCTGCCAACACTAATAAGTGCAGAGGAGGGTTTGCTTTGATTGTAGAGGATAAATAGACAGGCGGACAGAGTTGGGTGGACAGAAGACCAAGTCACCAGATTCGCGGACGTCGCTACCAGGATCTGGTCAAAGAGCTACAAAGCCTCCATTGTTACATCACGCGGAACTTAAAAGCGACAATTGACACAGAGAATTTCAAAACCTCATTTCATTCAGCTGGAGACATTTGCTGAGAAAGATTCCCTAAACTAATGTGTACCGTGCTTAAATGTTAAAGGGTTGCTGATATTGAGCACCCTTTTATAAGCCTTTGTGTCTTCGGAATGTCCATGTCTGACATTGCCACTTCCCTCAAGGTCACAGACCTGTGTGTGTGTGTGTGTGTGTGTGTGTGTGTGTGTGTGTGTGTGTGTGTGTGTGTGTGTGCGCGTGTGTCAGACAGGAACTTCCTATCATAAACATGGATTCTCTGAACAGTCCACCTCTCTTTACGACTGCCTTTGTTCAAAAGAGAATTATTGTCTTTTGAGTAGAAACAGTAAAACAGGGTCCACCGACCGACGGAACATATTTCTTGTTCTGGTTTGTTAGGAATTTGTTTAAAAAACATCAGATAAGATTACACACTGGAGCAAACATTTGACTAAAATTGCAGATCTACAAGATCATGATCTTTATCTTAGGATATTGATATTGAATAGCTGTTTGCCTGTTTTGAATTGTCAGACATTAATACTAAAACATAATATTAGAGGTTTGTCTGGCTTTCAACTGCAACCTTCGTGAAATTAGTTTCATTTCTTTTGTTTCAGGAAATGACAATTTATCATGATGTCACGAGTGACTCACAACCCTCCTCGTGTCATGACTTCTCAGCATCCTATTTTAGAAACCCAAAAGTGAAGGAAATGACTGCTCTTGCCATCCAAGTCCCTGTGTTTAGAATTTCGTTTTGAGTAATGTCATAGTGCCCTGGGTTTAACATTTTACTTTGTTATCATATGTTTCCACAATAATGGAAGATATTTTGTACACAGAAGGGGGAGTTTGAGCATCCAATTAAATGCACGCACGCACACACGCACGCACACACACTTAACATACACACCTTGAAGACCCTAACAGGAGCCCACAAGGTTTCTTCGACTATGCATGCACCTCTTGGTACCACAGCACCTCAAAGGCCCTTAAAACAAGGCTCCAGACTTCCCAAAACAGACTGGTCAGGCTACTACTTGGTAGCCTAACCAGGCTACTACCCTGCCCACTTTGACAGGCTGCAATGGATTAGGGTTGACGACAGAGTACAGCATCTTGCAATGGGTCTGGTCCACAAGATTTGATACACCACCAAGATACCCATGTACCTGTCTAAAATACTTCCTTAATGTCAGCGAAGTCCACATCCACAACACCAGAGGGAGTTCAACAAACCATGTGCAACCCAGATTTGGCACAAACAAATTAATTTCGCTCCTATGCCACCAAAATGTGGAACGCCCTACCAACAGTCAGGCATGGACAGTTCGGTGGTGTGGTGCTTCTAGCACCCAGACACACTACCTCAAAACAGTTCCCAAACACTGGGTCGGGAACCATTTGTGCGTCGCGGACAGATTTGTCCCTTTATTTTTTGTTTCCTACATTTTCAAAGAATATTTCCAAAAAAGCTAATATTTTCATGATTTAAAAACAAAATGCAATGATTTTCATGAAGAAAGCAAAGAAAAATCTAAGAAATTCCATCAATTATAAAAGAAATGTTTAAGAAGTAATGAAAATAGCCAATCTACTAAGCTCGCAACACGGTCGCGAAGGCGAAGTGATGCGTTGTGAGCTTATAATCTGCTATTTTCACTAGTTTGGGTCCCAGGGAGACATTTCTCTAAAAAGTAGCTAGAAATAGCTGGTGTATGTGGGAATCAAACTTGCGACTATATCCATTATCCACATACAGGACAGTAGACTACCTCTAACCATCAAAAACACTTCCCCAACCCTGCACCAATTTCTATAAATTGAGTTCATATTTTATACACCTATTAACTTTTATCCGTTATTTTATAATCTGCATTATATCTGCACTGCGTCCATGTAATGCACCAGGATTATAGTGTGTATGCATGCTGTTTTATGGTGACATATGCTCTATGCCATTTTACACTGCATGACCACCATCTGCTTCTGTCAGTCAAGTCTCTATTGTATAGGTTGTATAGTCCTCTGTATAGGTTGTGCGTGCATGCGTGCGTGCGTGCGTGCGTGCGTGCGTGCGTGCGTGCGTGCGTGCGTGCATATATGTATACGTTTTGATGGCAAAAGCAGCTTCCAATTGTGTAATAGTTTAATGTCCCATTGGTATGGGGACCAACCGCGAGGAGGAACTACAGTATATTTATTCTGCATTACTGCATCGTCTGCTATAGTCCTGGATGTTTTTAATCAAGCCATCAGTGGATGCTGTTTGTGTCCAGCCATTTCAGGTTTTCAAATGTATAAAGAAGCATCATTTTGTCCAGAAGCATCATTTTGTCCAGCCTCGGACAAGATTATGCCAACCGAGGGACCGAGGCCCTCGGTTGGCTTGTGGCACGTGTGGCATGCCGGTATACCGGTTAAACCAGTCCTCACCAGCATTACTCATGCATTTTACAACCTGTTGAAGTCCAGTCTGAAAATGTCCTCCTGTGACCTCCCTACCAAGAAAGAATACATTAAAAACATTTGGGAGAGAAAAAAAAGAACAAACGGAAACGGTGTTTCCCTATCAGATTTCTCACTGTCTGTCTGAATAAAGAAGATATCCCATGGGGGGAGGCCTGGAAGAAACTAAACCAAAGGGAGGCTCTCAGATTTTGTGTAGCAACATAAAATGCTAGGTTTCCCTACACCTCATACTTTGGATGAATATCTTCTTTTTTCTAAATGGACCACACAAGAAAACATAAAAGTTAGCCCGGGTCACATTAATGAACTGCTTCATTATTTCATTTCACCATGATTTGTCCTATACTGATGAATAGCATATAGTTACAATAAAACCTTTGTCCAATATTGATGAAAGCCATCTAAAACATGTGTGACCGTTGAACTAAGACACTGGGGAGCCTTCATTATGTTAATCCTCTTGAACAGCTCACATGTCCAATCACCGCTCCCTGCCATATCCGATATCGGCAACGCCAGTAGACTTTTTGTCACTCCCCTGCATCATGTGATGCAGGCAAACAACTCAATACCTCCAGGGGCAGTTGGGTGGCGAACCTGTGCCAGCGTGAGCTCTGCAGACACCCTTGAGTGATTGCATACAAGGCCCACGACGCTTCACTGGCCATCTGAGACATGGAGAGGTGAAGGTTGGGAAGGAGAAGGGACGACACCTGAGCCCTATGGCTCATCGTCTGTGCCTTCACACCCCGACGTGGGGAGCTGGTCACCTAATCTCCTCCTCATATCCGTCTTGTTAGTGTGGTTAGCCAGGGTTTAGCACGGTCAAGTCATTGGTCTAGTGACAATCGCATCAGTGTCTTATCAATGCAAAGCAATGACCACACTGCAGGGTGTATGGTCGTAATGGAGCTATATTGCAGTGCACGTCACAGTACGGTTACAGAGATTAATAATGGGGATAAGGTACTTGTTCAACCATTTTGTTCATACTGCTCAATGCTCATGATACTGGCACATATACCTAACCACAGCATCATGTGTCACTCTACTCCAGTGATTCTCAATATTCTTCATTTCAATGACCCCCAGTTTGATGGCTATCAGGTAAAAATAAGATGGTGGCCTGACAGCCCGGGTATCGAAGGAGACTCAAGGCTATCTTCTTCACTCTCCCAATGACTTATTGTGGGCGTTAGCAGAGATGGAGTACTCGTAGAGATCCTGGGGAACTGGGAATTGGCTTAATTGTCAATTGGGATATAAAGGGGAGATTTCTTTTCCCTCTTTTGTCTGGGAGGGGCGTGGGGTGCTCGGCAGCATAGTCCTTTTATCATTTGCCCGCCCCTGAGAATTCTGTCATTGAATTTCAATACAAATATTTTGAAAAGAAAGATATGCATTGGGGCCACACACAATAAAATCCTCAGTGCTGATTTAATGTCTAAATGGAACCCTTTGTACTCTCTCAGAGTTACAGGCCCGTAAGTGTCCATTTTGACCCCTGGTGGTTGCCGGACCCGACAATGAGAAACAGTGCTCTATTCTTTCCTATCATTCTTCATCATGCTATTACTCATCATACTTTATGAGGTAATTAGTCTAACAGGAGGATTAATGATTAAGGGAAAATATGAGCGTAATGTAAATTATGGTGCCGGGCTATAATGAGCCATATGTGGTAATGTAATCTTGTGTAAGACAGTGGTGTTACATGAGGGATTAAACATAATAACATAATTAACATAATTACACTCTAGAGATAAGAGGTGGGTAGGAGATATGACCATCTGGAACCATTTCTAATGAGGAGAATAACATTGGAGAGTTGATAGAGCATCACAAAATCACCATCACAAAATCTCTCTCTTAGAGAGAGTTAGCGTTAGGCTAAGAGATAGTGCTTGACTGCAGCATTAAAGGGGTACTAGTATGTAAACTGCAGTTCTTAATATAACGGTGTAAATACGAAAACCTTGCAGTTCTCTTAAAGCTTCATGCTAAACTGCAAATAGTTTTCATCTGCGTCAAGCTTTCTTGACGCAGATTGACCCATCTCAGAATCCAGTGGAACCAAACTTGTAAACTTCCACTTTAAAGGTGAAAGCCCTGTTCAGTAGTTACGTATACTATAAATTAATAGTCTTACAGTCTTGTGTGAATGGGACAGACATGAGCCGTTCAATAAGAATGTTTCCGGTGTAGAGTCTACTTCATGGTCCACATTGTCCGTGTCGATCCTCACCTCGTCATACAGTGGTATCTCACCTCGTCATACAGTGGTACTGGTACCTCACCTCGTCATACAGTGGTATCTCACCTCGTCATCATCACTCATCAAATTTGACATCCTAAGTTAGTTCTGGCTGTTCTGGCTGGATGGAGACTTGTGTTGTTCCCCACCCTGTCCTCAGGTCCTGTCTTTATACTATAATATAGTATATTATGCTAAATCTAAATAAAGCAAAAATAAATTCTTAAAACAAAAAATCAAACAGATTAGCTATCATTTCTAAGGGATTAAAAATGTATTGATTGATTGATTTAACAACAGTTTACAGATTTAGAGTACATTTCAAGTACAACTCAATACAAAAACTGACACCATAAAGCATTGCACTTATTTACAATAGAGCCCACCATTTTCAATTCATCAAAACATTTAGAGACGTACGAATATACACAAGTGTGAGGGGGAAAGGGGGTGGGTGGGGGATTCAGATTTTACGGGGGCCAGTTTCAAATTGTAGCCGTCCATAGATGCCCTTTGAGAGCAGTTTTGAAGGAGTCAAGGGATTCGCATGTCTTAATGACTGTTGGTAGGGCGTTCCACATTTTGGTGGCATAGCAGCGAAATTAATTTAGTCCCTTGTTTGTGCCGAATCTGGGTTGCACAGATTCAATTTGTTGAACTCCCTCTGGTGTGCTCGGTGTGGACTTCGTTGACATTAAGGAAGTATTTAGACAGGGGTATCTTGGTGGTGTAGCGAATCTTGTGGACCAGACCCATTGCAAGATGCTGTACTCTGTCATCAACCCTAAGCCATTCCAGCCTGTCAAAGTGGGCTGGGGTGAGGTGGGTTCGGGGAGTGAGGCCAAGTAGTAGCCTGACTGAGTCACAACATCTGGGAGTGCAGCTTTCAGAACAAAAATTCTGAGGAATGCGTTTCAGAAGTTGCAAGTGAAATCATGTTGTAGTTGTACCGGAGCTTTCCGACAAAAAGTTCGGTGGTCGGAGAGAGTATATGGACTGCCCTTTAGAGGTGCTGTGGTACCAGAAGGTGCATGCATAGTCGAAGAAACCTTGTACGAGGGCTCCTGTTAGGATCTTCAAGGTGTTTTTGTTGACCAGTGAGGAGATCCTGTATTAGGAATTTTGTTCTTTGGTTGACTTTTTGGATTACGTTGGTGGCCATTCTATCACCGGAAGGATTTGCCTCCAGGATGGAACCTAGGTAGGTAATTTCATCTTTTCGTGTCATAATGTTGTCACCCACTCTAACCAAGAAGCCATCTGCCATGCTGAGATTACTATTTGATCCAAATAGAATGGATTCAGTTTTTCCCAGGTATAAAGATAGTTTGTTATCAGCGAGCCAGGTGCAGATTCTACCGAGTTCAGAGCTGAGGGTCTTTTCAACCTGCAGTTTGTTCCTGTCCGAGACCAGCAGTGCTGAGTCATCTGCGAACAGGAACTATAGCACTGGATAGGATTTTTTTTAACTTTAAAATATGGCCAGTGTTTGTCAGTTGCATTGTGCACTTCAAGTGAGAGTTTGAGCAGCCTAACTGCATGTACGCTGTACAGTAATCCGAAGGATAATATATGATTATGTATGAGTGTGTGAATGCACATGCTGGGTTCTATTGTCTCCTTCGAGGGTCGCAGCTGTGGGTCTGTTAAACAGAAGGGTGCAGAGACATCATTATGTGTGGATAGATTGGGAAAGGTCCCCTGCTGCTGTGAGACTCTCATTTCCCCCAATGTCCCAACTTTAAGTGTGCAAATGCAGACATGTAGCCTACCACGCACGCACACACGCACGCGCGCACACGCACACACACACACACACACACACACACACACACACACACACACACACACACGCACACACACACTCCAAGCCAAGTTAGGCTAGAGGTTGCGTGAAGGTTGGTTAATGTGTGAGAAACTGGCTATTGACCAGACGGCTGCAGATTGGATTCATTTACTTGAGTTTTAAGTTTCATTATTAATTTGCACAAGAACCTTCCCTCTGTAGGCTAGATAAGATAATGTTGCCGTGGCTACGTGTTAGCCATGGAACACACTGTGACTGGACCGTCTGATACAGATATGATATGAGTAGAGATTCAGTTAAGATTCAAGATATACAAAAGAATAAAGAAGTAGTAAGGTAAAAAATATTATATGGGTAAAAAATATTATATGGGAAACAAGTCTTGGGTTGGCTGACCAACTGTTAGCAAAGTTATGGAAATGCTTTAAGGCTCTGATATGAGCCATGAATCTTAATTAAAGGTAGGGTATGTGATTTTCTTTGGATAGTATAGGCTACTCATTGTTACGCACGCACGCACGCACGCACGCACGTACGCACACACACACACACACACACACACACACACACACACACACACACACACACACACACACACACAGGCCCCTGGGCCGGTAATTTTTGCAGGGCGTGTTTTTATCACCTTTTTGACCTAAATTTAACAAAATCAATGACCAATGAAGGGCCCCAGGAGCCCTTTTCAGGGCGTCAAACCCAGTACCTCACGGTCCAATTTCCCTGAAGGCCCCCTGAGAGCCAAGGGCCCCTGGGCCACGGCCCCACTGGCCCAATGGCTAATTTGTCCCTGACACACACACAAAAGTAGGCCTACAGCATATTTCACTTGAGTTGAGTTTGAGTGACTCTGCTGTCTATATCATTAGGAGGATTTTAAGAATGATACAGGAGCACACACGTGTGTTGTTAAACACACACACACACACACACGCACACACACACGCACGCACGCGCGCACACCTGAATTTCCTGAAACCGTCGGGCCAGTTTGTGATGAACCAGATATCTGTCCTGGCAGGCTGGCACCCGGTCTTGCACATTTTTGGTGCTCAGAGTGAGAAAGGCAGAGAGCGAGAGAGAGCGAGAGAGAGAGAAGGTGAGAGACGCGAGACATAACAAACGGGGGTTTGGGGAAGAAAGACAGACAGACAGACAGACAGACAGACAGACAGACAGACACTTAAAGAAGAAGGCCGGGCTGTAATTTTAAGGTAGTGCCCCGCCCTTTTTTTTCCTCCTCCTTGTGAACAACAAAAGCTGCGTCACCGTTTAGGAGGAGTCTGCTCTGCTCTTTTGCTTTCAATCATAACCGCCGAGTCCATGAGGTAAGGAGCGAGCAGCAAGCATTCCAGTCAGTACAACATAAAGTCGATATTTATCCTCTGAGACCCATGGATTTATGGAGTCGTGCTCCGAAAGTGAGAGCGGAGCCCCAGCGAAGTTTGGACGTGAGCGTTTGAAGTGAAAATAAGAAAAAACTAGTATATTTTATTTTCTACGCCGGTGGATGTTGGGGTTGGACTTTTCCTCAAGACGGACTGATCGAGACCAAAAGGAATACGTTTCTTAAACTGTTGAGTGTGCAATCCATGTCGTGTCGTGGGAGCTAGGGGGAAATCCATTTTAAACTACAAGGTATGTTCTCTGTGTGTATATTTATGTGTCCCTTAATCGCCTACAATGACAGTCTTCTCTGGGAAATAATATTCTTTGGTGCGCTAATTAGATCGGCTAAACTTTTCTCGGAAACAAACAGCTGTTGATCCCATCTGATAAAAGTAGCCTGGCATTTGACGCACCGGTGACGGACCACTGAATAGTAGCTTTGTTTGTCTTTTATATATTTTTTTCTAACCCATTTTGGGCAACAAACCTGCCCCAGTGCCCAGTCCCCCCGCCTGTGTCTCTGCCTTTCACTTGGTGATGTCATGGGCTACCCCAACATAAGTTTATTTGAAGTCATTTGCGTAATAAAACCATAAAGTCATTGCGCAGGTGCGTAAAGCTATCATGGCCTTTAAATTGAATCTTAACTGTACCGTAACCAAGAAACGTATACAAAATGTAGTGTTCGTACACTGTATAGACTTATAGAGTTATGGCAGTCCCCTTTACAACCTCGAGTGGAGTCTATCTACTTAGACAGAGTTGATCAGCTGTAGGCTAATATGAAGGCTGAAGGGTCAACTTTTTTTTTAAAGCTCAAAATATAGACCTATAAATGATTTGTATTATTATTATTGAATAATTATTTTCTTTTCATGCCCAAAGCTACATTGAACACATCATACACATGTTAGGTGTATGAGTGAGTGAGCCTGAACATTTCTCATCAATGGCTCTATAGCTTGGTTAGCAGCAAACAAATCAAAACACAAACCAACACACGAATGAAGGGGTTCATTCTAAAATACAATTGCTAAACCACCTTTGGACATGTCTACCTTTGGAAGTTTGGACATGTCTAGGATTGATCAAAATAGACCACATGAAGTGAAACAATTCAATTAATTGATGAGATAGGTCTCATCAGTGAGATAAAGTAAAGTATGAGAGGTGAGTTATCAAACTGGTGGAAAATGGGGAGTGACTGAGTCTGCTGTCCTGACTGAGGGCGTGGGCGAGTTAATTCCACAGCTTGAGATCTAGGATGCTTTGATCGATGGCCAGGGTGTATTAGGAAAGGTAGTGACAGGCGTCCTGTGTTAGCTGATTATTAGATCAAATAGAACGGGATGTCTGGCCAGGGTGTCATTGGGATGGGAGGGATGGACGTGTGGGGTGGTCCCGGGTGGATCATGTCATGGGGGTGCCATCATGGCACTGCCAGATCCCTGATTTCCTAGTCTAGTGGTTATTGAATTGGGGTTTTCTTTGTAGTACATTGGAACTAATCATAAAATAAATGTTAGACCCAGTAATACTAGAGAACAAGAGCGGTGCCTGTTGGGCAATGGCCTACTTGAGGAACGATGCAAGTTGAAATGCATGCCTCTTCTCAGTTATTATGTCCGTGTCCCTTATATGCCCATATATGGAGTTATTTGTCAGGCATGCCCAAATATGGAGTCTATGCAGATGTCAGAACATCATTGTGATGTCAGAACAGGCCAGCTCCATATATGGAGATCTAGGGGTGATCAGGTGTGATCAATTGGCTAATTGGCTTGAGTTACTTGGATTACAGACGTACAGTATGTACACACACGACACTCGTACAGAGACTTGGTGCATTTATAGATAGATAGAGATGTAGAGAATGTGACGTTCAATTCTGATGCACTGAGATTGTTTAAATAACGTTTTATTAAGAGCTTATGCTAACAAAATGCTAGCTAATGTCACTCATTATCAATTATCAACATTGTGGTAATAATAACACATGTGTAGCTATGTGTAGTTACTGTGAGCTTTAACTATACAAATATATAAACCATTTTATTATATTATAATTTAATGAATACATACTGAATATCCCCTGTCACTGCTGCATCTGTCACATTTATTTGCACTAAAATCCTAGTAAGTCTTATTTGTTGCACTGAGCCTTGTGGAAGAAAGTTTTGTACTGCACTGCATATCGTTGGAATGAATACACTTGATTTGACTGCAGTAAATATTTATCTATCTTCTTTAGATTGAGATATGAGGTAGATACGATGAACTCCATGCAGGAGAAAGCCTATTTTTGCTTGAGATGAAGTTTGTTACTTCAAAGATAGCATTAGAGGGCCTGGGCCGTGGCTCAGCGGTCCAGGCACCTTGGCCGGTAGTCCGAGTCTGGCAGTGTGCTGCTGGCTCGACTCCCGATCCCGACGGCCTTTACTGCATGTCACTCACCCATCTCTATCCCCCATTTCCTGTCAGCCTACTACTGTCTGTCCCTCTATAAAAAATATAAAATAAAAGCGAAAGCCGCAAAAAAACCATCTTCTTCAGGCATTTTGGTTTGCTGTGGAGATTTGGGCCAAATGGAGATGAGGGGAGAGGAAAGGAGATAAGAGGAGACGAGGAAAGAAGGAAGGATGAAGTGCAGATGTAGGAAGAGATGAAGAAATGGAGAGAGGCTGGGAGAATGGGGGAGAGCACTCGGAGCAGATATGAGAAAAGACATAGGAGAGGAGATAATTTGGAATGTTAATTGTTTAATTTACTTTGTTGAATTATATTAGTAAATAATTCCAATTTTGTCAATGTTTTTATTCTTGTAATTCTCCAAAGACAATTTTGTATATTTACGGTAGTGTTCCCAGTAACGGTAAGCGGCAGTGGATATTGGATAATAAAATCACACCTGTGTGAATTAATGACGTAAATTAGACACTATTTGATGTAAAATTGTCCATTGTCAATGGGAATTTAATGTTTGTGTAGGACAAGGTTTGGGCACACATCCCACCCCAAAAGCTGGATTTAGGAGGGGCTAGCACCCCTCAATAATAATCTGTGTGAGCAGAGCAGCGCTGTATGTAATATGAAATATTGGCCTGTATATACAGTCATTTTCTTAATTGACTAATTCTAAACAAATGGCTCCTGATACAGTTGGGGCTGAGATGGTTTGGACATGTCCAGAGGATGGATTGTATACCGGTGGCCTAGAGGAAGACCAAAGAGAAGATTTATGGATGTAGTAAAATAGGACATGAAGTTAGTTTGTGTGAGAGAAGAGGAGGCAGATTGTGATAGGGTGAGATGGAGGCAGGTGATTCGCTGTAGCGACACCTGAAGGGAACAGCTGAAAGGAAAAGCAGAAGTCTTTGTGTTGGGCCCCTAGGAGTCATAATAACAATATGTCATGGCTGCTTTTATAAAACGGTTATGGCAAAATATGACAACATACATATCCCCATTAAAACAAAATTGGCAAAGCAACAAGCTGGCTGCAAGCCGTAGCGAACCACCCCATAACCACATCATGAACCCATATCATCCCTATTATGGACATGTCATAATAGGCTAACATTTGGTGAAAATAGATTCACCAAATTCTGAAAACAGGATATCTACAAGTTCCCAAGTGTTCCAGAGCGACGTGACAGTTGCCACACACATTGTGAGCTTGTAGATTGGCTATTTCTGGCGAAGTGTTTTGGGTGGATGGATGGGCAAGTATAGACCCCTGGGGGACCCCAGGCAACAAAGTATGTTGTTTATTTATTTTTTATATAAATTAGCCAATTATCTTCATCCCTTTTGTCTCCCAATTTAGTCGCCATACCAATTCATTCCAACCACTGACTGATTGCCATCTGCCACTGCTGTTGTACTCTACTGGCTCACCTGTCAGTGAGGGGTCTCTAACGGCAGGACGTCGTGTCTCCATCCTAATCCCCACCCGTTCAACATTCTCCCTGCTGACAGGCGCTGCCTCAGACCATAGGGTTATATGCAGTGACAAAGATTTCCCTCCCCCAAACACGGACAATTGTGGTCGTATAGATGCTCTCAGTCTGCAAAAGTATATACTGTAGGTAGGGTAAACTTTTAAGTTCATTGAAGTGCAGTATGTGAGCGAGCGGCAGTGAGCCTTACAGCCTAAATACATTTGCTGCACAATTAAACCTACATGACAACATATGCTCAATTTACCAAACATTCAGAATGGGGACATGAATATCTACATAACCTCCTTGTCAAGTCTAGGCATAATATAACCAAATGACTCAATATGTCATGACTCATGAGATCATGTGCCTCTTCTGTATGCTGAGTTTTTAACACTGCTGTGGACCGGTGTCATGACCTAAGGCAGATGACCTATGAGGAACAATGTCTCATGACTGATTGCATCAGATAAAGTGTGTGTGTGTGTGTGTGGGGGGGGGGGGGTGGTATCTGTGGTATCCTGTTGCCTTCCTTTTTAAGATTTTTTTTTTGCGGCTTGCGCCTTTTATTGTTTATTTATTTATTTAAGGGACAGACAGTAGGCTGACAGGAAACGGTAGAGAGATGGGGGAAGACATGCAGTAAAGGCCGTGTCGGGCTTGGGAGTCGAACCCGCGGCACACTGCGACTGGATTACCAGTCGGGTGCCCAGACGGTTACGCCACCGCCTGGGCCCCTGTTGCCTTCCTTGACTGTAGATATCTAATGAAAGTGTCATAAGCGACAAAAGAAGGGAATTATTTGAACGGTATGTATTGTGAATATATATATCCAAAAGATTATATGGCAGTGATGTAAATAGGTTTTCAATGTAATGAGTCACGGGACCCAGGGTGGTCTTTTAGATGGGTCCCAGGGACATTGCATGAGTCTTACTTCAACAACGTTAGAGTACAGTACTGAGTACAGTACATGATTGTTTGTGTCCTTTCTCAATAGAGCACCGAAGTCTGACGTCAATATAGGTAGAGGGAGCAAATCCACGGGTTCATGGACTTTTTATTTGCATTGTAATCTCCATAGGGGGATTTTAGACCGCCTCATATAAGAACTGTTTGAAGAATAAACATGTCATCCCGGCCGTTACACTCATATGGATATGAAGAATCAACTGACCGAGAGAAAACGCTATTGTTACTGCTACTGAATTAGTTCAGCATCATATATGAGTGACTGACTGTCACCTCCCTGACAATGCAGAGACAGCTTGTTTATTTTCGAACCACAATGCTTATATGAAACGATTTTAAGATGACCCCCATGTTGTTCTCCATAGAGAAATTACTTCCGTGAACCAGGCAGGACCAGGTGATGAGTGAGTGACGTCAGGACTCCGGCGCTCTATTCAGTGAGTCTTAAGGATGCAGGCTATTTGCATTATTGTAATATGGCCTCTGATAATATTCACCCCCTTCTCCCACCCTTGCTTGCTATTCATCATGGTGTAGTCATGTGTTCTATGCATTCAGATTGACCACATGCCTATTAAACAAATTAAGTAGACTAACCATTCCATTCTGTGGCCCAAAAGTAAGCTCTGCCTTCATGACATGTCGTCTACACTGCATTTTGTAGTAAGCATTTTACAATGTTGATTGTCTAATCATCATGTGCAGGTTGGGGAAAAAGGTAGGGGGTTATGAAGAGGTGGGGAGTTATGAAGAGGTGGGGAGTGGTCACTTGTGTAAGGGGGGAGCTGTCATTTCCTCTCTCTTTGGCCTGCTGTAATACCTGGCCTCCTCTGTTCTGTTCCGCCTTCGCAGAATGTTCGCGCCAGAATAGGGACGCTAGGGTTCGTCACATCATGCATCAAATGTAACATTATACATTTCTGTCCAAATAAGTTAACCCACCAACCCCCAATCCTTTCTACAATGTCTCACCTGTCCTGAGTTATGACTGATTAGGATGCTTTTACCTTTACCTAATTTGTGACCGTCGTCCTTTTCAACCCCAAAACGTATCTTCTAATTATGGCAATGTATTGATCATTTCAATTACTATACCTATCCTGTATGTGTTTTTCCATGCCAGGGAAATAATCAGGTTAATTAATTAATTACTTACTCTGTCTAGCACAGTTAAGAAGCATGATTATAAACTACGTCCGTCTCAGACATGGTAACGCCCTGCCTGGCTCCTGCCTCTGATTAGCCTACCGACACTGCCGGTCTTCACCAGACTTTCCTCCGAGGTGGATAGCTATGGTGGATAGTCTGGTGACAGTGACACTGACGCGAGGTTACTCCATGGTGGGAAATAATAGTACGGTATAATAATACAAGGGACAGAGAATGACAGCTTGGCACGCGCGACAGATGACGCTCCAGAATGTAGCCTTGTAACTTTTATTTTTGTAGAGGAGGCAAACTAATATTGTTTATGCTGTTTGCTTTGCTTGAATAATTGATTGAAAGCGTACGCCATAATATGATTTGATTTGGTTGTGTTCTAAATGAAGTGTTTTTGATTATCGTGTATTAATGCAATTATAGAATAGTAAACAAATACTATTATACTAAAAAGGATAAAGATGAAGGGAAAAGGGACCTTTTGACAGTACAATAATGTTTCAGTTTACACATACAAATAAATTACATTAATTAGTGCTGCAGATCAAAATTAAGAACTTTGCGAAATGTATCAAGTCTCTGAGAGCCGATGGAGATCAGATGCAGGCGGGGCGTTACCAAGGGCGGGTCTCTGTCTAGAGACGGACGTAGTTTAGAATCATGTTTTGAAGAATACTGCATCAGTCCAGAGTTTTCATTGGGATTCATATTTAATTATAAGATATTACTTTCAGAACAAAGATTTGTAGTTCATTGTTCACTCGCAGAGCCCCCGAGCATGAATAATGAGGAAGAGATATTGGTTCAAAGGTGGCATAACCGTTACCTTTCCAGTTCAAGGTTTTTTTTAATGGCTTGGCAGCAGATTTGAACCGGAAACGCATAAAGGTGTTGCATGTTTCCAGCGGCATGCCATGCCAAAAATAAATCAACACAAACAATGCAACATGACTAGTCTTGTGGTTAGTCTCTGGCTGTTATTAAGCTATAAAACCCTGACATTGATCCTTGCAAGAATAGACCTTGTAGTAAAAGTGACTTACTTGAGGTAATGTTACGCTAGCTTGTAGATTGTGACTAACACATTTTTCTAAAGTATTGGCATGTATCGTAAAGAAACATTTCTTGGTATGCATGATATTCATTTAGCTATTTACTTAAATCGCCCCAGGCGTGTACCCAGGTGTGCATGCATCCGTCTGGGTGACAGCAGACTGCTGGGCGAGCGCTGGTGCTTTGGAATGGGGGGTCAGATCAACATATCCGCATGGGTGACAGCAGACTGCTGGGCGAGCGCTGGTGCTTTGGAATGGGGGGTCAGATCAACATATCCGCATGGGTGACAGCAGACTGCTGGGCGAGCGCTGGTGCTTTGGAATGGGGGGTCAGATCAACATATCCGCATGGGTGACAGCAGACTGCTGGGTGAGCGCTGGTGCTTTGGAAATGGGGGTCAGATCAACATATCCGCATGGGTGACAGCAGACTGCTGGGCTGGCGCTTTGGCATGGGGGGTCAGATCAACATATGGAATGAATTCTGTACTGGCCATATATGGAGCGTGTCTTGAGTGTACTGAGGTAAGATCAGCATGGAATGTCAGAACAGGTCAGTTCCATATATGGAGATCTAAGGGTGGCAGCAGGGGCAGTGTCTTGAGTGTACAGGGTTTGATGATGGCCCAGGTAGGGCCAGGCCTTAATTTTCGGGCCTGTTGAGAACTCTCAACAGGCCGGGAGCTGCCGGGAGATTTCATTGGGAAATCTAAAGGTCAGAGATCTTTTGCCGAATGACTGAGAGCTTCAGTTCATGACCGATTCTCACGGCACCTCTGCCATATTGCCGAATCTCGTGGAAAACAACAGCACAGAACTGCCAAAACTGCGAAAAATGGCGGAACCTGTACGAAAACAATAAAGGTGCGTTCAGACTTGAATTTAAATATTCGCCTAGGTTCATCCCGTTTGTGCTGCGCCAGGTCGTGCCCGTTCACAGCGCTCGCGCAACTTCTCGTCTTTGCATTGACTTTGCATGTAATCGCGCCGCTCTAACCATCCTGACTGATCCTGTCTGAACACATCTTAAGGGGGCTTCGCCCCTTTCGGCTTGACCCCACATTAGTTTACACTAAAAAGTAAAGTGTTTAATTTAGAAAATGTATACAAAGTTGGTGCAAATTTCCATATAGATGAAGGAATAAACAACTACTTGCATTGCATCCTGTATTTTGGTAGATATACCTTCTTTCAACACTTGGTGGTTGTGTAGTGACAGTAAATAGTTAAAGAGTTAGCTGCTCAGAAGTCACTAATCTTCCTCTCATCTCACTATTTCTTCCTGCCTTCTACCAAGGGAGTTGTTTGGCTCTTTACAATTCATAACATAGACATAACCTACGTAGGCCTACTGTGTGTTTATATACCAGAACCAAATTGGCACTATTTCTTATTTTCTTTTAGTTTTTTTTCATGAAATTACATTGATTTTTATTTATTGATTTATTATTGAAAAACGAAGATGAGGAATTAAGAATATTCCTTTAATTATTGAGAGAGTAAGAAGGGTCAGAGCAGGAGAGAGGCTACACTTTGTTCAGCATCTTGATCCCTACACCATCAAAGCCACAGAACTCCTATTTATTTAATATTGGTGGTTATTTGCAGAAATTCATCTTCGTAGCCATTCATCATCATTGTGTCCGTAATGAGTGTTACGTGGTGCTTTCTGTGTGTGTACCAGATGTCCTCACAAGGAGAAAAGGGGTAAAATCCTGGAAATTTAGGACCTCACTGGTCCTCATTTTCCATAGGTCTTTGTTCGGGTTAGAACTTGATTGGATGCATTGTGAGCTTGTAGATCGGCTAATTTTCAAATGGCCAAAGTATATATAGGGTTGAATTGTTTAATGTAGGTTTTGTAATATTCATCAAAATCTACAAAGTAACTAGTAATAATTGTGGTAGTAATAATGGAGCTTAGCTTAAAAACATGGTGCCAGTGTTGCAGCCTTTATGGTACAAAATGTTGTGTACAAGTCTGACCAGTTGCAGCTACTGCAAGGATGCAAGTGGGTTCTAATTGAATATTTTACAGACCCTCAGGGTAAGACAGAGTGACAGACAACATCCTCCCACTAACACTGAACCGCAGCAACACTAGGGAAGGCTAAGGTGTGTTGGTGAGTGAGGTGTTGACAACTCGAAAACACATATCCATTCATTGCTTAAGCTAAACACACACAATTCAATGGGCTTTATTGGCATACACACTATCCTCTGATATCAATGTTCTCTCCTCTAGTATGATACGGTACTACTGTATGTGCTCAAATGGGGAATAATTCTGACTGTATGTTAGGTACACAAGCCAAGCATTATTCATTCAGAATGACAACTGACTGACAGATCTTTACATGACACGTTTATCATGAGTCATTTACCAGATTTAGACTTGTTTGTGTTACTGGCCCAGCATCACCTAATGAGTGGTGAAATAAATATCACTGGCTAGCTACTGTCTTCTACGATAACAAGCTGCCTACAGTATATCTCTCACTATCTGTCCCTCCAATATCCTATCTGTCTTTACCTCACTCTCTCTCACATGCACAAAAGGCTGATGACAGATCGTAAGTTAGTACAATATGTCCCTTTTGGCTAGAGCTGACATTAGCTACATATTAAGTTACCAGAGGTCTTCGATAATTAATAATTCGATTCCAGGACATCAATCTTGTCTGTGTGCAGGGGTGTTTGTCACAGTGTCTTGTACAGTGATATCGGCTATTTACTTGCCCAGCCAGCCAGACGTTTGTCATTAACATTCAGCTCACCCTATTATCCAAATTATATCAGACCTATGAGTCTATATGAGTCGATATTCATGATTTTAATTAATATCGGTATCAGTGCTAAAAACAAATAATCGGAAAAAAAAACTGCCGATTATTATATTTCTCATAAATGCGCAAACATGGTAAAACAACCACTTTCTTTGAAATCCGGTAGAGTACGGTTGTAAGGAAATGTATAGCTGCGTGTCTGACTCTCCCAGTGCTCCACCCCCGGAGGAGTAGACACGGCTTAGCTCCGCTCTACCATAGAGTATATATATCTATAGAGAAGACACCCGAGTTCTCCTCCCATCCACTTGCATTGAGTTGCTCAAAAGCGCATGAGGTGGATTCACTCCTCCTTCCTGGTAGGAACAGAGTGCATTCTGGGACGGAATTCTGGCCCCAAACACATGAACGCGCTGCTGTTGAACGCGCACGAGCGTCGTCCGTCGTGAACGTGTACAATGATAGTCAACGGACAGCGCGTTCATGTGTTTGGGGCCAGGCTGCAATACCTTCATTAGTTCATTCGGCCACTATGTCCATTTCGCCTCAAGATTTCCTCTGGGTGCCTTCTCTATAAATATATATACTCTAAGCGCTCTACAGACTGACGTCTCCTCTCTCTCACACACACACACACACACACACACACACACACACACACACACACACACACACACACACACACACACAGAGTCAGAGAGAGGGCCACTGCAGGGAGGAGAAAGGATTATAGGCTACTAACCTTGTAACGCCATAAAAAGCTTTGCTGTTTTCATCTTCAATTAACCAAAATAAAATCCACACGTGAGAGGGACAGAGTCACAGAGAGCAGTGGTAGAACTACGTTAGCCAAGCTAGCTGCTGCCTGCTAACACTGCAAACAACAGCTGTAACAAGTTGTATTGATTGCCTGTTGTGTCCGTGTGTGTGTGTGTGTGTGTGTGTGTGTGCGCGTGCGCGTCAGCCAACTGAAGGACAACGTTTTTTTCCCGCATCCTGGCCAGCCTAATATGATTATTGCATGTTGGCTATAATTAGTTGCCACTAATTTTATTGTTGGCCAGTGTTTTGAGACATATTGTCTTTTATTGCTATAAAATGAATGGTAAAAACTAATTCTACATGCATTAAAAAAGTGGCCAGTGATCTTGAAAGTGGCAAACAAGGTCACATGGCTTTGGAGAGTTTGGGCAGCAGATCTACAAGCTCTCAACATGTCATGCTGCAATGTGCTGTGGGCTTGTAGATCACCAATTTTGATAAACTAGTAGTGCCTCTACAGCCCATTGGGCACTGACCTACTTGGAACGATGCAAGTTGGAAATGAATGCCCCACCCAGTAATTATGTCTGTCTCCCTTTTATGCCCATATGGAGTTCTTTGTAAGGCATGCCCAAATAGGGAGTATAGGCAGCCAGCTTGTGGAGTTCTGTCTTCTGTCAGGTCCAAATATGGAGTGCTGTGAGGTCAGAACAGGCCAGCTCCATATATGGACGCTGGCATGGGCCCGGTCCAGAGCCCGGGCAGAGGCCTTTTTGGGGCGGTTCTGGACAATTACACACACACACACACACACACACACACACACACACTTGGTGCATTCATAGATACATACATGCATACATAGATATGCTGCTACAGTACATGCAATAAAAAAAAAAGCTGCATTTGATGGAGGGGGGAAGTGTTACTGAAACGATGTTGGTGCTTCTTGCACTTCCTTTTTTATAAGCGATAAATATCAATAATGCATTTCAAGGGATTCTTGTGTTGGAATTTATTTTTTTAAACTTAAATAATCGGCTCATAATATCGGCTATCGGCTTTTTGATTTGTCCACTAATCAGTGATCGGAAATATCGGCCAAAAACCATATCGGTCGATCACTACCTATGAGTGCAATGAATCATAGGATACACTTCACTTCCTATCATTACAAGCAACCAACGGTAATCTTACCCGTTAAGCGCGCATATATGTTCTTTATCTATTTTTTTTATTGGCATGACAAAACAAACGTTTACATTGCCAAAGCAAGAGTCACAAATACAATACAACAAAAACAGTTGAAAATAACAGTTGGAGGAGGGGGTACCGTATTTTGTAAACGGAGCTATGTCACATTGCATCGTTATATATGCATGTTACGTATGTGTTTGAAACAAATGGCAGCAATTCCTTGCAGACAAATGGCAGCATTTTTCTCTCAGGACTTTAAATAGTATACAGGAAAAACTTTGATTTAAGATCTGTTTAAAGGTAGCAGCTCTGTTTACATGTGCAAGGTCCAGCGGTCTACTTGGTACAGATAGTAGTCCTTAGGGTGGTTGTATTCCATTGGCTATCCTTCTTTTGTCACAACAGTTCACAAATCTTGCTGCTGTGTTTGCACATGTGGTATGGCAGTTTTTTGTCATTGGTCATAGTTTAGAACTGTGTGTGTGTGTAATCTGTGGTCGTTGTGCTTGCGTTTGTGTATATAGTCCCTGGACCAGCTGACTAAGGCCTCAATCACACCTTCGCATCTAGCATACAACATTGTTGGATGCTAGATGTAAACAAAGGGTAAGTGTCATGGCCGCCCCAATGCATTTCCAATGGAAGTCACATGGTTTAACACAACATTTTTATTGTACGGCTTTCGGCTGTGTTTTGACTGTCCCCCTCAAACCATGTGACTCCCATTGGAAATGAATTGCGAGCTTGCATCAGTAAACAAGTCTCATGCATCAGCTATACAACAATCTGTTGTGCATGTCTGAGTGAAGCCTAAGGGGCCATCCCTGTAGGTTTTCTCCGTGATTGAGGGCTATGTTATGGGTTTCTGGGTTGCTTTCTTTTAAGTGGTCATGAAATTGAAGTGCTCTTTTCTTTATTTTGATGATCTAACTCAAGATGACGGCGGACGATGCATTTTATGCGTTTATGCGTTTTAAACTTATACAGTACATGAAAATATGTATCTGAAAACATTTTAGGTTAAAAAAATAAGCACATGTTTGGCCACTTACACCGACCTCGAAACGGACCAATCCTGCAAGCTTTGGAAGGCAATCTTAGCCAATCAGGATGGAATATGAGAAATGAAATGAGACGGATCCATGTTCATCACATGACTATAGAGATAGTGTATACCGATTTGCATGATGTATGGATAAAATGTGTACAAGTAACGTAATGAAAATTTGTTTCGCGAAAATCGGCCTCATGGTGGCGCTATAACAGGCCGTTGTTTGGCCAATGGGCCTAATGGTGCCAGAGATTAGCTGTACACAGACACACGGACGGACGGAGTGCAAAACATACTCTCTCTACAACTATGATAACTGTGATGATATGAGGTTTCTGTGAGAAGACGAGGAGTGTGTGATAGCAGCCCTCCCCTAGCCCATGTCAATACTGGTGCCCTGCCCACTTTAGATATTTGGAGTGCAGACAACAACTTGGACCGTGCCTCCCCTCCTCTCACGCCATGGGTTATTTGTGGCAATGGCTCTCTCTTCACATCATGTGTCTATTACTCCCACACGGCTTTCCCACTGTTTACAGAGCCTCATTTCTTGCCAGACCTGAGTTAAATAGCATGATATACAGTATATAGCCAGTATATGTGTGTTTATTGTATGTATGTGTATATATATATATATATATATATATATAAACATACAATTATATACAGTTGTCAGTTACAGTATATTCTTCTGAGTTCATTGCACTGCTTGAAATACAGTTGTTGATGTAGAGCAGGGGTATTCAATTAGATTAGGCCGGGGGCCACAACTGTAGAATGATTGTGTGTGGGGGGCCGCACAGTGTGCGAGCGAAGCGCGAAAATTTGTGGGTTCTCAAAATGCTTTTTGTGCGCAAACACGAAGATTTATGTATATTTCCGCACAGTAATAAGCAGGATAATAATGTCTATACAAGTATATGCCACCTTAGAATACATGTAGGCCTAAACCTATTTGACAGTGCATAAACAGCATTGCTTTGACATTAACGACCATCAGCTGGACGGACACACACACACACACACACACACACACACACACACACACACACACACACACACTCACTCTGCTGTGGGCAGTTCAGAAACCCGTCCACGACCACCAGTGACATCATCGTTAGGCAGATTGCTTTTTAAACAAGATTTATTTACGTGAGAATAGTTTCAGACTATAAAGATCAGATTACATAGAGCAGTGATTCCCAAAGTGGGGTTCGGGGTCCGGGGACCCTCAGGGTCCTTGAGGCAGTTCCAGGGGGTCCCCAGGGAAATGGTTTGGAACCAAATGGACCCTTATGGGTCTTATGAGTGTATGGAACCAAATGGACCTGGAACAGGGTTTATTATTGTGAGAATGATGGCTTCCATTTTCGCATTGCAACTTTTCAGGACTAGAAAGCCTGCAGTTTCTATTAGCTTGGATTCTCCATTGATGTCACTGTTGGGTGGGTTTCTGAACTGCCCACAGCCCTCCTATGTGACACAGACCGAGTAGAAAAAAACGTGTCATTTTATCATGATTATTAGTGAGGACCTATATATGAAGATAGGTTGAAAAGTGGTCCTTTAATGATTACCGTCATTATGGTAATCTGACTAATCTCACAATTAATATCGCACACACCATACCTGTAACTTTAATTAGCCATCTTATTATTCTAAAAATATTGAATATCCCTGATGTAGAGTTTTTCTGGCACAATCAAGATTTCCCACCACACGGTAAACCCCACCCATGTATACAGTGTAGTCAAACATCAAACAAACAAATAATTAGGACTATTATTGGTAAATATCATTACATCCAGTGTGGATATTGTACAGGTACCCGTCCCCCATTAATGTGTTGAAATTGAAGGTAAATATTAAATAATATTGCCGCTAAAGTGAACCAGGGTTCACTTTAGTGATCGGTTGGTCTGAGTCATGTCTGTCTGTAAACTGATGTCTCTCCTCTTGCCTGTTTGTTGAACCTGTGTGGAGGACTCAGACCATGCATGGTATTCCTGCTGTTTGTCTCCCTATCTGCTGTTGCCGCCACACATTTTGACAGACATTCAGAGACACCTAGACACCGTGTGTGTGTGTGTGTGTGTGTGCACGCGCGCAGACAGTATATATATAGATTACACTGACTGAAACATATGCACTGCAGCACTCTCTGACATTTATATTTAGACTGACAGACATGCAGTGTAAACGCGCGCGTGCACACACAGCAATTATAGAACACTCCCACAGCAATTACAGAACACACCCACACAGCAATTTTAGAACACACACGGCATATGCTTAGGATGCATTGCACACACACCAGTTTATAGTAACATGCACAAAGACGCACACATACTGTAGCTGAGCTGTGTGCGTGTT
The DNA here is from genome assembly GCF_964188405.1 of Protomyctophum parallelum. Taxonomy (NCBI): domain Eukaryota; kingdom Metazoa; phylum Chordata; class Actinopteri; order Myctophiformes; family Myctophidae; genus Protomyctophum; species Protomyctophum parallelum. The sequence goes on along the minus strand of NC_139704.1, from coordinate 9,129,227 downwards.
TGTGTGTACAATACATTATATGTGTCTGGGTACACACACATTTGCAGTGTATGCATGTGTTAGTTTCTCACGCTCTCCGACAGTGACTTGCGTATCATGTAAATCTCTGTTTGGACCAATGAGAGTCTGACTGGGCCAGCTGACGGTCTCTGTTGACCAATGAGAGTCTGACTCTGCCAGCTGACGGTCTCTGTTGACCAATGAGAGTCTGACTCTGCCAGCTGACGGTCTCTGTTGACCAATGAGAGTCTGACTGGGCCCTGTTGACCAATGAGAGTCTGACTCTGCCAGCTGACGGTCTTGGCACCGAGGAGGTGCACATCCGCCTCCCTAGATCTTCATTCGCGAAGCAAAGCTGATGATGACTTATTTTTACTTGCCTTTTTATGGGGGGTGGGGGGGTTGACCGAGGAGGCCGAGGTGACAAATGCTGATTGTACTATACAGAGAGAACCATATTTCTTCTAATGGGTGCAGATGAAATTAAAACAATCCAAAAGGGGCCTATTAAGTATCCGCTTGAATAAAGGACCGATTACAGGCTATAGCTGAACTTGACTAGATAAATTACTGTAATGCATTTTCATTTTATGGGTTTAGCAAAAGTAGAGCCTAGTCATATTTGCAACCCTATAAGACTAAAACATTGGTGATTTTCACCCGGACATTTATATTTCTGTAATTCTCATGATGTTGCTGATGTCTGAGGTGGGTGGGTCTTTCAGTACCTTCATGATGCTCAGTGACATCATGGAAGGTAAGTTTGTTTCCCTACATTCCTGTTTACAGTGGCGGGTGAATTTCACCCGTGTTTAGTGATGGAGGAAAACTCCCATACACCCACAATGGGCTTTTTTCCCCTTTTCTTTCACTGTGACTGTATCATGCTCACGTGTCCCACTTGTTCCTAGCTCCATGCTCCATTTTTCTTTAGGAATATGTTAAAAATAATACCCAAATTTATTAAATCTATTATTTTTCCTTTTTTTGTGAAAAGTGATGTTGGAATATTAAAGAAGAGTAGGTCAAGTTGCCATGTATTGCTGTACTTAGATATATTTCGATGAGAAATATTTTTTATTAACTATTTTACATTGGGTAAAATATATCCGGGTTCATTGATGTTTTGACAAAAGTTAAGTTTAGTGTTCTTAAAGTTACGTTTAGTGTTCTAGGGTTAAAGAGTTCAAGTGATGTTACAGACAGCTATAAGTAAGGAATGCAAGATCAGAATCACAAAGCATTGATAATCAATGTATAGATCATTCCCATTTTCCCATGAATGAGACCCTTTATGGTGTAGTGGCGACTGGCGAAGTATAAGTAAGTTGTGAAAAATTGTTGGAATGTGAAGAAAACTGATTTCTGTTTGAAATGGGAAAGTGCAAACATAGAGGTCATAGAGTTCAAACAAGGGTTACCTAGACAGAGGTGTAATGATATAGTAACTGCATCGAAAAATCGTATCGTTTTCCAATGCAACATTTTTGTGCGTGGTATTTAAGACATTTTTAGAAAGTTTAATTACTTAGTTTAAAATAATGTCAATGTATTTTAACCCATTCTGACCGGGCACCCATTTTGGTGTCAGCATCATGTTATGCTTTAGCTATTTAAAAATAGCAGATCTACAAGCTCATATCGCGCCACCGAGTGGCGCGATACGAGCTTGTAGGTCTGCTATTTTTGAATAATCGAAGAACGACTGACATTTTTAGAATCTGATCTCAGGTCAGAATGGGTTCATCAGACCAGTGTGTGTCCGGCGGAAACCTCGTATGAATCTGATCTCAGGTCAGAATGGGTTAAATAGTTACTGTATCGATTTCAAATCATTGTATCGCCATAATGAACCAAAACTGTCCATGTATCGTGTCGTTAACCATGTATCGTGATACGTATCGTATCGCTGTTAAAATGTATCGTTACACCCCTACTAGACGGGTATAGGAGATTGTGTGAGTGTGAGAGAGAGAGAGAGAGAGTGACAGACAGCATGGTGTATGTGTGTGTATTTAGTTAATCATTCCACACTGTTTGTACATTGACCCACTCACAGTGAGATCATGTCTACTCAGTTTGTTGAGCCCCTGTGTTTGCTGTGACCAAAACACTGGCTTAATGATTAAGTAGCAAATGTGCTAAAAGGAAAACTCTGTCCAATATGGAGCCTCAGCTTAGAGGTTCCTACTTTCTACCCCCCCCCCCCCCCCCCCCCATGTTGTGGGCTAGAGGTTGCGTGAAGGTTGGTTAATGTGTGAGAAACTGACTATTGACCAGAAGGCTGCAGATTGGAATCCCCAGGTAAAGTGCTTTACAGAGTTGAACGTAATCGACGCAGCAAGCGCCAATTAAACTGAAAATGCATTTTCAGGTCGGGATACCAATTTTATCTAATCGGCATAGAGACACAGTCAGGAATCTCAGGATACTGGTTAAACAAATGGAATTTTAAGTGATGACAGAATATAGTGATCTAACATTTTAACAAACATTATTTTTTAACCCAAACATATCACTTACCCTGGTCCCCTATCTTTTAAGGTAATAACAATGAGTGTACTACACATAATATATACAGTTTTAACAGTAGATGTGTTTCACTTTTTTTTTGTCATGTTTTTTTTACCGTTATTGTCATGTGCTTACAGTACAGCTGTTGCAACAGGCTTTGGTTTGCATGGCCCAGTAACTGAAACAATCACTTCGACTTCCCGCAAAGAGTTCAATAAAAAGGAAGTTCGTTTTAAGTATTTCAAAGTTGCATCACACACACACGCACATACACAGTCACACACACACGCACGCGCACACACGCGCGCGCGCGCGCGCGCGCGCGCGCGCGCGCGCGCATGCATGCATTGCACACACACTCTCGTTCTCTCTCTCTCTCTGTTACTCATTCTCACATTGTTCTTTTGCTTAATCTTTAATTCCCAATCGTATTTTCTCCCCTCTTGCTTTCTCTTTCTCTCTGTCGCTTTCTTTAGTTGGTGTACTGTACAGTATATACAGCTCCATCTCAATGAATTTAAATATTGTGTAAAAGTTCATTTTTCACCCTAATATAATTCAAAAACTGAAACTTTCATATATTCTCAATTCATTGTGCATAAAGAATATAATATGGTCTCGTAAAAATATTTTACGAGACCACTAAAAAAATGTTTTTTTTAAACGAGAAATGTATGCAGTCAATACTGCAGCTGCAGGTATTTTTGAACTTAGGTACTTTTGAACAAATTATTTCATCGTGTGGCTTGGCATGGAGGTGATCAGCCTTTCTCACTGTTGAGGTGTTATGGAAGCCCACATTTACTTTGATAACAGCCGTAAATGCATTTGTATTGTTGAGTGTGAGACACACCTTCCTCTTGACAATACAACCTAGATTCTCTGTGGGGTTCAGGTCAGGCCAGTTGGCTGTTCAGTTAAGCACAGTAATACCATGGTCAGTAGTAGTACACCAGTTACTAGTAGTTTTGGCTCTGTGGGCAGGTGCCAAATTGAGCTGGAAAGGAAAATTAGCATCTCCATGAAGCTTGTCAACATACTGAAGCACAATATACTCTGAAAAGATGGCTGTGTTGAAACCTTTCTTAAGGTATTTCCAAAGATTGGAACCAAATGGGACATTTGTACACTCTCTGGAGTTAAATACACTATGGGATTTTACTGTGTATAGTGAGCGTTGTTTACACTTTATGTTTAGTCTTACTGGCACCGTAAACCCGCTAACGCCTGGTCTGTCTTCCTGTCTACAGGGTTTTCCTCCGGTCCCTTCCCATCCCTGCGTCCCTATTGGCTGCGATTTCAGAGAGGGTGGAGCTCAGTATGGGGTAAGGGAGCCAAGAGGAGACACCTGAGCAACAATACCTGAAGACCCCTCACCTGCAAAAGGTAAACTCTTGCATGCGTGCACACACACACCTTCGTTTTATGAATTTAATTATTTACTATATTTATTATGCATGTGTCCCTTTTTATGCCCATATACCGTATGGAGTTCTTTGTCAAATGAGGCTTTTGTGCTGGTTCTGGACAACCAGAAATGCAGACTACCCGTTCCACCCATCTATGTCCCTTTTATGCCCATCTATAGAGATTTCTGAATGTGTCTCTCTGTGTCCCTTTATTCCTATATATGGAGTTCTGTGTCAGGTATGCCCAAATATGGAGTGTTGTGATGTCAGAACAGGCCAGCTTATGGAGTTCTTGTCAGGCATGCCCAAATATGGAGTGCTGTGATGTCAGAACTGGCCAGCTCCATATATGGACCATGGGCAGGGGCCTAAAAGAGCCCGGGCAGAGGCCTTTTGTGGCTATTCTGGACAACCGTGGGTCCGACCGACTCGACACCGGGCACCGCACTCCCTGTGGGGCTGTGGAACGTGTGTGTCGAATCTGAAGCCAGTGGGGGGAACGGTTATCGAGTGCATGCATACAGCCAGACAGAGACGTGGTGCAATTATAGAAAGATTGGGGGTGTGGCGTGTAGTGACGTGCCATAGAGGTAAATATGCATGTGTTGTTATGTAGGCTCCTTCTGTGGACATATTGGTGCCGAGTCGGCTCAGCAGACAAGTCTATGTTCCTTGATGACGCAAATAGTTGACTGACTGTATGGAGACACATCCATCATCATATTCATATATTTGTTCATGTTTCCTGCAGTGCTGCTACATCTTTTAATGTAGCCTGCCTGTCCGGTCCGGTCACATTTCATAATGTGGAAAGGTTACAGTAATTTAGCAATTTTAGCAACAAATGTATTAATGTAATGTCTGGCCTAAGAATTTGACTTGAAACCAAAACTCGCAACACATGACCTTGAAAGTAATTGAAAAGAATATAAAATGAATAACTCAAATTCAGACACGCATTCCATTAAAATGGTGACATTTCTGCTGTCTACCCTTTCACTCCACCCTCCCACTCAGCTATAAAGCCCTACCTCATATGACCTTTTATAGGGTTGAACATGCAGACTCATCAAACAGTTCCTGCCATTATCCAGTGATTACTGCTTTGATCCAATCAATGAGGTTTAGAAGGCCTGCGTTTTTCCACAATGATCGATGACGGATAACATCATGGCCCATCTGGACTTGAGCGTTATTATGCCACTGCTTCCAATCTGCAGTGTCCATTATCATCATTGGGTTATTAAAAGAGAACATTGAGATACTGGCAATGCGCCATTTGTGAAACTCTGTTTTGGTGTTTGCGATGGGAATTGAGATGGCGTGTGGACAGCTGTAATAAAAATAGTAAAACATTGTCTCCCAGATCAGAGGTTCCACACAGGCACACAGCACTGAGAATGACTCGAGAAAACCGGTAGTCATTATCTTGGCTAATTGTGTAGCCAAACCGGAAGACAGCACGCACGTACTGTAGATGTTAGATGGAATAGACAATCTCCACCATCTGTCAGTTCGAGTTACTTGGTATTCAGACTTAGTTTGTTTTGCAACTTATTTTATTCACAAATGTTGATGATTATTGTTATTATACTACTCCAAGAATACTTTCACTATGTGTTTATGAGTAAAACTGCAGCTAGAATAGCCACTACTACTTGTGTATCATGTGCCAAAGTGCAAAGCATACAAGACGTTTACTGTAGGCATACAAAGTATTAAGTAATTGTGTTTATTTTGTGGTATGTCTATATTTGCCGTATGCTTATGTATTTGGTGTGTGCTACTGTAGGTGCGTATTAAATGTGGGATAGGAGTATATTTGGTGTAGCTATTGTAGGGAGGGAGGGAGTTGTTTTTGATCATCTTTAGTTTTTCATTCCATACCGAAATGAACTGAAGACAGTGGCTTCCCCGAAAATCAAACAAACCACAATATGCTATCATGCTTTGGAAAATGGTCGGCAGTACTGTCAAGTATACCATGAGTCATAGTCAGTGGGCCAAACATGCCAGACCACCCGCATGAGCCTGTAGTGCTAGAAACGATGATAAAAAACATTCTATAAAGGCAATTGCATTACATTCTCAAGGTTGTGTTACCAAGATACTGTATCTGTAGTCAGTGTAGTGTACTGCTTTGATGACCTACAGCTGCATCTCCAGTGCCAGTATTTCACTGGATAGCACAACCTTTCATATGTTCATGCTTAAATCTGTCGTGAATCTGCTTTATGTTACTCAATTTGCCATTGTTAATCTTACATGGTGTAAGCATGAGAGGATGAGAGGTTAGGAAAGGCTGAGTGAAGGAGGGAGGGAGGCATATGGAGGAGTTCAAGGAAAGTGATGGGAGCATTGTGCTGGGTGATGGTAATTAAAAGGTATAGGGAAATGGAACAGTTCAGGAGAAGGGAAACAGAAGAGGAGAATGGGATAGGGTTAATAGAGAGGGGAAATAAGGGGAGGACAAACAGAAGGCAGCATGGCTGTGTTGCAGAGATGTTGCTAGTAGGAGGCACACAAGCAGAAACCTAATACAGAGTCATTGAGGCAGTAAGGGGAAATGGCAACAGCGTGGCAGAGAGAGAACCCACCTCAACTCACGTCACCAACCTTTTTACATGTTTATTCACGTAATTATGTTTTGGAGCTGATTGAGAAATCCACTGTGTATTATGATGTCATATCAATTAAAGACAAGTCATTGTCTTCCCTGGAATTAACCCGTTATAATCAGGAAAGCATAGTTTCATAATATTGAAAGAACTACTTATAAGACATTTATAGAATAGGCCTCAGGTCTTAATGGATTAACCTCTATCATGTACTCTGTGGCCCTGCACTAGAAAGCCTGGTGTAACAAATAACAAGCTGTTTAAGCAGCTGTTGAATGAGCTGTTGAAGCAGATTTCTGGTCTACTAGCTAATTTGAGCCAAAGTTGTGTTTGGTGTCATTTTCCTTTGAAAATCTAATCTCTATGGTGTGGTTTTTTTCTTTACTTACATTATACGTTTACACACATTTTATCGCATTTCACATATTAATAACATTTTTTTTGGAAATGAATTAATGTACATACCTAATTCAGTATGATATTCCCACAAGGGTAGAGTGGAATGAATCGATGTATTTGTTTAACAGAAGTTGAGAGCTCTCTGAGACTGCCACATGCAAATACATGTCTCAATATCAGACATGTGTTCCCTTTATATACACTTGTAGATGGATTCTTGTTTAGTGGACAGAGCCATGTCTTTCTACATGACCATGCTAGATTTACAAATAGTTACTCTGACAGGTGAGAACATGGTTAGACCTGCCTAGTGACCAGATGTCCTCTTTAGTAAAGGCTCATAGGAGGCATAACTATAATCACAGACAAAAGTTCAAAACGGTGTAGTATTATCATATCTGACATTTCAATTTTGTAAAAAATAAATATAATGTCATGCCATCAATGTAACTTCTATTAGTTTTTGACCCCATTTCTTTGTCCTAGATTTTTACATTACGTGTCAAAGTTATAGGACACTCATGTACTGTGTAAATGAGGCCACTGTCGAGGTTCTCTGAGCAAAAAGCTTCAACGAGGAATTGAATATACCGGTAATACAGAAACTGACGGGAACGAGGATATAAAAAGAGGGAGAGGTAATGAGAGGACAATGTTATCATGGCAGAACGTGCAAGTGGAGAAACCGGAGTCAGAACCACCTGTGGTGAAAGGCCGTATTGTTCTCTGTTTGCTTCGTTCTTCATTCACCGTCACATTTTTCTCTTTATTAAAATTCATCAGGCTGGAACAGGTACCAGTCAGGTGACGATAAAGCCTCCAAATATTTGGCTTCCTTAAATTCTCTTCATTGTTGTTGGCAAGGCCAGATTTCATCATGCTTTCTAAACATGTCATACTAAACAATGTATGGGAAATTAGCACGTATCGGTTCAGTCCCCATAAAGGACAGTGAGTGTTCATCAACAGCCAGTTTGTCTTGTCTACGTGTCCTTGAACTAGCCCATTCTGACCTGAGATCAGATTCATACGAAGGTTTCCACTGGACACACACTGGTCTGATTAACCCATTCTGACCTGAGATCAGATTCTAAAAAATGTCAGTCATTCTTCGATTTTAGAAAAATAGCAGACCTACAAGCTCGTATCGCGCCACTCGGTGGCGCGATATGAGCTTGTAGATCTGCTATTTTTCAATAGCTAAAGCATAACATGATGCTGACACCAAAATGGGTGCCCGTTCAGAATGGGCTAGACACTGACTCTCTTACCTGCTCACTCATTGTGAGTAACTCAGGATGGAACGTGTCGGCTAAATGCCCTAATGGAACAGTGCTCAGTCTTTATTACCACACGTCCAGGGGCAGTGGAAACTGCTCTCTCTCTATAGCATGGTGAAATGGAACACCTCTGCTGCTCAGAGTACATAGAGCAAACAGAATAGAGCAGCCTTTTATTGCTAAATGACCATGGTCAGCTGAAATGGCTCTTAGTGTGTGTGTGTGTGTGTGTGTGTGTGTGTGTGTGTGTGGATAGATAGATAGATAGATAGATAGATAGATGTTTTTTCCTTCACCTAGTCTGTAGCACTTTCAGATTCACGGCTTTAATTAAAAGTGCACTACACCGCTCCCAGCCAGAAAACTGGTGCTGTGGGAGCACTGGGAGCCAAGTCAGCCAACGTATGTGTGGAGGAAGTACTAAGGTGCAGGGGCAGAAAGTGCTGGCGAGCTTGCCAGATGCATGGAGGATCAAGCTGACTGAAAACCCTGATGGAGGGCTTGTCCAAGGACAACCTACATAGACGAATGAAATGTTATATAATCAGTAATATTAGTAGTAGCAAGGAATAGCTCTCTTACTTTACGACATTAATTAGAATAATATGGAGAAATTTTATATGTTTTAGTTTTAAATATGTACATAATTGGTATACTATATAGAGCGTTTGTTCAGTAACAGGGGTGTCCCCGTCGCTCCACCTCTTTTGTAAACGGAAAATACATTATTAGGCTAAGTCTATTCGGGAATTATGCCAATTGGGAACCCAGTGTACTTTTTGTCAGAGTACCCAGGGCATTACCCACCAGGGTACTTGTTGTTGTCAGAGTACCCAGTGCAGTACCCACCATAGTACTTGTTGTTGTCAGAGTACCCAGTGTAGTACCCACCATAGTACTTGTTGTTGTCAGAGTACCCAGTGCAGTACCCACCATAGTACTTGTTGTTGTCAGAGTACCCATTGCAGTACCCACCATAGTACTTGTTGTTGTCAGAGTACCCAGTGCAGTACCCACCATAGTACTTGTTGTTGTCAGAGTACCCAGTGCATTACCCACCATAGTACTTGTTGTTGTCAGAGTACCCAGTGCAGTACCCACCATAGTACTTGTTGTTGTCAGAGTACCCAGTGTAGTACCCACCATAGTACTTGTTGTTGTCAGAGTACCCAGTGCAGTACCCACCATAGTACTTGTTGTTGTCAGAGTACCCATTGCAGTACCCACCATAGTACTTGTTGTTGTCAGAGTACCCAGTGCAGTACCCACCATAGTACTTGTTGTTGTCAGAGTACCCAGTGCATTACCCACCATAGTACTTGTTGTTGTCAGAGTACCCAGTGCAGTACCCACCATAGTACTTGTTGTTGTCAGAGTACCCAGTGCATTACCCACCATAGTACTTGTTGTTGTCAGAGTACCCAGTGCAGTACCCACCATAGTACTTGTTGTTGTCAGAGTACCCAGTGTAGTACCCACCATAGTACTTGTTGTTGTCAGAGTACCCAGTGCATTACCCACCATAGTACTTGTTGTTGTCAGAGTACCCAGTGTAGTACCCACCATAGTACTTGTTGTTGTCATAGTACCCAGTGCAGTACCCACCATAGTACTTGTTGTTGTCAGAGTACCCAGTGCATTACCCACCATAGTACTTGTTGTTGTCAGAGTACCCAGTGCAGTACCCACCAGGGTACTTGTTGTTGTCAGAGTACCCAGTGCAGTACCCACCATAGTACTTGTTGTTGTCAGAGTACCCAGTGTAGTACCCACCATAGTACTTGTTGTTGTCATAGTACCCAGTGCAGTACCCACCATAGTACTTGTTGTTGTCATAGTACCCAGTGCAGTACCCACCATAGTACTTGTTGTTGTCAGAGTACCCAGTGCAGTACCCACCATAGTACTTGTTGTTGTCAGAGTACCCAGTGCAGTACCCACCATAGTACTTGTTGTTGTCAGAGTACCCAGTGCAGTACCCACCATAGTACTTGTTGTTGTCAGAGTACCCAGTGTAGTACCCACCATAGTACTTGTTGTTGTCAGAGTACCCAGTGCATTACCCACCATAGTACTTGTTGTTGTCAGAGTACCCAGTGTAGTACCCACCATAGTACTTGTTGTTGTCAGAGTACCCAGTGCAGTACCCACCATAGTACTTGTTGTTGTCAGAGTACCCAGTGCAGTACCCACCATAGTACTTGTTGTTGTCAGAGTACCCAGTGTAGTACCCACCAGGGTACTTTGAGGCTAGTCTATGATGTCGGCACTATTTTGGGGACAAGTCATAATGCCAAACACACAAACATCCCGGTTGGTAGATTATCTAATTTATCTTGCATTATAAAACAAAGTAAATATCATGTACAGTTATTGTCTCCATCAGGCCGAAGGCATGGGGAGAGTATGTACAAAACGCAAATCGGTATAGTTATCTGATCAACATCCATCCCAATTGACTAAGAATTCCTTCCAAGTTCCAAAGTTTGCAGGATTGGTCCATTTTGAACAAAATGCCTCACATCTTGAACACATTCTCACTAGGCAGAGGAAGAAATGCGACTTAGCGGTTTAACTGCTTGTGAAGGAACGTTCCACCAGAAGGAATCCAACCGGCAACTGCTTCTGGCGTAATGTTCCGTCTGATGAGCTTTTTTTAATATTCTATTTTTTTTAATTATTTTTTTGGCTTGGCCTTTACTTCTTTAGCGATCCGCAACCACGCTGCCCTCCACCTCCCATTATACAGGCTGACTAAAAAGCTGAATAACTCCTAATCTACGGAGCTGTTTGGATAAAATGCGCGATGTTCAGAGGTCTTTGCTGATTAACCGGTGGTTTAGATGGAAACATTGGCGCTTTCTAGAGCAAGGATGGCTTCATTTTAGCTCACAATGAGGCATCCTTTGGTTAGACATAGCATTGGTTAGACATGAGGGGTGCGTTAGCCGAGGGGCACTTTTTCTAGTTTGTCACTGAGCTTACCGGTATTTATTTTTCAGCAATAAATATCCTACACCTTAACCTCAACACCTATACCACTTAACTCTAGTATCTAGGGCAGATCATTCTAAATGTTTATTACAGTGTCAGTAATAAGGGGTGGTAGTCTAAATTGAATAGACCTAGTAGACCTAGCATTGTCCTTGGCATGAGCCACAATGCAATTGGATTGTGAAAATCAATCAGTAAATGGAGGTCTGTTTGTGGGCTGTTTTTCTTTTACTGGGCTGGCTCTCATCATCAAGGTAGACCTACCCACAAGTCAGCCAACTCAGTTGACCAGACCCTTTTTGGCATAGAGAAATATTTAGCAAATGCCTTCGACACCAGCTTGATAATAGAGCCACACAATAAGTTGCCACAAGGTGTGGCATTTCCTGTCTGAACCTCACTACTAGGCACATTTAATAGGAGGCGGTTTATCTAATTCTCCCTTCCTCTTATGTTTATCTAGGCTAATCCTGCCAGTGAATTTCATTTTATAAGCTTTGTTGGGCAATGTAATAAACCAAGTTGATCACCCTTATCTTATCTAAATGGTTTTGTGGCATTTCCTTTTGGGAAAAGTCATATCGTCTAGTACTCTACTTTATGTTCGTCTTAATGGTTTTCATTGGCTAATTGTTAACATGCAATCTCTTGAACAGTGAGATAATGCTAAGCATAAAGGAATGTACCATTCACTAATTTGCATGTGCCTGATGAGTGCATTTAGTCCGGTTTTCAGGAGTCGGCAGTCCACTTGACCTCTGATTTGTTTACTTTTTCAGGTAGAAATGGGTTAAGGGGGAGAATTTTTCTCCTAGACCAAAAGGCATGCATGTGGTTCTGGAGGATGATAATCTCACAAAAGCACTCTGAGAGTTGCTACACCAACACCACATGCTCCATTAGGGTCATTATAAATATGACATGTATGTACGTAATCTATATATACACGCATAGAGTTGAACTTTGATCTTGTGCTGTGACCTTAACCTTTGACCAACTAGGAGAGAAAAAAAACAGTAGCGCTGGTTTTAACCGTAGGTACATATCTGTCGAGTTTGATCGAGATCCGATTAAAACTGATCTGGATTAAACTCTTTTGGGTGTGGCTGGCTTTCGCTATTACGCCATTTGGGAGACTGTTCTTGTGAAGGGGGAGATAGGATCTTATGCTGTAGGTGTAGTATCAGTGTATGTCAAAGTGCATCTCAGTCACTTCATATATATATATATATATATATATATATATATATATGGGGGGGGCATTCATTAAAACATCAATTCATCGATTTCATTAACAAGTCGATTAAAAAAAAATCTATCGTTTTCCCCATATCATATTTTTTGCTCTGTGTGCGTGTGTACAGAATTCAAACTGTCACGGAAAGAAGTAATTCTTCCCTTTGCATACCGCACCGGAGCGCACTCACCTTTTACTTTGCATTGCATTCAGAACGCGCCCTTAATTAAGAACCTAACTGCAGCTGTGTGTGGCTGTTGAACTGCGCTGTGTCGGGTTTCCAAGGCTACATCCGTGCTGATGCAATGACTGTCCTCAGTGTCCTGTTTCTGGTTTAGCTTTACGGGCGGGACGCATGAATATCCCCGTCTCCCGTCAGTGCGGGTTATTGTTTATTTGCATGGCTCAGAAAATAAGTAACAAACTAACACGAGAACGTTATCGAGTTGTTTGAGGAGGAGGAGAAGGTTCACGTCATTATGCTAGTTTTGTGGATTCATTCATGTTTTTATGCGTGGCCCCCAGATCCCCACCAAATGACCAGAACTACTTCATATTCACCAAAACCTTACCAGTAACTCAACACAGGACTCAGGCAATTAATTAATACTTTTGCAACCACAGAATTGAAGTAACCATGCTAACTATGCTTGGTGGAAGTGCGAAAGGCAAGGTAGTAAAGTGTCATGACAGATGAGTATGTCATTGTTGTGATGATCATGTTCATAAGGGAGTGGTATGTCGCTTGTCAAGTTTGCCTTTAGATCACATTTCCATTGGAATGCCGTCGAAGGAACTGTCTTCCTTACCACTGTTCTTAAAGGGATATTTCACTTTAAAAAAAACTGTTATTATTTTATCATTTACTCTGGCTTATGTGAACACCCAAGACAGTTTTTTAATTGCTCGATTCAGTATTTAGTATATATATATTTGATATTAATTAGGCTGCCCCGCCCCCTTCCTATACAAACCCATTATAACATCAACCAACATTTTAACCATGTTAGATTCATCAAACCCATATCCTTTTTTCTGGTGACTGATACTGCCCTCCTAATACGTGTTGTTGTACTTTTTTTCATTTATTTTTAATAATTATTTTAGATTATGTTATGGAGCTTTGATGCTGCCTGATGCTTTTCCTTTTCCAAAATAAATATTATCGTCATGGTGTTGTATGACTGTTATAATCTCCGTTTCTTTGGGAACAGTTCTGAGCTTGCCCCCCAAAAATGTTAATTTGTATAATTTTTATTTTAGGACGCATGAGGAATTCTGGACACTTAAAAGTTTAATTCCCTGTCAGTCGTGCCTGAAAAATGTATTTCAGGCACGACTGACCCACATATTCTAAATTAATTTGATATGCATGCTAAATTTATACTTTTCTCCTCTATGTACCCTATCTTTCCACTGTGAAAGATAATAGACATATCAAATACTCCTGTGACCCTAGAGTTAGAATGAACAACCAGTCTAGTTAGAATGATAATTTTGTAGACATAAGGCAAGGCAAGTTTATTTGTATAACACATTTCAACGACATGCAAGTCAAGTGCTTTACACAAAACATAAAGATTAAGAGATTAAAACAGAGCATTAAGACACAAAATAAACACATTATAAAAAGACATTTAAAATAACAAGAAGTTAAAATAAAAATTACAGTGCAGAATAAATTATAAAAAAAAGAAAATCATTAAAATGCTGTGACTTGAGCTTCAGCTTTGACATAAAATGTGTTGTAGCAGATCTGCAGTTTTCTATAACATAACAGAGCATTTTATACGTGTGTGTGTGTGTGTGATCCAGGTGGTGAGCGGCGGAGGTGGGCCTTCATCGCTGCCATGGCATTGCTGCGGCGACGGTTAAAGGTGGTGGTGATGGTGATGATGTTCAACCTGTTCATCTTCATCCTGATCTCGCGCAACAGCAGCCAAGACAAGAGTGGCCGCAACAAGGTGCGCGTGCCCACCAAGCGCTTCTGGGCCAAAATGAAGCCAAACAATGCTTTCTGGAATCGCAGGCAGCAGGTTCTAGACCTCCAACAAAACCCCATCCTCATCTTCAATGACAGCACCGCCGAAAGGCCAGACTGGCTTAACGACACAGGGTTGAACTCTGACCCCTGCCAGCCTGACCTCAGGGTCACCACCCAGGTGAAGGACTACAACTCCCTACCTGGCCGCTTCAAGGACTTCCTGCTTTACATGCGCTGCCGTTCGTATCCACTATTGGTGGACCAGCCTCATGTCTGCCAGGAGGACCCGCCTTTTCTGCTGCTGGCCGTCAAATCCCTGGCCTCGCACTTTGACCGCCGCCAGGCCATTCGTCAGTCGTGGGGACGGGCGGGCACGCTGGCCAATCGGACGGTGGCTACGGTTTTCCTCCTCGGCAACGCCACCCCATTCGACCACCACCCGGACCTATCGGAGATGCTACGCTACGAGAGCAAGCGACACCGGGACATCGTCCAGTGGGACTACAGGGACTCGTTCTTCAACCTGACCGTCAAAGAGGTGCTGTTCCAGGAGTGGGTGCAGACTCGCTGCCCGGGGGCACGCTACATCTTCAAAGGGGACGACGACGTCTTCGTCAATACCCACCGCATCCTGGATTTCCTCGCGGGTCTCTCGGGACCTAAGGCCAGGGACCTGTTTGTGGGTGATGTGATTACTAACGCGGGGCCTCACCGTGACAAGAAGGTCAAGTACTTCATCCCAGACACCATGTACGTTGGCACGTATCCTCCATACGCCGGGGGAGGAGGGTACCTGTACTCTGGTGATCTGGCCGCGCGTCTGTACAATGTATCAGAGCATGTGGCGCTTTACCCCATAGATGATGTCTACACGGGCATGTGCCTCAGGAAACTAGGTCTGGCGCCAGAAAAGCACAAGGGCTTCAGGACCTTTGACATAGAGGAGAAGTACAGGTCAAACCCCTGTGCCTATAAGAGTCTGATGCTTGTGCACCCCAGGACGCCACAGGAGATGATACAGATCTGGTCGTGGCTCAGTGACCCTGACTTAAACTGCCAGTAAAAGTCCAACGGTAGCCATTTTGGATATGACTAACTGGGTACATTGTCCAGTGGTATTCGTTTTGGTGTCCAGTGGCTGAGATTGCACAGCTGCCAACATTTGGGGTTCCAACTTCCGGCCATTTGGGATTAACAGTTCACAGACATTGTTTTTGTCAAACTAAAATGGTGAAGTTTGCCAATATGCATTCATTTTTTGTTAGTTCGAAATGGGCAGTATTGCCCAGTAGGAGTCATTTTGTGTCTGATGGAAAGGATATACCTAAGATAACAAATGTTAAGCTTGCCCTGCACTAGTCATTTGGCATCTGACTTGTTGGCATCTGTGTGGTACTGGCCTATATCAGCTATTGTTGATATGTCTGAATGGCCACCATTATTTTATTTTGTGGATACATTTGGCAGCTTTATGTCATTCAAGATATATTTTATGGTGATTTGGGTCACCTGTCTTCTGAGTGCAGGCAAATTAATGCATTGCACCCCTTAAAATAAGGATTGCCTTGCACATTGTTGTTACACAAAAAGAGGCCATCATAGTATTTTCACATAATGTCAGACTTTGGTAGACCCAACTGCTGTCCTTTATTGTTAATGTTGAACGAGCTTCATCCAAAGTGAGCGTGTCTGTCATTTGCGTGCACATATTTATATTACATCTATTTATATGGCCTTTGTGATGCTTTAACACTGTGTATTGGCTCCCCTGTAGAGCCTCTCAATGCTGTATTACAATGAGACTTCGACTTAGGCTTGATTCATACTGAAAATAGCCGATCAACAAGCTCACAACGCATAGCACTGCAACGCATCGTGAGCTTGTGGATCGGCTATTTTTGTTGCCGACACATGTGCGCAACTAAATCGGACATTGGGCTATGTGTCCATTGGAGACCTTTTTTTACAGTGATGGTTTCCTTTTCTCATCATTGAAATGCATTTAGAACTTTCACTCAATTTAGTCGTCTCAATGGATTAGCATATTGTAGCACTCTGTCTTCCTGCTGTTGGTCGTCAAAACCTTTTCAGAGCTTTAACAAAAGGCGATTGGGCTTCAAACCTGTTTTGATTAGTCTCATGGCGATTGGCGACAGCAGGAGCCAGCTCTTACCAAAAGGCCTTCCGCTGAATGCTGAGAAAAAGAGGGTTCCCAGTGGACACTGGCTTAATGGTTGCTTGTGGCTACGCATGTGCTCCTATTCCCATCCACGCTCCCTTAAGTATTTAGTCTTTCTTCTCTCTGCCCAAGCCCCTCACGCCACCCCTTAAGAAAGAAGGATGAAAAAATGTTTCATTGACCGTGTGTTTCAAATTTTGTGAACAGTTTCTTTCCAAACATTTTCAGGATAATCTCTAGATATTGAAATTCCAGTGTATAAAGCATCACCATTTGGTCAACCAAGAAGAACCAAAGTTAATTTAGTTAATGTGCTAACGTTTAAAAGAAAAGTAGCATAACATCTTTCCCATACAAATCCTACACATCAAAATGAAGTGGTGTTTTTGCATCTTGGAATGATTCTCTTCACATTTTTACAATATTTGAAACTGTCCACCATTTTTCTCTTCACTTTTTTACAATAATTGAAACTGTACATAATTTTCTTTTTCAAATGATTGATGTCCCTCTTGGAAATGAAACTAATTACATGTGGTGGATGAAGGGAGCATTTGCTTCAGGGAGGGAAAAAGAGAGTAGGAGCCATGCCTAGCTAAACCCAGCAGGTCTGGGCTTGGTTTGGGATTGGTACGGAAATCTATATGCTGTCTATTTGCTTTAATATCTTGTCAAAGCCATTTTACCCACATGCAAAATGCCAGTATACATGTTTAAAATGCATATTTTCCACAAAGTGGTGATTTATTTTATTTTAACCTACCACACAAAAACCCTAGCTATAGTCTACATATCCCGTGGATTCTTTTAATCATTTGAATCTGTTGGTGTTTTTTACACTCTTACTTCCTTACCTTATCAGTGAGGGGGAAGGGTTTGGGTTTTTAATCATTGAACATAGCTTCAGATCCATAGCTTATAACTCCCGCTTCCATAATCTTCCCATAGAAAATGCCCAAGATGCTTTTTGCCTGACTGTTTTGCATTTTGGGGATCTGGCCATTTTGCTGTTAATGTGGTTGTAAAACTAGTATTGTGGAGGTATCGTGTTGTCAGGTTAAGCTCTTTGCTGTTTGGCTTTTGTCGCACATTTGTTTTAGTTTTTGTGATATATGTCACAAGATGCTGCATATATAAGTTATATATATAATACTGTAATATATATGGTGTGTGTGTGTGTGTGTGTGTGTGTGTGTGTGTGTGTGTGTGTGTGTGTGTGTGTGTGTGTGTGTGTGTGTGTGTGTGTGTGTGTGTGTATATATATATACATACATACATGTGTATGTGTGTGTGTGTGTGTGTGTGTGTGTATAATATATACATACATACACTGTATCGACATGGAATGATTTGTTCACTTCTTCACATCCAACAATTGACTTCACTTTTTGAACTGCACCCTGATACACTGAGTGCATTGTCATATATATCATTGAGAACATTTTTGAATACACTGGTGTGTTTTTCTTTTTTAAGGGTTGTCAATAATTCACTTAACTAAAACACGACATGACCTATGTTCTTGTTCTCCATTCAAATTTGCTAGTGTTTTTAAGTCTGTTTGAAAAGCTTTGACTGAGTGAACGTAAAGCTGATCCCTGCCATGACCCCCAATGGTGGCCTTGACATAGAATGTTAGTTTATACTCCTAAAACCCGGAAGTGCGTTTGCAATGGGTTCACATGGCAGATTTCATATGCTTTTTATTTAGGGTTTTCCTTTCATGCCGAAAGTTTTGTTTGTTGTAATTTATTCCAAACTCAGTGGAAATCTACAGAGCTAATTTCAGGGTTGGCCTACAAAAGGACTTCCCTTTAATATGTGGCCAAGGGACTGTTGTTAGGCTGCCACCTGCTGGTCAGGTTGGTTAACTAACTACAAATGGTAACAGTTGATGCATGTTATTTCTTGAACAGCTCCAATAACCAACAGTTTTAATGCCAGTACGTCTTCCCAGTACTTTTCTTTTTTAAACCGTGTCTCTTCATTTTTGTTCCTTTAAAAAATATATACAATCTACTGATATGGTCGATTGACAGCTGGTTTCTTCATAAATTACATATGCCATATGGCAGCTCGTTTCGTCATAAATTACATATGCCATATGGCAGCTGGTTTCTTTGTAATATAATAATGTACTAAGTTTTAAAAGAGACAGGCCTGGGTTTATTATTTGCAAAATAAATGGCATCCTTATTTTTCTAAACTCCACAGTCTAGTACAGTCTACACCCCATTCCTCCATTCTGCTAAGGAAATGATCATTTGGGGAATGGAGATTACATTGAGGATCCTTGTTAATGGTAGGGTAAGTGATAACACTTTTCTTTTGTGTGTAAAGGCTAGCTCTATATTCTGAAAGTAATCGCTATAGAGTGTTTGTTCAGTAACAGGTGTCTCCCTATCACTCCAGCTCTTTAATTGAATATAATCATGTGGGTTGCAAATTTTCAGCCAATCGGGAGAGACTACCAATTTATCATCTTAAATTCTATAGTGTTCCAATAAAAAAATTGTTTGGTCATTTATTTGTCTCAGCAGTTCCAAATTCACTTGTTTATCCTTTAGTGTTTATCCCTGTGTGAGTTCTCTCTCCTGATTGAATACAATTGGATCCCGACCTGAAAATGTGTTTTCTGTTTACCAAAGAGCTGCGAGACAAGGAAACTCCTGTTACTGAACTGTCCTGTTCTATAGCAATGAGTACTATCAGAATATAGAGCTATTTAACACTTATTCTATGACATATCACTTGCACTACCTTTTAAATATTTAACTTGAGCTGTCTATTAAGCCTGATTTATACTTTGTCGTTCACAACGTGTTGTGTGTTTGTAGATCTGCTATTTTCGACAAGCAAAACCGTTGTGAAGCACTACTGTTGTGCTGCAGGTTCTGTCAGCTTCCACTGTTCTGTTTGTCTGTAGGTCAACCAAAAACGCCATTATAAATTCTAGCCTCCTTACAACATGCTGTATGGTAGGTGACGAGCTGAAATGTTTACAAGTTGAAATGGTAATTTAAAGTAGTTATTTAGTTTTCCTTCACTGCATATTATCATTACTTCAACCTCCACTTCACTTGAAATCCAACCTCTAATCCCCAGCATGTTTATCCAGACATTTCAGCTGGAAACAGTCAAGTGGAGGGCAATGGATGGTGCCCTTGCACATAATTTTTGGACAATGATTACAAGGGATACTTTGGTATTTCACGGGAGTGACAACAAATGGGATGATTTGAAGGTGCTCACATCTTTCACTCTGATGTATTCCACTCCCTTTTCATTGTGTGATTTTGAAAGCCCTTTTGCTGTGCATAAATGAGTGGTTTTCATTATTTAATCGGGGAGGAAATGTGATGGCATTGAAATATTATTCCTTTTGCTGGCAATTCTCCAACATGGTGGCATACCCCAAGTTGTAACCAATGGCAACCATTGTCCAGACATTACATGACATTTTCATTGTTATGCCTGATAGCCTGGGATTACAGCCTTCTCTTTCCCTTTTTGTAAAATTATGATTTCAATTCACTGTTTTGACAAGGAATGTACTATTTTCGTACATTTATCAGTGATGTTAAAGTGATACAGATACTGTCAAATTCAACTTTTCAACTTCTACACAGTAGAATGTCATTTACAAATTAACACTGAGGCTTTTACTGTGCATACTCATTTGAGACCAAGCAACACAATGGCACAGTACTTACAGAGCTTTCTCCTATTGACTTGACAAGAAAAATAATTTACTCAGTCAAGAGTCAATTCTGTCCAAAGGGTATAAGACTTTGAAAATTGTATGTCAGGACACTAAAACTTCAATTGAGACTAGACAGCAGTACGTTGACCATGTCATTTAGTAGGTGAATAATTTTGCGACGCAATCCTAGAATGTTAAAGCTTTTTGTTTCGCATACAAATAGCCAGATGAATATCATTCCTTTGCAACACAGAGACATATAAGGTCCTTAATTGCTGACTCAGAGAATGTTTAACTCTTAAAGCCCAAACCATATCAGTTGCAAGGAGTTGCAACTCCTTGTAACAAAACAGTTCTAAGGCCAAAAACTCCTTGCAACTGCCATTGGGGAATAATGGTTGCAAGGAGTTGCATGGTGAATAATTGGTGTGGTTTGGGCTTTAAACTAGCTTTTGGATCCACAAACCATGATCCCATATTTAGAACTATATATTTATAGTCATGTCATTCACCTTCATATCATACCTGGGTATTTCAGATGCCTGTTGTAATTTCTGTTGTAATATTTTGGACATTCTCTGCACTAATGAAAATGTGTGTATACCAAAAATGTGTATGTATTTAAGATATTCTCAAACCTTGTCACGTGTGATTCCTTTTCTATAACTTTGAGTGTCTTTGATTATTTCAATAAAGTATATTTTGCTGTTTTTGTAAGTTGGAACCCCCTTACTGCTCCCCATTAATCACATCACATGGCCTTGAACTAATGGTTTTCAACTCAGATCTTTAGGTCCCAGAGTGTACTGTTAGTTTTCTAATTGCTTTAAGTGGTTTGCAGTCTTGCAAACCACCGGTTGGACTACTTTAATGACAACCAGCTGTATACTGGATTATTGGGACAATAGTTGAGACAGAAAAGACTGGCCTTCATTGTTGCATACAAACTGCGATAACTGCATTGCTATGCAGTGGTCAGTGCAGTGGACAGTTTCCCAAATAGTGGGTCAGGACCCATTTGTGGGTTTATGTTTGGGAACCACTGCATCATGGTTGAACCACCTGGGTTTTGTTCAGTGTTGTTGTTGCACCAGAAGAGGGCAGCAGTAGTGTACAGACTGCAGACAGGAACCTCACACTGTCACAGCTTGCACAGGGGATTCGAGTGAAAATCAACCATTCGAGCGGTGGCTTGCAAAGTTGCATGACTTTTACACTAGTAGAGACACTGCCAATCACTTAGGGAAAGTAAAGAACTGTACTTGATGGCAAATACGGAATAGATTATAATCAGCACCTGACACTCATGTGTGTACACACGCGCGCACGCACACACACACACACACACACACACACACACACACACACGTCTAGCCAGGATGTTGGCAATCAACAGGCAACCTCTTTCAGGCTACCTCCTGAGGTTTGACCCTCTCTCATCAGAGTCATCACAGAACCACAGGGATGGTGGGATCTGGTTGCCATGACAACCTAGTAGTTCCCGGGGCACTAACAGGCATCTGTGGTTTAAGCCCAGGAAGTAAGAGTGAGTGAGAGTGTGTGTGTGTGTGTGTGTGTGTGTGTGTGTGTTGTCCATACATGTGCACTTTACATTACTCTATGTACATTATGTCTGAATGGCATGTGAGCTCATAAAGTTTGCCTCATAGCAAGTAGTTTTTTTTTGACAAATTGACATGTCTGCCTGACTACTCTCCTAACACTGCTGATTCATTGTGCCTTATTGCCTATATGTCCTCCATCAGAATGCTTATTGTTACATTCCAAAATCACTATCTGCTTAAGTCATTTTAATTAAACTTTTTAACAATGTTGCGTTCACATGGGCAGATGCAAAGACGCAAGTGTGGAGCAGCTACATACCGGTACGTACATCATTTTTGTCTTTGCATCGTCATGACATCGTCATGGCTTCCATTGACAATTAATGGTAGGACTGTATCTTTGCGTCTGACCGTGTGAACGCACCATTAGGCAGATACTATTTTTGAATGTAACAAGCATTCTGATAGGCTGAGAACATTGGCCGCAGTGTTAGGAGAGTAATGTTAGGCAGATATAAATAAAGACAGATAAACGCGACTTAGGCTAAATTAGTTTTTGAGGGGCACAATCATGAGCAATCATGATCGTGTCAGTTTTTGAAAGTCAATTCCTACTGACCGAGATGACTTATGGCCTATTAATTCTCCAGTTTTAGCAGATAAGGTGCACCACCGGTTAGTAAAAACAGATGTGTTTGGGTGAGCGGTGAGTCTTATCACTGCAGCGTGACGTCATGTTGTAGTTGAATAGAGTATGAATAGATACAGATTTTTTATTCTTATTCCTTAAAACCTTACAAATATGACTTGGGCAATTATGCTATGAGGCTAAAGATAATGACATCTGATGTCATGATCTCAACTACAGTAGGCTACTCACTTTATCTTCATTTTTATTTGACTGCAGGGGAGGAGGAGATGGCTGTGGAGGTGTTCACACTGCACCGCAAAGATTCTGTCTGAGTGCAGGTCTGGTTTATATAGAGTAGTAGGATTATAAAACCATGGCATACGAGATACCAATCAATGCATCATTATGACTTTTACAAGCTAGATAAATTGAGTTCACGTGCAAGATATCAAACTATCATATTCACGTTAAGTGCTTTAAGGAGAGGTTTCTCCTGGTAGGGATCATATTGTTCCTATCCCTTAATTTCTCTTTCTGTTTCTACCCTTTTTTGGAAATACTGTAGTGCTCCAGATTAGAAGGTGCTCCAGATGAGACCAGACCTGTGCCAAATGGTATTCCCAAGTAATAGTTCTGTTTCTTTTCATTCTACTGAAGTGCCAGGTGGGCATGGTTTACTGCTGGTCAATGTATGTGTGTGCCAGAGGCTTTAAACAATCAGCAAAGTAAAGGTCCCCTTAGGTTTACTCCACTGTGATTGACAATTTAGAGGAAGTGAAAGAAGGTTGAAAGAAACGCTGTGGCTCACTCACTAAAACACATGCATCATGCACATTGTGAGCTTGTCGATGAGCTATTTAGGAAAATTACAATCCCCCAAAAAGTCAAAGCATTTGAAATCATAACACACATGTACAATGACCTAATCATAATGATAACCCTACATCAAAAGACACTAAGTCAGTCAGTTGGTAGCCTCGGAAACCACAGGCGTTAACCTTGACAGTTGACACTCAAAATGAGAAGTATTTGCATCAGAATTGGACAGATTGTGTAGTGTTTCGGGCAATGCAAAATGCTAAAAATATCTTAGTGAAACATCCTATTTTGTAAAAGTAGGTGTTGGTTCCAATGTAGAGACTGAGTCACAGTGGTGGTACCACTGACACATGCCTCCTCTATTTGAGCGACCACATCAAACACGAGGTGGACGCTGGAAAATACTGCGGCATGGTCATGCTGGACCTCCAAAAGGCTTTTGACACCGTGAACCACTCCATACTGGTTAACAAGCTTAAAGCTATTGGTTTTGATAGCACATCAGTGAGCTGGATGCAATCCTACCTGGAGGGGAGAGAACAGATGGTGGAGGTGAACGGAACACTGTCCCCTCCCCTCCCAGTGAGCTGTGGCGTCCCACAAGGAAGCATACTAGGGCCTTTACTGTTCCTAATATATGTTAACGACATGACTTCAGCTTGTGACTGCAACTTGTTCCTGTTCGCAGATGACTCAGCACTGCTGGTCTCGGACAGGAACAAACTGCAGGTTGAAAAGACCCTCAGCTCTGAACTCGGTAGAATCTGCACCTGGCTCGCTGATAACAAACTATCCTTACACCTGGGAAAAACTGAATCCATCCTCTTCGGATCAAATAGTAATCTCAGCAAGGCAGATGGCTTCTTGGTTAGAGTGGGTGACAATATTATCACACGAAAAGATCAAATTACCTACCTACAGTAGGTTCCATCCTGGAGGCCAATCTTTCCGGTGATAAAATGGCCACCAACGTAATCAAAAAAGTCAATCAAAGAACAAGATTCCTTTACAGGATCTCCTCACTGGTCAGCAAAAACACCTTGAAGACCTTAACAGGAGCCCTCGTACAAGGTTTCTTTGACTATGCATCCACCTCTTGGTACCACAGCACCTCAAAGGCCCTTAAAACAGGGCTCCAGACCTCCCAAAACAAACTGGTCAGGCTCCTACTTGGCCTCACCCCCCGAACCCACCTCACCCCTGCCCACTTTGACAGGCTGGGATGGCTTAGGGTCGACGACAGAGTACAGCATCTTGCAATGGGTCTGGTCCACAAGATTCGATACACCACCAATATACCCATGTACCTGTCTAAATACTTCCTTAATGTAAACGAAGTCCACACCCACAACACCAGAGGGAGTGCAACAAACCATGTCCAACCCAGATTCGGCACAAACAAGGGACTAAATTATTTTCGCTCCTATGCCACCAAAATGTGGAACGCCCTACCAACAGTCATTAAGACATGTGAATCCCTTGACTCCTTCAAAACCGCTCTCAAAGGGCACCTACGGATGGCTGCAATTCGAAACTGGCCTCTGTAAAATCTGAATCCCACCCCCCGCCCCATTTCCCCTCACTGTATATGTATCTTTTCCCTTTTTGCTTCCTATATGATGAATTCCTTTTCTGTTCTTTAGCTACATAGAAGTGTCTATTTGTATGTCTCTAAATGTTTTGATGAATTGAACAATGTGGACCCTGTTGTAAACAAGTGTAATGCTTAATTGGGTCGTCCACTCACAGTTAACAGTCTTTGTATTGAGTTTGTGCTTAAAATGTACTGTAAATTCTACAAACTGTTAATAAATATTTCAATCAATCAATCAATCAAAAAAGTACAGTCATTCTGTCCACTGACTGTACTCTTCCACTGAGCTTTCCAACAGCCTGCTCTTTTGTTTATTTAGCAGAAGAGTGTGTGTGTGTGTGTGTGTGTGTGTGTGTGTGTGTGTGTGTGTGTGTGTGTGTGTGTGTGTGTGTGTGTGTGTGTGTGTGTGTGTGTGTGTGTGTGTGTGTGTGTGTGTGTGTGTGTGTGTGTGTGTGCGTCATTCCATCCATGTTTCAACTCTGTGATAACCCAGACATCTTTGACAGCTAAACACCAGATGTTGTGGTTGATGAAGAGTCCAGGGAAGTGTCGGTATTGGAGATGGCCTGCACCTTTGACCGCAGCCTAGAGGAAGCCTTTATGACCAAGGTCATTAAATACCAACCACTTCTACAGAGCTGGGCTATAGGTGCAGACTATTTGTTTTTATATTTGGCAGCCTATGGTATATGCCACAGCCTGGCTGTTAAAGGATTCCAACAACTTGGGATGCCCAAAAAGGCTGGAAAAGTATTGTAATGTTTCTGCTATAATTGGCAGCCACCACATATGGTGGAGACGCTGCTACTTATACCCACAGATAGAGTACTGGGTGGGTTTCCGAGGCTAAGTACTGTACTGAGTGACATGCCTATTGTACCATGAAAACACGTGCCATGACTTTGTAAATGTAACTCTACTGCGCCTATATTATTCGTGTCCTTGTATGCATCGTGTTTGTGTGCACGCGCGTGTGCATGTGCGTGTGTGCATGCGTGAATTTATTACTCCCAGGCAAACACGCCTACCTTCACCCTTGACGGGCATCCATTAGTCACCGTCCCTGACTTCACCTACCTTGGTAGCTCTGCACGACTGCACCATGACGATGATGTCCAGGCTCGCATTGGCCTGGCCTCTGCTGCCTTTGACAGGCTGGGCTTTCTAGAACAGGATCCTCACCATCTCCACCAATAAGGCAGCTGTGTATAAGACTAGTAGACCAGTCTTCCTCTCCACGCTGCTCTATGGCTCGGACACCCTACCAGAGGCACATACACATTACACACTCTAGAAGCCTTCCACATTCTCTGCCTCCTGGATCCTGGGTTTGCCTTGGGATGACAGGATGCCCTTACTGGCCTATATTATTGAAATGTATGCATCACACGGCTCCTTGGCCAAAAACACCTGAGATGGGTCGGGCACGTGATCCGCATGCCAGCCCACCGTCTACCCCAACGAATACTCTATATGGCCAGATTCAAGATGGTGAAAGGTCTGCTGGGGGCCAGAAAAAGCAGTAGAAGGACCACGTTAAAACCAGGGAAACACGCATCTTCAGAAGTTCACAAAGAGGAGAGGACAGCGGCGTGGCACAGCATCACCGACCACCAGACCTTCCCCTGCCCCTCCTATCACAAAGCCTGCAGATCACGTTCGGTCTGAGCAGACACCTGGCTATATGTCACAGACGAAAGACATACAAATAATCAAGCCATACATTTTATTTGGACCAGCGTCATCGATGGACTGCCATAACCAAAACTTTACCCTGTTCCTAAACTTAACTAGACCTAACTCAGCCTAAACTTATTCTAACCTTATCCTCAGTAAAACAAATACAAGAACCACCCCACCGAGCGGTCGGCGTGCGGCCCGGCCGGAAATAATTTGGGTGAGGTTGTTCGAGGCGAGCATTCCGGTTATACCCCTGGACTGCGTCGGGGCTCTCCTGCAACTCTGGAAAGAAAGAGTGAGAGTGAGAAAGTCAGCTTTACCATGTTGTGTACTGTATTACTGGCACAGCATTTCTGCTTCTATTTGAAAGGGCACTAAAGAGTCTAAGGGCATTAATTCCTGTCCTGTCATCCTGTGTTTGCGGGTTTATTATCTCTGAATCTACTGCATCATCCATCCCCCGTCAATTTGGCCCCCTGGGACCTTTCTTTAAACAGGAATGCCTTAGTGTAAACTGTTAGATAAAGGCTTACAAATCTGATAATTAAGTTGACCCGAACACGCTACATTTCCTGACAGTGTTTAAGCGATGCCACCATTTATAATTTCCTGTAAGGGTATCATTTTAGGGCACTGACTCACCCAGATGATATCATCAATGTGATGCCAGGCATACGGGAAGCTGTGACGATAGGCTGTGGTTACGTTGGCACAAATTGATGGGGGCAGTTTTTCACACACAAAAAAAAAACGATCTCCCTCTCTCAAACCTACACAAACTGTATGGATACACACACACACGCCACTCACGCGAACACACACACACACACACACACACACACACACACACACACACACACACACACACACACACACACACACACACACACACACACACACACACACACACACACACACACAATCAATTTGATGAGATATTCTTTAGACAGGCCTGAGCAGGGTCCCAGGAGGAGAGCTGGTCATCTATCATTGAGATTAAAGTAATCTCTCCGGATCTGAAGCAAAAGCTGCTGCTGCTCATCACAAAACGCACCCACGCACGCACAGACGCACCTCTTTCTCTTTCTCTTTGTTTCTGGCTTTTTCTTTCAATGCTTTCTTGCTTGATTTAATTCACTCCCAAGCCCACTGACACTGAGGGAGCCAACCCAAAGAATAGCTACTGTAATAGGTGAATCGCACGTATCGCCTACATGGACACTGCATGGCGTGACACTCCAGACCCTGATGCTGGATAGGAGGCAGTGGAGGGCCACGATCCAGGCATCCCGAGCTGGTGTCAACAGTCGGTCAGAACACACACACACACACACACACACACACACACACACACACACACACACACACACAAATGTACATTTGCGAACATAAAAGAGTTAAATTAACACATTCTTTCTGCAGACTCCTGAATAATTCCACAGGTCCTATCTGCATAAATAAAGGATGAAGGGGGAGAGAGGATCAAGGCTCTTGCAGCTGTCTATGACTTTATTTTTATTTTTAATACTGTTTTATTAGGAATTTTTTTGTATATGACAACTTCAGAATATCCTTGACAATGATAATGAGTTATTCAGTTATATAAAATGAAAGATAATGACAGGTAATGTAAATTCCACATACAATACATAATAAAAAATATATATAAATGTGATAAACACGAAAAAACTAAAAACAGTTAAACAATGACAAATGTGAACAGACAAACAAAACAAAGACAACAGGACAGACACTCTTGCTCTCAAACTTTCCCAACACGTTGTAAATTAACTGAATTACAGACATTTCTTTTTAAATGAGAAAAAATAAAATAAAGAAAAAATACTCAGTTCCTTTTTTTTCTTTTCTTTCCAATTTTCTAATATGTTATCTATTGTGTAGGAGGGGTTAGCGTGCACCTATTGAAATGGTCAATGAAGGGTTGCCATGTCTGGTAAAAATCTATCTTCACTCCCTCTCAGCTGTCTATGACTTTTGACACAGATGTTATTAGTAAATGTTAAGTTAGAGTGAAAAGGCCCAGGCGGTGGTGGTAAAATAAAATAAAAAGTTAGAGTGAAAATAGTTTTAATTTTGTGAATCTGTACAGTGGTAGAAAGCCATTGCAAACTTGCCAGTTTATAGTTGTTGTCATGTTTAAAGTCTAAAATTAAATCAAAGATCCTTGCAAAAATAAAGAAAACACAACCTCACTATCTATAGTTTAATTTACATCCCATACTACTTGACCAGGGCCCTATGTTCGGTCTGTTTCTTCTATCCTCCACCATCTCCTCCATCCAACTCCATCTCCTCCAGTTTATGATCTACATACAAGCTCACAACATGTCGCATGTTGTAAGTTTATAGATCGGCTATTTTATTATTATTATTATGTTTACTGGTATTATTTTGTACAAATGTTTGCCCCAGAATCGGAATGTTTGTGGTTAAATCAGGTTACTTCCCACCTGGTGGATTGATAGCACCTTACTGGAATATGAAGCTCTCAACCAGGAGTATTGTGTTGTTGCAGGTGGAGGTGTTATGATGGATGAACTGCCTCCCTGTTTTAATGAATACAGCTTCTCCTCAGCTCTGCACTCCCAACCTCTACACACCCTTAACAAGAGGGCACGAGGGAATGTGGGAAAGGACAGCCTGTTAGTGAGGCCGCAGGGAAAGAAAGACAGATGAGAGAAATAGTGGGAGAGTAGAGGATGGCTGTGATAAGGCCCAGATTTAGCATTTTGCAAATGCTGCAAAATAAATTTAAGAAAGATGGATGAAAAGAGAGCAAGAGATGGAGAGATGAGAGCAGTAAAGGAGATGAAGAGCTTTAGAACGAGAGAGAGAGAGAGAGAAATAGAGAGAAGAAGAAGAGCGCAAGGGGAGGAGAAAATAGAACAAGATGGGGAAGGGGGGGGGGGGGGGGGTGTTGTGTGGTAGGAAAGGGGTCTAAGTATGTGCAGATAAAAGAGATGTGTGTGAGGATATAGCATTACCCCAACAGCCGAGAGGAAATTAATATCTAAATGCAAAAGATTGCCATTCAGACTGGGTACACGGTGGATTCACGGTGCACCAGGACACACTCAAGGACACTCACTCGCTCATGTTACCATTCTGGGAATACAGAAGAAGAACATGTATCCTGTGTACTTACTTATACTTATAATTCAATTTAATTCAACTTTTTCAGATAATACACAATATAGAATAGCTGCTTGGCTCTGTGAGTATGATGATTGTGTGTGGGTCATTAAGAAAGTAGTTTAAACAATATACAATCTATTTGCTTCTTCAAAACATGCTTTGCTTTGTATTGGTAATCAGGGACAGCTGTGTGAAAACATGAGAGGTATCTCTCTCTTTCCACAACCCTATCCAACAGATTTGTCCATCCGTCATTATCTTTTATTATTTCTCTTCTCTTTAGCATTAAAATGCATCGCAGTTCTATGACTCTGCCAACCAGTTGCAATTCACATCCATGTCTGTCCAGACCCAAATAAAGTACTGAATTTAATAAAAGGTGTTAATTGTAATTCTTGCCAAAATGTAAGTTATCAGTATTGAAATATGAAATGTGTTTAAAGAGGTTTCTCAAGGAATACAGCAGAGGGCTCTGTTTTTTCCTCTTTTTTTATGATGGGTTCCCATATTGCAGTGAGCTTAATCAGATTCAGAGCTGTGCCCTGAATCTGACGGCAGGGGCATTCAGAACGTGAATACATTGTTGTTAGTGGGTATGGAAACATAGGCGCAACACTGGAAGAGGAGGGCTTGAGGGGGGACTAAACTGTCCAAGTTGGCCAACATCCTGTTATCCACATTCGCCCCATAGGTAAATTCAAAGGGAAACAAACAAATAAATAGACAAACAAAGTATCGATGAATGCACATCTCATATCAACTCTCTTCACCTCATCTCTCATCATCTCATCCCATTTCTCCTCATCTCAACACTAAATCCCCACCACTTTGTTTTTGTACCTGACTGCCCCACTTTGGTCTAATTCAGGAAAGTGTTTGAAACACTCTTTCAATAGACCCAATCTGGAAGAGTAACACACTTTTATCCAATTAAATTATCTTGAAGAGTAATACACTTACACTAATACACAGGATCGACCGTCTGGATCGATCGATCGACTGTCTGGATCGGTCGTTTGATCAATCAATCGATCGATCGATCGACTGTCTGGGGTCTCTGGGGTGTGTGTGTGTGTGTGTGTGGTGTGTGGTGTGTGTGCTTGCTTGGGAAGCCGTGGATATGCACGGCTTGGGATACACTGCCATGTCTTCCTTCTCAGAATGCATTTCTTTCATGTGGATTCCAAGGGATTCGATTTCCCAAAAGTTGCATAACTGATCTGACAGTGCCTGTTCCTCTCCGACGCTGATGTGCATCACTTCAATGTCCACAACTTCAGTTATGATATTTAGCGTGGTGACTTCTCCTTGCACCAGCCACACACACACACACACACACACACACACACACACACACACACACACACACACACACACACACTGGGAGAATAAAGAATGCTCTGTCATAGTCATAAGGGTGCAGAGTGCACACACTGAAACATCCTCCTCAAACTATCACGCATGACGCATGCGTATGTGTACACACACACACACACACACACACACACACACACACACACACACACACACACGCACACACACACACACACTGACACACACGACTGAGAAGAGATAGGGGATGCTCTGTCATAGCTTTTATTTAGCTTCATTTTGGTCTGGAGTGTTCTCTGCATACTGAGAGAGAGAGAGAGAGAGAGAGAGAGAGAGAGAGAGAGAGCGCCCTGGAGCCATTCAGTGGGCTACTCTAATGAATCTTGTGTCTTGCGTCAGACCTATCATCTGGCCCACATGGAATCTGGGGACACAGCACTCAATGTCTGTGGTGTTTTTGATCAGTAAAATAAAAATGTGCAAATTTCACTTTTGTCTTTTGAATTACCTTTGTCTTCTTCTAAAGTGTACTAGCAGCATTTATTGAGGTATAAATTGGATGAGAGTTTCTGACACAGTGTGGCAGTGTGATCACAGAGGAGACTGTCAGACTTGATACACAACAATGGTTTATCAAAGTCCAGACCATATCAAATTGATGTAGTGGAGTAGAAATAATAGACAATTTGAACTACAAATACTTCAAAACTGTACTTAAGTAGGCTACTGTACTTGAGTACTTTCCACCACTGCAATGTATAAATGTAAATGTACTGTAGTGAAGTTAAAAGTAGATTACCAGCTCAAAAATATGCTCCTCTATTATTTCTTATTTGTGTGATAATTTGGTTGACTTTGTTTGAGTTGTCTCGTCTATCTATGTTGCTGTAAGCTGTTATATTATGTTACATCTGTCATGAACTGTGAACTTTTATTGTGTAGTTGTTCCTAGTGTTTCGTCTGTCTTTAATGTTTGCTACCTACCTTGTCTAACCTTGTGATTAGTCTTTGT
Organism: Protomyctophum parallelum; assembly: GCF_964188405.1. NCBI lineage: Eukaryota > Metazoa > Chordata > Actinopteri > Myctophiformes > Myctophidae > Protomyctophum > Protomyctophum parallelum. The sequence goes on along the minus strand of NC_139704.1, from coordinate 9,097,121 downwards.
ATTTCACCTGTGTCCTGTTTAGTGTCAGCCTATTGTGTGTTGATTGTAGTTACTGTATGTTGCACCTGTGTCTAGTCTATTTAAACCTCCCTGTGGTCAGTGTTCCCTTGCCAGTTTATAGTTTTTTTTTGTCACAGTGAGTGTCCTGCCCTGGTATGTCGTGTCCAGTTGTCAATAAATCATCATAATGATAACTGTATCTGCCTGCCTGCTTGTTCTGCTTCTGCATTGGTCCAACACATGTCTCACCATGACAACATCAGGGGTGGGCAACTTTGAGATGGAGAGGGCCACTATATTTCCACACTCACTCCAGAGGGCCAAATTGAAATCCTGAATTTTTTTTTGCCATGATTCTTCAATTGGAATCCTGAAAATTAAATGTTTTATTTAATTTCAAATGCCTTTCAAATGCCTTTAATTAGAGTTATGTTATATTATAAACTAAATACAAATACATTTTGACATAAAAAATAAAAATACAATAACATTTTAATACTAATTAAGGCAAGCTACTAATTTTGACTCGAGTAATGAACGGGTCATGTTTGCAAATCAATGAGGGTCACATTAAGTGAAGGTGTGGGCTGCATGTGGCCCCCGGGCCGCCAGTTGCCCATGTATGTTACATCATTATTATCTTTGTATTTGCAACTAATGCAACAATATTTTTTATAACTAATGCAATGTAACTATTGTTGTACTGTATGTTATGCTATATAATACTGCAGCACAACTGACAAAGTTCCCAAATAGAGTTCACCCACCCCCCTCCCAAAAAGAAAATGCTCCTGTAAACCTGTAAAGGTCAAATTTTAATTAACTCTCCTTTCATGCTGTAGGTGTGTTCTCGTAACTCCTACCATCTGTCCTTTAGCCTTGGTAATCCAGGTTGAGGAATGAGGGGGTCAATCACACCATGACCCATGGTGAGCTATCGTCTGCTTCAAATGAACTACAATTTAATTTACACTTGTATCGCACCGCGTGTTAATAAACAGGGCATGCGTCCGAATCGATCATAATACCTTATGAAAATTGCTACTTGGATGTATTTACGTATAAAGATGTAGCTCACGTAAAGTGAGCAAGTCATTTTTTCGTGTGAATAAAATGTGTGACATAAGACACAATTGTATCCATAGGCTTACATTCCAGATTGCAGCTTTAACCGATCAAGCAGGAACATAACAGAGACTGCACCTCAGCCCTTATGTTCAGAACTGTAAGTACAGTAAGTCAATCTCTTTGCAGTTGCACAAACATTGATGATTTGGAGACCTGATCCAATCCAGAAGGATTTACAGTAAGAGCTCCAGCAGACCCACCGCTGAGTTGAACTCTTCCAGAAGAAAGCAGAGGGGTGCAGGGATCGGTTCTGTTTTAGCTGCCATGACCCCTACCCCTGCTTTGGATCATTCTGTGTTATTACACCTGCAACCAATGAGCCATCCAGTGAGATCTGCCTCACACTGGATAAGAATATTGGTTTCTCTTCCACCCTCGTTCTCTCTCTCTATTCTCTCTTATGTACACTCACTTCTTATGTCCTTTTTTATTATGTGTTTCTGATGTTTATTATTACATTTGATTACATTCCAAGCAATTCGCTGACCTCAGATGATACCTTATCCCCACCCCAGGAGTACTTGGACCCCACCTTTTTTTCCTTTGTGACCAAGTTTCTTTGCCAAAGGTAGACAATCTACAAGCTGTTGTTAGCAGAGTGAGTATTTTCCTATTATGACAATTCCAGATCTTTCCATGGACTTGATCAACAATATTGTTTAATACTGTAGTCACACCTGAGACCTGAATTAATCATTCTTTCTCCCTTGCGTGTGCACACTATCCATTATTTACAATAGGGGTGTCCAAATGTTTTTCTAAGGGGGGCATATTTGAAAATAAGAAAACACCTATAGGGCTGACTGCAATCTTGCGAATGAGACAACACAGGGAACAATTGCTCAGGTTAATCTAAAAACACTCAGAAACTTCAATGTATGATTGAACCCCAAGCCGGACTTTGGTCTGACCCACAGACATTTTTCTTTCTCTTTTGCTTCTTCTACCTTTCCTTTGATATATTTAGACAGGCTAGATGAAACAAAAACAATAATAAACTCCAAGAGCACATCGATTATGCCCTCGTCATGTCCTTTTCTTCCACAAACCCTTCTTCCCCTGCCAATCTCAATGTAGTAGCAGGCAGGAGGCCAGTGTTTCACAAAGGTCAGCAAGTCTTCACAAATCCTGCCGATTGTGGTGTGGGCTTATTTTGCAGGATACCTTTGAGTGAGTGATGGGAGTCTGAGTCAGCCAGGGGGGTACACAAGGTCGACATTCAGCGGCTTGCTCAATATCAACTTCTAATGTAATGTAGTCACCGGCCCCAGGCTACTGTATGTGTTAGGGGGGGCAACATGTGTAGGCACAATGCAAGGAATAAATGCATTCGCCATGTATCCGAAGGAAGTCTGATCCAATCATTTTTAGATTTCTCCAGTTTAATCCTGAGTTTAAGTTTTGTTGTGTTCAAGATCTGATTTTAGGCATGTTTAAGCCTCCAGGAAAATCCGTGTTGATGTTCTTTTTTTTTTTTTTAAGATATTTTTTTTGCCGCTTACGCCTTTTATTGATTTTTGAAGGGACAGACAGTAGGCTGACAGGAAACGGGAGAGAGATGGGGGGATGACATGCAGTAAAGGCCGTGTCGGGTCCGGGAGTCGAACCCGCGGCACACTGCGACTGGATTACCAGTCCGGTGCCCAGACCGTTACGCTACGGCCTGGGCCCGTGTTGATGTTCTTAATCCACTGTTTTTCATTAAAACGTCTTTGTCCTACTGTCCAGTTGGGATTGTGTTGAAGTCCAGCGCATTTTAGAGCTTCAATGCCGTGAGCCAAGAAATGTTGCACAAACCTTGTGGTTGTCTTTTTTCCATTGTTAATATTGTATCTGTGTTGTCCCAGCCTTGTACCTATTGTTTTACCCGTTTCTCCGACATATTGTAAACCACATTTTTCACATGTGATTAAGTAAATGCAGTTGCTGGTTCTGGTTGTTATTTGTTGTTTAATCTCTAACATGCGCTTTGTAGTTTTATTTTTGACTAATTGTTTGGGTTTGAAGTATTCTGGTCCCTGGCGTGCTGGTGTGTTGATTTCTTTTAGCTTGCTGTGTACTAGATAATCTTTAAGGTTTTTGTTTTTTCTGTAGGCCGATATAATTTTATAAACTTTTAGAAGATCATCCGTTCGGTTCTCAAAATTCCTTTTTATTCTGTTGTTGGCTAGTGTGCTCTGTGTTGAATAACTGGTTATCAGGGCCAATTTAGGGCCTGGATCCCGCACTCTTATTTCTAAGAAGGTACTTTGAGCTTTCCGGAGGAATGTCCTAGTGTATCCTCTTAGTCTGAGGGCCTTAAATAGTGTTTTACAAGCTATTTTGAAATCACTTCTTTGCGTGCAAATCCTATGGAATCTTAGTAGTTGTGATTTGACTATCCCTGTGTAGGAGTGTGTCGGGTGGAATGACGTTTTGTGTAATAGGGCGTGGGTGTCTGTTTCTTTAAAGAATACTTTTAAGTCTAGTTTCCCATTTGTGCCCATTTGTTTCCCAAGTTTGGGCCCTTGAAGATTGTTACATCAAGAAAGTAAATCCTTTCAGTGTGTGTCACAAATTTTATCGTTATGGATCTATGATGGCTATTTAGAACATCAATAAATTCCTGGAATTCTTCCTTGCTATGTTCCCATATTCCAAATATATCATCCAGAAACCTATAATAATGTGTTGTTTTAAGTCTGCATTTTTCTAGTGCTGTCTGCTCCCATATGCTCATGTAAATGTTTGCATAAGATGGTGCAAATCGCTTTCCCATGGCTGTCCCTTTGATTTGTAAATAAAACTTGTTGTTAAAGGAAAAATCATTCTGGGTTAGATTTAAGTCTAGTAATTGGAGTAATTCCTCCTCTGGTCGATTTGTGTCTGGGTATTTACTAAAGACTTCTTTAACTGCTAGGCCTGCTTCTGTCTCAATGTTTGTGTAGAGGCTGTCTATATCTATCGAAAACAGAAAGGCCTCCTTTCCTACTATAATAGCTTTAATTTTGTCCACAAAATCGTAAGTGTCTTTTATAAAACTGGGGTGTTTTATCGACAGTGGGTTTAGGAAATATTCAATAAACTCTGCTGTCTGATAAGTCTCACTGCCACAGTCCGACATTGGTCTCCCGGGTGGAATTTCATATGGTATTGTCCATGAATCCGGGCTTTTGTGTATTTTTGGTAAAAGATAAAATATCCTAGCTCGTGGGCTGTCCTGTCCTATTAAATATTGATGGGGGGGGGGGGCTACACTGGGTACGGAACTGGGTACGGAACGGAACAGTATGAAGCTAGGTGGCACCGTGGCTGCACCCCGAGTGGAATAGTAAGAGAGTGGCGACACGCTTTGATCTCAACGCAAAGCTGGTGCCTATAGTTCCAAACATTGGAACTGCCTCTCAAGCCTGCCTGGAAGGGCAGCATTTGAAGTCTGATGTTCCTCTTGACTCAACAAGAAAGCTGAACAGTTCCCCACGGTTCTTGGCCTAAATCATACAAAAAAAAGGAACTAAATAATTAATAATCTTGTATTTTTCAGACACTTTTCTGTTGCTTGCTGTGTTCCTGTACCCCATGCAGTGACTCTCAGAGGAATCTGGTGAGTGGGCCCAAGGGCGTTAATGAGAAATCTGTTCTCCCTGAAAAGAATTTCACCTCCCATATTTTTCCAAACACTCAACCTCTGTTTCAGCAACTGTTGCTGTAAATTCCTGTTCCCAAGTTTCAAGAGCTAAACCAGAGGATAATTACACCAGTTTTCTGATTTAAGCACTAAATACAACCCAACAACCCAACTAATTTTAACCCAACAACCCAACAAAATTTAACCCTAAATACAGTACACCAGGGGTCTATACTTGGCCCTCTCCTTTTTCCCCACTACACCAAATTTCTTCATACTGTGAAGTGGGTTCCCGAGAGTCAGTGAGGGATTTAGTCCTTGTTCAGTTTAGTATACTAGAGATACTAGTTAGTAGCAGTACTTGCGCGCTCTGCTTGTGCACAAGTAGGCCATGTAGCCTATGGCCTACTTGTACAAGGCGCAAGTTGGCACCTCGACAGAGTGCATTTCTAGTTATGTCTGTGTCCTTTTTATGTCCTTTTTATGCCCATACATGGAGTTCTTTGTCAGGCATGCCCAAATATGGAGTCTATATGCAGATTGTTATTGTGATGTCAGAACAGGCCAGCTCCACATTATGGAGATCTAGGGGTGATCAGGTGTGATCAATATTGTCCGGATCCCAGGCAGAGGTTTTTGTGCTGATTCTAGACAACTGGCTATCCGCCTGACTCGACACCGGGCACTGCACTCCCTGTGGAGGTGTGGAACGTGTTGAAGTCGGTGGGGCAGACTGTTTTCGAGTTACGTGGATTACAGACATACGTAAGTACATACACATCTACATATGTAACAGAGACTTGGTGCATTTATAGATAGATATCTCTCTCTCTCTCTCTGTCTCTCTCTTTCCCTCTATTTGTGGCTTTCTGTCTGTCTGTCTGTCTATTCATTTTATTGTATTATTTAGTAAACTAGAACGATGCCTGTGGGGCACTGGCCTACTTGGAACGATGCAAGTTTGAAATGCATGCCCCACCCAGATATTATGCGTTGGAGCCTCTACAGCGGTGCCCGTTGGGCACTGGCCTATACTTGGAACGATGCAAGTTGGAAATAATGCCCCACCCTGCAGATATTATGTCTGTCTCCCTTTTATGACCATATATGGAGTTCTTTGTAAGGCATGCCCAAATATGGTGTCTATGCAGCCAGCTTGTGGAGTTCTGTGTCAGGCTTGCCCAAATATGGAGTGTTGTGAGGTCAGAACATATATAAGGACGCTGGGCAGGGGCCCGGTGCAGAGCCCGGGCAGAGGCCTTTTTGGGGCAGTTCTGGACAACTGTGAGTCCGAACGGTCACACCGTGCACTAAATATCAGTTATACCAGCTACTATAGCTAGCCTATAGGTTTATAATTGGGATCTGCCTATTACACTACCATACTCTGCAGCCTCTGGCTTCTGTGGCTTAGAGGTTTTGATGTCTTGGCTCAGGAGAATCTCAGTGGTGGTTGTTGAAGGAGGTGAGACGGCATCTAATAATGCATTTTAAAGTAAAGATTGATCTCAAAATGACGTGTGAAGTGAGGGGCACTCTTATCGCCAATCAAATCATCGCAAATGTCATTCCGGCCAATCATTTTTGTCGTCTTCACTTTTCTGCCCTGACTTTTATCTTTTATCTCATGTACTTTGCTCAGCTAATCAAATCATCGCTATGGGGTGATCAGCCAATCATCAGCCAATGTTTGTGTTTCTGACTGGCAGGTGAGTGGGGTACAAGTAGGCTACAACAGCAGTGGCAACACAGTAATGTATGAGGGGGATTCATTGGCATTGACGACTAAGATGTCAGAAAAATGGCTCCAAAAATAATTGGTATTTGCTCTGAAAAGAAGAAGAACATTGCCAATGTCTCATAACTATGGAGAAAATATAATAAACGTCATGTGAATAGACAAACATGTATTGACTGTAGTATGGTCCTTTAAAGACAGGAAATCTGGTTTGGATAAGAAAGAAAAGACAGGTAAGTGACTTATTCACTGGTTCACAATAGGACCTCATCCCAAAATATCAAATGATGATGACACACAATTTACTCTTTACAGCACATCATTCACATAATTTCCGTAACCAGCAGATCATGACATGACTGCAACCGTAGCTTCGGTATAGGCATTTATTTTGCAATCATTGTGAGGCAATACTATACCATTTATGTATTGCATCATGTGATATTTTCTGCTGTCAACACCCCAGCAGTCTGGGGGAAAGTAATGCACCATTATAGCTTGTGCACATGTGCTGGTCTCCCACTGGCTGATTCTGGTATTAATTTCACATGCACACACGCACGCACGCATGCACACACGCGAGCAGCCACGCACGCACGCATGCATACACATACACAATTTGTTCTGTGCCCATGACTACAAATTGCTGAGTACTGTAGTTGGAAAAAATACCCGCAAGCAGAGGCAAATTACAATAATTTTAATGAGCATTTCACAATTTTCTATCTAGGTACCTTGGATTGTGAGAGGGTTAGAGTTAAACAACTTAAGAGGAGCTAGTCCACATTTACCACTTTGAAACACTATTGTGAGAGTTTCAATAGAAAACAGTTTAATCTGGCCATTACATGCAAGGCCTACTGTATAGTTTAAATTACAAATAATTGTATTTTTGTACATATACCACATACACTTATAATTTATAGTAGGCTACAATGTTCAAGTATAGAGTTCTCTAGATCAGTGGGTGTTATTACATTAAAATTGCAATTGGTCTGTGTTGACCGATAACAATATAGGCTACTAGCTACTGTACATGTGAAGGTTAAATTTACTTTGTAGATTCCTTTTTTTGAGGGGAGCTAGCCCCTCCTATATACAAGTTTAATATTTGTTTAGTCGCTATCACAAACATTAAATGCCATTAACAATAAAGAGAGTTTAATGTTTGTTGTGTCTGTTTGTTTTACATCACCATTACATCACCTAATCATAGCAACATGAGTTAGACTTTAATATATTAGCGCCCCTCACTTCACACGGGTGTGAGTTTTCATATAGTCATCTGTGTATTTGGAGTCCATCTCTCAAATGTGTATTCCCTTCTGACGCTTTTGTGAAACTAGACTACTTTTCTATCAGGCTGCATGCTAGTAATGTCAGATGCACAGGAGCATTAACGACTAGTGTCATATAATATTCAGTGAAGAGAACAGATCTACAAGCTCACAACAAGTTGTAACACAAGCTTATACATCTGCTATTTTTTGGCAAAGAGATATGTGTTAGAGTTAAAAAGGAGGGGCCTATAGTATACTATAGAGCTTTGGGGAATTCTGGTCAACGAAGTAGGGTTTAAGTGGTTAAAACTAAACAAAGCTGCAGACAGCCTGAGATTGATGAGCCACCTTGACCAGGGTGTAACCTTGTATAATTTGGCTTTAGGCGTCCATCCACATGTGCTGTATACTAGGGTGTAACATGATGAATTATGTCCTGACTTGTCCTTTTATATATGCTTACACAGCAAATGTGTTAAAGTAATAATTATAGTTCTTAAACCCCATATACTGTACTTTGTTGACCGGTGTCCCCCAGGGGTCTATTTGGTGTCCTCCTTTTTTCCCTCTACACCAAATATCTTCATCGAAAAGCTGATCTACAAGCCTGAATGTATGCCAAATGCTTGCCTATTATGACATACCCCCCAAAAATGTCACTATTCTGTAGGGTTCATTTGCTTGATTCACTTCCCTTGATTCACATCATCCCCATTGCCACGTTATAGCACCATTCTAACCATTGCAATGCAATTAAAGTGTTGTCACACTACATCTCATACAGAAAGAAACAAGAAAAATGGTGTACCTGGCTTACCTTCCTCCAATGCGATATGATTCAAGTCTTTCTGACAAATGTTTTGCAAAGCATGAAACATGCAATATTTTCTACTTTTTGGTGCAGGGCATAGTCACAGAGTACCACACATTTTGGGATTGACAGCCAATGAAATCAAGCAAAGGGCAGTCTGTAACTGTCTATACTTGATCACAGCCAATGTTTATGAAAGTCTCATATAGCTTACCTCCCTACGCTCCCCTCATGGTAAGGAGAGGACATTAAAAGCTGAACAATCAGCTTGAACAATAGTTTTCATCTCAAAGAAACAGATGAGACTTTGAGAGCATATTTACAACACATGTCTTCATTAGGTGCAATATCACTCTTACAAAATGTATCACTCTTACAAATGTATTTATTCATTCACAGAATCACTTTGAGTGTCTGTCCATGTCCCCCATGTACCTCGATAACCGTCTGACACGCGCCCGCACGCATGCATGCACGCACGCACGCACGCACGCACGCACGCACGCACGCACGCACGCACGCACGCACGCACGCACGCACACACACACACACACACACACACACACACACACACACACACACACACACACACACAATAACCTATTTGTAGGCTATGGCTATATTTTGTTTTATGATGGCTGTTTTAAATTTTTATCTTAGCCTTATTATTGTATTGTTATAGGCACTGTTGAAGAAATATAAGAATTCCACTGCCTATAATGCTGCTATATTCTATGTGCATATCACAATAAATACCTTGAACACACACACACATACATCCTGACACCCTTTCCTGCCCATCCTCCTCCTCATGTGTGAAAGCTCATGCGGACTCATAGACACCAAGCAGTATTTAACACCAGATCGTTTGTCACATAAAAGCATTCCATTTCCTCCACACACGACAGGGGGTTCCCTGTAATCTCTCAGACAGATAGGGAAACAGGCGTCATGGTGCAGAGTGGGCCTGCTCTGCACTTAACCCACTGTCAAGTCTGCTGTGGATCTAGACCTGTGGTTCCTAAACATTTTAGCTCAAGACCCAAAAGAGAAATTAGACATTTGCCCTGGACCCAAACTAGTGAAAAAAGCAGATCTACAAGATCACAAAGAAAAAGAACGAAACATATATTGTGTGTTATTGTAGTTAGTAGATAATGTTGTGAAAAGACTAATGAAATAGTGTGTTTTATGTCGTACTCCTGCACTAAATGCTCCATTGCAGACATACTGTACATGCAGTCTTGAACTTGAACTGTCTTGAACTTGAATAAAGACAATCGGCATGGTTCAACATGTCCTTTTCACTGTTGGGATCAATTTGGAAGCTGAAGGAAGGGGGGGGGGGGGGGGGATTCTTCGGGAATTTCCTGTTTGATCTCATCCGGCAGACCAAGTGATACAAGATAAGATCTGAAATAAATAAAACATTAGCTGATGTCTTTATAGTCTTTTATTATTTTGTCGGTTTTGTCCAGGAACGAGTTGCATTTCATTATAGCCCCTGAACTTTCACCACTCGCAGGTCGCAAGCAACAAATACATTTATTTCATAATATACATATCATGTATATTAGTACTAGGCAGGGCAATGTCAGACTAATGACATTGTGTTTGATTTATATAGGCTATTTATTCGTATATTGGCTGTTGCCATGGCCCCTGTAGAATAGATCCCTGCATCTCTCTGGATATTGGCTTACACACAATACCTACAAGAACAAGATATACATTTCCTGTTGAGTTATGTCTTTTTCAGCTTCAACTCAGATAAAATAAATCCCTAAGTGGTGTTGCTGTCCCTCTTGATTGGCCCTCACTGATTTTACAAGCTCATTACAACTTCAGCCTGCAGTGAAGGCCTGGGGGCGTTAGTGGGAAGACATTGATTTCAGATGAACGGGGGTATTTTATGTCCTCTTCACCATGTGAAGAAGACCCCCGGCGAGCAACAGCACAAGGTTAAAAGGCTCTAATTTATCGGGCAGCAACAGCAAATGGGAACCCTCCTCATTAGCCGAGACCTGCTGGTCGAGTGAGCTGTTGACTATTACAGAGGAACAGGGGTTTAGCTGAATGTCTCTTTTCATCCTCATTTTCTTCAAGCCATTATTGCTTCTCTATTGCAGCTCAAGAGACAGATGCCTACTTTATAACAAAAGCAATAGAATGGCTTAGGTTAGTTTTGAAGAGTTTAACTGAAAGTTGTCTTTCCAAAATAAGATTTTCACCATATGTAGTAGAAGTAGTAGTAATAATAGTAGTAGTAGTAGTAGCCTCGATAGCCAGGCTTTCATTTCGTCTGCGCGAAAGATGAAAGCCTGGAAAAAGCCGTGGGCTGAACAAGTCTAAAAGTGGGAGTCAACCCTTCCGGGTGGGCGTCGCTCTAAATGATGTGACGTAGCGCTGCACTAGGGGGGAGAGGAGGGGCCGGGGGTGACGGACAGATCGATGAGATCCAATCAGGGTGCGCGCATTTCTGAGGCGCGACCCGCCCCTCTAGACGAGAAATGTCTCGCTCTGGGTCAGGCTATAGTAGTAGTAATAATAATAATAATAATAATTATGAATATATATGAATATGAAGAATGAAGATCACGACACTGACCTCATCAAACCCTGGATATACTGTACATGGAAGAGTGGATCATCACCTAGATCTGCATATATGGAGCCGGCCAGCAACTCTACATATGACCTCACGGACACCAGATTAATAGTTTAACTTCTGCTTCTTAACTGTGCCTTAACTGAGGGCATTCTTAACTGAGGGCTTCTCGCCCTCAGGGCGTCTTACTGGTAATAATAATCTAACTATAAATGCACCAAGTCTCTGTGTGTGTGTATGTCTGTACGTCTGTAATCCACGTAACTCGAGAACCGTTTGTGTGTGTACGTCTGTATGTCTGTAATCCACTTAACTCGAGAACCGTTCGCCCCACCTACTTCAAATTGGACACACGTTCCACACCCCACCCCCACAGGGAGTGCAGTCAGTGCCCAGTGTTGAGTCGGTCGGACCCACGGTTGTCCAGAACCACCACAAAGGCCTCTGCCAGGCCACAGACGTACAGATGTACACACACAGAGACTTGGTGCATTTATAGTTAGATAAGACACACTATTGTAATCGTAGATAGCGATTGGTGTCAGAAAAATATTTAAATTATTTAAACAGTAGCCTATTCAAATAATAGCTTGCTGAATGATTAATTAGAATAATTACCAACATCATTAATGTCAACTGTAGAGAAGCCTATATAGTTAGGTATGTTCATTGTTCACTGTTTTAGCTGCGAGGGTCGATTAGATGGCAAGAAACGGGCTCCTGCTGACATTGTTCAAGCATTGAAGAACCAAGAAAGGCAACTTTAATAGATGGAGGATTAAATGTCTTGACGTCTTTGACCAATGTGACGACAGGCAGCAGTTATAAATGCCTCATGAATCAGTGAACAGGCACTGACCAATGTGATGACAGTAGCCCCGATGCCTCATGAATCGGTAAACATTCCTTAAATGACTCCCCGTCGCACCAATGGGGGGATCCCAGGGGCGGTTCTTTGGAGTCAGTACACCAGTCATCCAGGCGTTGGGAAAATGATGGAGCGCTGAGAGCGGTGTGTGTATATGTTGTGTGTGTGTGTGTGTGTGTGTATATCGGACTGGACTAGTTGGCTGCTGGAATTTACACCCGGGGGTTGGAATACTTTTGTGTTTACTTTTTGAAACGGAGTCAAAAGATCAATATCGTCTCTGAAGATTAGGAGCTGAATCTCTACTTGGGGATCACTTTCCAAACCAACTCTTTCCTCCTCTTGTCTCTTGGATGATGATGATGGCTAGCCACTGCTGCTAACTGTATGTATGGCTGCTGGTACTACTGCAAACAAGGTGATCACTAGCTAGCCAGTGGGCTAGGCTAGCACCGCTAGTCGGTAGTTTCCTCCTAGCAGCTCGGGGAGCAGTGTGTTCACTGTCGATCATCATGATGCGTGGCAGATGATGCGCTGGATGTCGCGGAAAAGGTGAGCGTCAAAAATGTGCCCTGCTATCTCACATGTTGACACGTTAGCTTAGCTACTGAATCATTAGTGTTCTGCCGAACTCCGTGGCCTATCGATTCGTGTGTCCCAGGAGGTGTCGCTGTTTTGCGGTTTTTGCGGCAAATCCGTGCGTGTACAAAGTTCAGAGAAACTGCTGATATTTGAGGGTTTTAGGTTCAGATTACGAAATAATTCGTTTTAGTTTTAATGCATCTTTCCCACAACATGGAGATCTAACTTGGATATGATGTGATTTTAAACTTGCTCTAGGATACATTTTACATAACTCGATAGGTCACCAAGTTCGCTGTAACACCGTGAAGCGGCGTATAAAACGTTATCCCTTCACAACGGCCCCGGCTACACCTTGGATTCAGCCTAACATTGCACAGAAAATAAAATGTAATAGGAAATTACTAATCTGCATAAGATAAAACACTCGTTACACTTGAATTAAGTTAAAGGGGTGGCCGTGGGTGTCACGGGAATCTAGCCTCAGTGTTATGTATCCATTTGTGACTTCTAGAGTGTGGCTACACGTACTACTGTACACATGCAGATGGTTCATTTGGTTACATCTGTGCACTCTTGAGTTAACCACCGCCAGCAAATAGACATCACCCCCCGGTGTGTTGGCACCAGGAGAAGTGCTGCTGGACAAGTCCTGCACGATATGAGTTCATTATAATAGAAATAACAAGCCATAAAGGCGGTTACATAAGCTGAGGCATGTGCTCATATTGGAAGGCTTTTATTCTGTAAAAACGACAGCAGCGTTATGATCTCTATTCTCTATCGTGATTCGTGAAACGTTTTTGGAGACAGACTGTCCTTAAATAAGTTACCGTTCATAACCCGCAATGTCAGGACACCACAGCCCCACTCACTGTGTGTTTGTGTTCTTTTCAGGCTGTCCGACATAAAGGAGTATTGTATGCAGAGGATTATCCGGTGAAACGATGGAGTGATTTTCTTTACTATCACCATGCACGCTGTCAAGTCCCCCCGCCACCTTTGCAGAGATTTTGTTTCATTTGGGCTCTACATCGGACAGTTTGTGATGAGCACCACCCCGCTGGAAGGGTCTACTGTCGTTTATATTTAATGTGTTTCTGGTGGAACATTAACGATGTACCTACGCGGGTGGAACAGATTCGGAGACATATAAACAATTAACACCGAGTGTGTGACTTCGCGTGGAGGGAAGGAGGACGGGACAGGTATATTGTGCTATATATCCTAAAGAAAGAAAGGATAAAAAACAACCCTCTCCGGTTCCCCAAGAAGAAACATGGCTTCGGTTTGGAAACGCTTGCAACGTGTGGGGAAACACGCGTCCAAATTCCAGTTCGTGGCTTCGTATCAAGAGCTGATGGTGGAATGCACAAAGAAATGGTGAGTTTTTGGGACACAACACTCGACCACAGCGCTGTCATGTCTTGTAGCGCCCTGAAAAACTCTATCAGTCAGGAGGGAAGGAAGGAATGTCGCTCCTCGCTCTGTTGTGCTGGAATGCTGTGCTGGCCGCGGTCTTTGACGTCTCTGCTGTCCATAATTTACACACAGTCTCCGGGGTGTGCGGGCATGTCTGCAAGCTGGGAGGGGCCCTGCTGTGCTCGCAGCCTCATGAAATTGCTGTTAGGATTTTCTTCCTTGCAGTGATTCTCATTTCTCACCCCTATCTACAATGTAAAATCCTCAGTGTTAATTTAAGTATTTAACTCTTAAACCATTTGGTCCCATTTGTACACACAGGCTGTTCTGAAATGAGGTGTCCATTGAGGTACTGCCAGCCCAGGTGTACAAATTGTACTTCACACTCGCAGGGACCTTAGGGGTACATTTTGACCCTTGGTGGTCTCACATTGAGAGAACCAGTGCTCTTTTGCACAAATTCTCAATTTGTTTAATTGGCTGCTTAGCCTGTGATCAAATGTGATTTTACCTGAGTGATGTAAAGTCACGTGATGTAAAGTCCACATCTTCGAGGGTGTAGGTTGTTAGGAAAGCAGGGGGTGTTTGCACCAGATGCGTGTTTCTGCCTGAGAATGCCAAAGTCACTTAATGTGTAGAACATGGTGGCACTGAATGGGCTGGTTATAGTTAATTCTTTGCACAAATTCAGAATTTGTTTGGTTAGAGACTGATCAACTATTTTTCTACTTGAGTGTCAAATAATAATTTGTACCAAGTCAAGTCAGGCTGTAATCGATGTTTGAGCTAATCCAGATTTTGTTTGCTTTGTGATAATGTGGCTTTACCTGACCATGCTGATATTCAATGTGTAGAAAGGAAAGTGATCAATTGTGTTAGACGTAGTACCCGTGACAGTGGGAAAACACTTGGCCTATACAGTGGTACAAGCTACAATTTAACCAGCTCCAAAACTCTGGCTGTCTCTGTTGAAGACTCTTTGTCATTGCCTCACCTTTGTCAAAAAAGTGTGAACTCAAAGACTAGTTTATTGACAGATATTGATAATAGTCGAGAATGGAATAAAAATGTCACTCAATACAGGTGTCCATCCATCTACGGTATTCATCCATCTATCCATCAATACAGGTGTACAGTACAAACGACAAAATGTCGATGTGATATGGTCCGCAAGACTGCGCATAGTGCGCAATCACATCAATACAATATAAACACTAAGAATAATATGAATAGTACTGTATACAATACAACATGCAGCAATAGAGAATGTGCAGAACAATTTGGGGCTATAATAGAATAAAAAATAAGTCAAATGTCATACGGTAATTCTATAATTATGCTTATTAACATCAAGTATAATTCCTATGTACATCTGTGTAGTAAGTAGTCATGTAACTTGTGTTCTGTAAAGCTTCAAAAGATATAGATCATGTGCCACACAAAGTGTGTACCCTCACAGTTGAAGGATGAGTTGTACCCGCACAATGTGCCTTTTTACCTGCAGGTATGTGTCCTGTAGAGGGGAATGACTCTGAGTGGTAAATGGATGTAGCCTGGGGGCATGTATTCTCGGTAGCATACTCGTGGCATGACTAACACACACACACACACACACACATGCACCTCTAACCTAAACAGTGGTTCGGCAGTAGGACAGATGTTAACGTGTTGAGGAATGGAATGATAAAAATGTACGTCTGTTCTCAGTACAAGGGGTGGGTGGGCTCAGTCAGTCAGTACTGTGCTCTATTGTGCAATCTGAGGCAAGTCCCTGGTATGTTTGTGAATGGTAAAGAAGGGGGAGTCTATTCCCAAATTACGAATCCTATGGTCTCACAGAAGGGAAGGAAATCATTTTGTAGACTAGAAAAAGTGCTCCTCCTAAGGATGTGAAAATCGCACTGAATTTCTTCAGGTGATGGTGGCACCGCTGAGCTCATTTCACCGCGTGTGCAGCATTTGTGGCCCGTTTGAGGTCCTCAGCGATGTGTATGAGGAGGAATTTACATCACTGACCCTCTCCACTTCAAAGCTGTCGGTGTAGAAGATGGGAGTGCTCTCTCCTCTGCCTCCTGTAGTCCAAGATTCAGATCCTTGATCTTGTTGATGTTGAGAACGAGCTTGTTTTCCTGACAATGTGTCTGTGATCGTCCCTCATGATTAGGACAATATGGCCATACTTGATGATGACGTTACGTTAGATTCATTCATTGGATGTTCCAGGGGTAAATCTTTGAATAATCTTTGAACAGTAGTGACCTAGGCCGGTGGTAAGAACCAACAATCTGGCTATACCATAAAATGACTTAATGATCAAGGTCTTTTTTCTAGAGTTGGATGGTGCTTGGTTCATGTGTCGTGTTGTGAGCCACCAGTCCATGTGATTGATTACATGGCTGTGCAAAAGTCAGCAATACATTCATGCAGGACATGATGTAGTGAGGCTGTTAACACAGTGGTCAGAAATCTGATGGGGCGGAAGTTGGTGTGTGTGTTTGTGTTTGTGTTCATATGTCTGTGCATGTCTCAAAACATGTTTGGGAATGTTGGCAGGGAAGCTTTGCCATGTGTGTATGTATGTTCATAGACAGCATCTGTATGAGTGTTGATGTGGGGTCTCTGACTGGCTTTCTGTCTTGTTGCTTATGTGTTATAACAAGTGCAACAAGAATAAAAGCCAGCTTGTGTGTGTTACTTAAGTTAAAATTCCTCAAACTTTGAAACACATACGATACGGCTCAGCCTCAGTGTATGTATGTGTCTTTGAGTGAAAGCTGGAGTATTACTTTGTGTGTGAGAGAATTGTTTTGATATTGTGTGTGTGTGATTGTGAACGGGCATACTGTGTGTGTGTGTGTGTGTGCAGCAGGGTCTGTCTTGTGCTCCATCAGTCCAGTATGTTATTGTTGCGATGGAAAGTTTCCATCAGTGCTGAGTGGAAACAGTCTCCAGAGCTCAAATGGATCCTGCAGTTTGAAAACCTCTGGGCTGAAAATTGTGAAAACCAGCAGCACTTTTTTTTTTTTTGTGGCTTTCGCCTTTATTTTATATTTTTTATGGAGGGACAGACAGTAGGCTGACAGGAAATGGGGAGAGAGATGGGGGGAAGACATGCAGTAAAGGCCGGATCAGGAGTCGAACCTGCGGCACACTGCCAGACTGGATTACCAGCCAAGGTGCCTGGACCGCTGAGCCACGGCCCAAACCCAGCAGCACTTTTTATTGCTGGAAAAGGGTCGCTGGTTGTGTGTGTGTGTGTGTGTGTTTGCGCGTGTGACAGCAAAATCACACTGAAACATTGACTGTACCAAGCTATTTTATGTTACTCACTGTCTGATTTCCTCGCACGCACGCATGCACACATGCATGCGTGTGCGTGCGAGAGAGAGAGGAAATCAGACGGTGAGTGACATAAAATATCCTGGTACAGCCAGTGTTGCAGTGTAATTTTGCTGTTGATTTGACTGTAACAAGTAGTAACTCAGAAAACAGTCTTTAACGGTTAAAGATTTATTAGGCGAAATATAGGCTACCCACTGCCAGGAGCAACAATGTCTTGTTGTGCAGTTGCAGTAAAAGCTATTTTTAATGGCCCTATGTTTAGTACCTGCCTGGCTGTGTGCATAGTAGATATCTACACAGTATGTATACATGCCTGTATGTGCTTTCTGGGTATGTGAGTGATTCTCAGGCTTTGGGTGTGATTAGTAGGTTCATGACGCCTTCTCAATGACCCGCTGGTGCTGACCCCTTTCATCCTTCAAACCCCTGAATCCTGAACATGTCTGCTGTCATCGTCTCTGCATTTTTCCAATTTCCACATTCTCTCATGCACCCCCTTTTTTTTACGTACAGTAGTATGTTTTATGCGTTCATTGAGCAGTCAAGTAAAACATTTCTCTCCTTTTGAGTTGAACATTATGTTTCACTAGTACAGGATTTCTGCTGAAGAGCAGAGGACACTTCACAAGTGGAGTGTGTCTGTGTGAGACACACGCCAGTCCTCACTTGAGAGGTCTTTTGTCTGCCTTGTTCAGAAAAAAGGTGCCTTATCCAGAGCAGATTAGGAAACATATTAAGCATGGAGTTTGACCCATGTTTTTAACCCTGCTACTAGTGGTGCACAGAAAACACAATGGCAATGCAGTCCATCCATATAGTAGTTTGATTTATGTTCTTTGAGATCAAAATGGTGAACAGGACCGACAAACTGCCCAGCATCAGCATTCTTATTTTTTTTGGTAGTAACAAACACAATGACAATGTTGGTCAGTTTCCGTTCTGCACTTTGGTCTAAAAAGAACATACTGTAACTCAAACTACTGGTTAGCTTGCCATTGTGTTTGTCTGTGCACGGTTGAACCACAGTCATTGCGCCTACAGGTTTTGCCTCCATTAGGGAACAATTGCCATGTGCACACACACACATATGTTAACGTAATATTGTGGGCAATACCCACAATATATTGCCATGAACCCTAGCTATTTGAGTAACCCCATGACCTATCTTCTAGCGCCACTGTCAAGCCAGAATTATACGACCACAATGCAAAGCTGTGGCTTGTATTCGTGATGTGGTTTGACTTTGCGCAATTCCAAATGCATCAGTTATATCCGAAACAAAAGACAAACGGAGATCATTTTCATCTTAAATGTTCCTAAAAAGCGATTGAGTCAGCAAAAACAAAATACCCGGAATCCCGTCTTGTTTAACACAGCGTTTCCTGACCAGCCCATGCCCCCTCCCTTCTTTTTCACTCATATTTGTGATCTCTTTCTTCCTGGGCTGGGCTGTAATAGCAGATAATTGTGAGCGTGTGTGAGAGTGGGTGAGTCTTGCTGCTCAGCTGTTTCTGACCCCGTTCACCGGTGCTGCTTTGATGTGCTGAGTCGGTGGTTAGAGAAGAGACGGCATCTTCATCCAGGCCAAATCTGCTGTATGTTTTATGATAAGGCAGACCGCCTTATGCATGCATACTGTACATATATGCACACATTTTCTCACTGTCTACTCTTACACTGTCTCTCTCTTTATAACTCACTCATGCCCTCTCTGTTTCTCTACCCCTCTTTAGGGCTGCACGATTTTGCCTAAAAAAAAACCTTGATTTCTTTCCCCTCTGAACATTGTCTCAAAATATGTTTTTTTTTAAATAAATGCAAACAAATGTGAATTTTCCTATTGGAATAAAGTCCAAACCTTAAAAGGATCCCTGGCTAATAAGACAAATATGCCTTAAAACATTATACTTGCCATCAATATTTTATTTCTTTCATAAATAGAGAATCTTTTAATCAATAGGGACTGCTCCCATCGCAGGTTGATGATATGTTTGTGTGGTCCAGCCCTAGCTCTGGGGCCTATTTCACGAAACTTGGATTAGAGATTAAGCCGGGCTTTAACACATATCCTGGCTTAATATATCCTGGATCAGTGCCTAAGCCTAACCGGTTTCATGAAAGCTGGTTGATCTTGCCAGATTAATTTAACCAGTTAACCTGGATATGTTGAGGCTTGATTCGGTTTCATGAAAGTGATGCTACATAAGTTACCATGGAAACTAATGCTTTGGACTTAGCCTGCTCCGGACCAGGCTAACAGCCAGGTTTAACCTAATCCTGATGTCTTTACTGTTCATTAAGCAGTCAAACTGATCACAAACCAATGATGTTTTCCAGATTTATTCAATTATTATGGGTTTATGTTGCCTTATTTGTATCGGTCTGCATTAAAGGACTAATTTAAGCACTATATAAAATCAAATAACCAAAATATATAGGCTGCACAACATCATGACAGCTTGTGAGCTTGTAGATCAGCTGCTTTTGGTGAATGTTCCCCATGAATAGGTTTGCTGTCGTGCAAGTGCACGGTTAAGAAGAATTATTATATTATTTTTTATTATTTTTGTAAAAGTGAAAACCACTAAATATTACCATTACTCATTGTTTTACAACATATTACCATTGTAACGTTTCACCCACTACTAGTCCTACATACTTACACCTAGAAACCCCATTCAAACCTATTTAGGTTCATCCTACGGTGGACATGTGTGCCTGAAAAGGAATCTTTGAAATGTTTCATAGTTTTAGAAATATAGTGCTTTCAAATTTGAGACATTTATAGGCAGATAGTGGCACTTCAAAAAATCACTTTCACCTAGAAACTCCATTCACACTTTGTAAAATTCAGCTTACTGTGGAGACACATGCTGGAACTTTTTACTTTGAAATGTTTTGTAGTTTCTGAGTTATTTAACTTAAACGCCCAATGCATTCTCTATGGCAATAGCACAAACTTTGGCATGCTACATGAACCCATGACCCGGCCCTGTCTGGGCAACAACCCCCTTCCCCAAAGGTAGCTCCCTCAGAGGAGGGAGTTATGGCCAAATATCACAATGCGACAATATCATTATGCTTACAATATTAAGAATTCTGTTTTAAGTTAATAGTAGTGGTAAAATGTAAACTATATTTTTGGGGTAGTTAATCATTCAGTCTATCCACTATTGAGAGTATGTTCTCTCTTTAATTACAGCAGCAATATTTATTTTAGAAGCTTAAGTCCTTGTATCAGTAAGTCTTGAATAGATTAGTAAAGATAATGAGATATACAGAAGGGGGCTGTAATGCAACTATTAAGGATGCAAACTGCCTTAATACCCCATGAAGAAGAAGGATCAGTAAATCTGTGATCCACATAAGGGGTCTAGAGACAAAAAGCCAGACTGTCTATTAAGCCAGGCTTGCTGATCCCGGCTCGCCAAATCCACCAATTCTGAGCCTCGCTTGGCTTTAGTGGAACGGAATAAACCAGGCTGTAAAGATCAGGATTTAAAAAGCCTGGCTTTGGCCTAAATCCTGGATTAGTTAATCCAAGTTTCGTGAAATAGGCCCCTGGTCCATACATCGACACCAAGCTAGACAGGAACGCCCACAAATGTCACATCCGGTTTTAGCCCGGGGTAAGAATTTTCTATGGCTGCCAATGCAACTTGGCACCCAATCCTTAATCCCATACGGACAAACATCTATGCCGATAATATCTAACTTGCGGAGGTAGCGTGCCTTGTCCACGGGCAACAGATCTTTCAACGTATGGCATTGCAAATACGTTTGATAATCGCTACTCTGCGCAATATTGTTTTGGAAATGCCGCAAATTGCATTGCAGTTAACGAGGGCAAATCACAACTTCCCCCGGGGGTGGGCGGAGTCACAGCTTGATGCTCTGAATACGCGGCGTGGTGTCGGTGTATACTTTACTTACTGCTTCTAAAATAGCAGACCTACAAGCTCGTATCGCGCCACTCAGTGGCGCGATATGAGCTTGTAGATCTGCTATTTTTCAATAGCTAAAACATAACATGATGCCAACACCAAAATGGGTGCCCGGTCAGAATGGGTTAATACTTCCTAAGAATAATATGAGCATCAAAGCAATATTTAAATACTTTTTATTAGCATGTGCATTCCATACATTCCCTGGGGCTGGACCACATATGGACTGGACATATGTCATATGACATCCTCAACTTGGACAGGAGTAGTTCCTATTGAGTGAAAGATTCTCTATATTTTATGAAAGAAATAAAAGTATTTAAGGTGTATTTTTTGATATAGAGGGCAAGTATAGTGTTTTATGTTTTTTGATGTTTTTGATTATGTCTCGTCATATGGGCCACATCTCTTTTCAACTTGTGACAGCCAGCTTGTGTACTGTGAAGGCAAAGGTTTCTGAACGTCTCATCCTCCATTTTTACGCGTGCTGAAAATAGACGATCTACTAGCTCACAACGTGTTGCGGAGGCGACGTTGTGAGCTTGCAGATCAGCTATTTTGTTTAGCATGCTGATGCAACAGGTCATACTGCGAAACATAAGACAGGCTTCCCTTGTGTTTTTAGCCGAGGCGACGTACACAGTCAACACAGAGTCAGACACACATGGCTATTGGCTCCTCGATGCAAAATAAACGGTGTACACTACCCGACTTTACGCTAATAAGGGACAGTAGGTCGGGACACGCTATTGATAAGCTTCATGTTCTGCAGCAGCACCCACTCGCCGCTTAGCTCTGGTCCATAGCCCTAATGCTAGGGTAGAATTAGCATTAGGGCTATGGACCAGAGCTACTCGCCGCTATGCCTGTCCATTCTCCAGGCGCTGGAACAATTAAGTCACTCGTGCTGCCGTCTCCCACAGGGACCGACCCAACTAAAACCTGTCCCTGTAAAAAGGGAGTCTGTGAGAGACTGCAACACGAGCGTCCCAACCTGCTCCAGCACCCGGAAACACAAGCACAGCGGCATGCAGCTCTCTCTCTCTCACTCACTCACTCACTCACTCACTCACTCACTCACTCACTCACTCACTCACTCACTCACTCACTCACACACTCACACACTCACACACTCACACACACACACACACACACACACACACACACACCACCTCTTATTTTGGCAGCGCTTTGTACATCTTCCCAAGTGAGCCACGAGAAGTGGAATCGCGGGAAAAAATAAATTGTGCACAGGACACACACGCGTCAAGGGTATGGGCACAACACTCTGGAAGTAGCACAGAGGCACCATTGAATACAGTGTAACCGTAGCTGGTGAGACAGAGCCATAGCTAATCCAGGCTGTTATGCACACCGCTCACTGCCACACGACAAGACTGGAGATGTTGGGGAGTTCTGAGGAAGAGCTTTTGTTCTGAACCACTGTCTGGGCAACAACCCTGGGCGCTCAGTGTCAGTCACTTGACAGAGAGGAGCACTGGAGTAGATGCTGCGTTGCCCTGCACCTCTCTGTCATGCTCTCTCTCTCACGTCTGCACCCAACTCACTTGAGTACTAGGTCTTAACACCTTCACTTAGTGCACACACACACACACACACACACACACACACACACACACACACACACACACACACACACACACACACATACACATACACATATATATATATACACACACACACACACACACACACACACACACACACACACACAGCCTTAATGGTCACAGCTTGACAGTTGACACCTGTAATCATTTCTGAATGATGTTGTGGTTGTATAACATCATTTTTAAAGGCCCACACGGCATTAACTATAATATAGCTCGTTAGCTCAGGGGAGCAATGGCAGGAAGGACCTTTATTGTTGTTGTCTCTGAATAATGGCGTCAGCGAAATACATCAAAGGTGGCGGCAAATGAGTGCTGTATTAATGGACTGAAGATGTACTTTTTATTTCATTTCATTTGTTTGTTTTTGTGAAAACGGTGTATGCCATGTGATGTCAGATCGATGGGTCAACCCACTAAAGACAAGAATTTGTCACCTACGAGACATTTGGCCGATGAGCTAAAGAGATAGTTTTATTAGTCCACATTATGCAAATTAGAGACACAAATACAACACTTATTTACAACACAAAACATTAGAGTTACAGATACTGTGATGCTGGACTTGATAAATGAAAAAAAGAATGACTTTCATTGTGTTTCTGATTGCGAACGCACTGAGCACTAACTATGAGACCCTGCAGATCATGTCTGTGTGTCTGTCTGACTGTCCCGCTGTGACACCACCCGCCCGCCACCAGAGGGCGCAGCTGTAGCGCACACACACACACACACACACACACACACACACCCTTTTTCGCTACTCTGTCTCATCCATTATTGTTCTCCCTCACACTGTCTGACTGTCATACTCCATCTTCTTTAACCAGGCCTATCATGTTCTGTTCTATTTCTCTCTCTCGTTCTCTCTGAATCGCTCTGTATTTATCTTGCTCTCTGTCTTACTGACAATGCTTCTGTTTCTCCATAGCTCCTCTCTCTTCCTCCCTTGTACACCTGGGAGAAATGGCAGATCTACAAGCTCACAGGGCATTGTGATGAAACACATTGTAAGCTTGTAGATCGGCTATTTCCGCTATTTTCCAATATCTTTGAAAGTATAAATTCAGTCATTTCTTTATATCTCTGCTGTTGGGAAGAAACCACCTATGAAAAATATACATTTGTCAGGAAAGTAAGCTTTATATATTTAAAACAAAGCAATACTGCCTCATCAAAGTTGTTATTGTGACTTTATATATTGTCAATTACTTGCATGAGAGGGGGAGACGTGGAGTTAGCTTAGCTGCTTTAGAAGACAGTTTGAGGGTCCAATGGAGTTAAGAGGTTTTGTCCAAAGCGCATTTTACTACTTTTCATTGGTATATCATATTTTTTAACCAACACACAGACATAAAGGATGTTCAGTAGCACTGATTTATGTATAAAAAAAATCCAAAACCTCAAAAATGTAGTTTTCCTCCCGACAGCAACGAATGTATGTTTTGTTTTGTCATATCTACCCTGTGCAATTTTGTTTTTGCAAAGTCTAAAAGGAAAACAGAAATTAATTTTTACTTTCCAATGTTCCATGCCAAAAACACAAGTAACTAATGATTTGTGCGACAATAAATCGTTAAGTAAAATTTCATGAGCATCTTTACAGCCATATTCTTCACTCCTCATGGTTTTGGTGAGCCAGGCCCTGTGCTGCTGTGTGATCAGGCCAGGGGGATGAGTGTACTCGCACTATCATTAACCCTCTTCTATCTCTCTGCCCCCCCACTGTTCTTAGTGATGGGTCTTTAAATGCCTTGCAGTAGAAAGCGCTCTACTGCAGCTGTTCACCACTGAAATCAGGATGCACACACACACACACACACACACACAGACACAGAATCAATCACAGAGACACAAACACATGAATATACAGTAGTCTAGCCACACACACACACACACACACACACACACACACACACACACACACACACACACAGATTGACAGGAGCCGCAGTGGGGTTGTAAAGCAGTCAATGGGGTGTTAAATGTGATGAGAGCAGTGCAGGCTGATCGTGGTACAGTGCTGATCCTGTACCTGTCCGCTGCAGGCAGAGGGATTACCAGCTGCATGCCGGTGTAATGCTGGAGTTGTGATGGATGAGGCTGGCGAGAGTCTATTCCATTAAAGCCTGATTTATACTTGGTTGCCTGTTGGTGTTGCATACTGTAAAATAGCAGATATACAAGCTCACAATCACGGGTGCCGAAATGTGTGCACGGCTGCACGCACATCTTTTATTTAGATAGATAGATCTATCTATGTCTGTCTATCAGTCCCTCCTGGTACACACACATCAAAAGCAGGCTACCAGAATTTATTGTCCCTCCATCGCTAGTGCCCTCTCTCTGTCTCTCTCGTTGACTGTTCCTCTCCACTCCCTTGAGTTGGTGCTGCTATCTATCTATCTATCTATCTATCTATCTATCTATCTATCTATCTATCTATCTATCTATCTATCTATCTATCATGGATTGGCAATCTATGACATGCATGGATGTGCAGTTGTGCACTGTGCGTAAAACACACCAGAATGACCAGATGCCCAGAGTCAATAGCATAATTATTATAGGTGTGTGTAGACACTGCGGATTGTTAAAACCTGATGGGTGAGCTACTTTAACTTCAGTGGGTGGGCTATCAAATTAATGTAATGTAAATTTGGCCCGCACAGCAGCCGCATGTCGCGGGTGCTCGTAATAATTTGTCAAGGGTGTGCCGGCGAGTAGGCAGGCACCCGCAGGAAAGGCGCCTATGCTCACAATCCTTTTTGTTGTTGTTGAAGGAACTGAATTGAGCGTAATGGTAAATCAATTCCTGTGCAAGAGAGATTAGACATCAATTGCACTCTAGTAATGAATGAACCATATACCATCATGTCTGTGTAATATAAGGCCACGGTCTCACTATAAGGGAGAGGCAGAGAAAGCAGATTGAGACACTACAGGCTGTTGCACTTTCTATGTGTGTGTCCTGCTGCAAAGGATGTCTCCCCTTGCAGCTTTTACAGCAAACCACACCCCACTGCCACAGTGCCACAGTGACCCATGCAGAGTTTCCGCTCGGTTCAGTTTGGTACCAGTCTGGGAGTATTTTGCAAATTAGGAAAATCCTGGTCATAAGCAACATATTCCAAATAAAGTCCTGTCAGTTGAATAAATAAGCATATTGTTGGCTTATTACATGGCTTTAAATTTGTTGCTTAAAACTGCTGCTGAATTCAAATGGAAATGTGTGTCTGCTTACTCAAGATGTGCTTTTCATAAGGGGCATGTGTAAGCGAATAATCCATTACATGTTGGAAATCTTGACACAGACTACTCTGTGTAAATGGTCCAAAATGAAATATGACTGGCGTGTTTGTGAAAAATGTCTATTCTGCTGTATTAACTCAGCTGTTCTGAGACATGTTCACTCAACTATGAGGGATTCCGGTAACCAGGGAGCTGGCGGACATTAGGTGTGCTGGACATTATGTGTGCTGGCTTGCAGGAGATCAATGATGGTCAAAGACCGATGAAGTCTTCAGGTTGTCTTGTCGGGTGGTGAAAGATTGAAGTTAGATTTACAGTAGGTTTAGGCGGGAGTAGAGAGAGAGAGAGAGATGGGGAAAGCTTCAAAGTGCTGGTCAGACACAGGGGAGAACAATACATTACCGGCTCCGAGTAGGAGGAGAAAGAAATAAGGAGAGGTTGCATGAAGACAGAAGAGAGGTGTCCACTGTGTCCTTAACAAAATCCCCATGTGTTCCTGGGCAGAGACGAAATGTCCCCCCCCCCGCTAATAATAATTGAGACGGCATGAAATTCAAATGTGGAAAGTGAAATATGAGGAAGATTAGCAAGAGAGAAATTCCACTTGTGAGATGTAAGTAAACCCATTCACCTGAATGCCTGGCAGAGTGGCTGAAGTTGTAGGCTTATCCTAGCCTGATTTCAGACTGACATTGCCTCCACTCTAAGAGATTTCCAAGGGCGAGGGGATTTTACTTTCCCTAACCAATGATCCATATAGAGATAAATGCACCCAGTTCTGCCCTCCATGTGTAAATTGGGCCATTCATCAATCAAATAAACATGTTTATCCCATTCTGACCGGGCACCCATTTTGGTGTCAGCATCATGTTATGCTTTAGCTATTTAAAAATAGCAGATCTACAAGCTCATATCGCGCCACCGAGTGGCGCGATACGAGCTTGTAGGTCTGCTATTTTTGAAAAATCGAAGAGCGACTGACATTTTTAGAATCTGATCTCAGGTCAGAATGGGTTAATCAGACCAGCGTGTGTCCGGCGGAAACCTTGTGTGAATCTGATCTCAGGTCAGAATGGGTTATTTTACTGAAGAATGTCACAACGCAAGTGCCTGTACTAATTTCCGGACTATAAAGCGCACCTGAATATAAGCCGCACCAGCTAAATTTAGGGAAAAAAACAAAGCCTTTAGGAGGTCCCCTAGTGGCCGTTAGCTGTAAAAATCACACCCGTGTGAACTGAGTGGTGCAACTCCCTGTGGGGGTCCCCGGTGGGTCCCTAGAACTTCCAGATCCACAGGAACACGCCCAGGGTGCCAGCCCGGTTCCGGTGAGCCGCCCTACGTCCGAAACGGTCGAGAAATTACAGAGTTAAGGTGGTTGCACACTGGACGCATTATTTAGAAAACCGCTAAAATTAGCATGAATTAGCATTTTTGCAGAGACCTCTCCCTCTCTCCCCCCCCCCTCTTTAGGTTTGGACATAAAGACATAGGTTGTAGGGCTGCAACTAACGATTAATTTCATAATCGATTCATCGGCCGATTATTTAAACGATGAATCGATGAATCGGATTATGGCACCTTTTTGCAATTATTTAAAAAAATTAGCTTCAAGTTATTTTAGGCATGTTGTAACTAACAATAAAGACAATAAAAATGAATACTCCTTAAAAATTAATATCTTACCCCCTTTTTTATCCAATTTGATTCCTACTTGTAATGATACTGTAATCTGTAATGTTGACCGTGTATAGCTGACTGTCTTTCTTTCCATTTCTATCTCTGGGACCCCAATTTTTATTTTTTTATTTCTATTGTAAAATCAATTTTGAGAGTCCATTTGGTTCCATTTTTGCATTCTCTGTTACAGACCCTTTAGGGTCCACTTGGTTTCAGTGGCGGTGCGTCCATAGGGGGCGCTAGTGCGCCGCACCACCATGCACAACCCCTTAATAAACCTTGAATAAGAATGACTGAGAAACGAAGTCTACAGCCTGTAATTTATTTAAAATTAGCAATCTAGAAACGTAAATATTATATAATATAAGTAGCCACTAACTAAAGACAGTGATTAAAAGTTGTTTTATGCTGATACGTTAGTATTAGGCCTCCATGAAATGTCAAATGTTGTTTACGTTATGTAACGTTTCTGATTGGTTACCGAGTGTCACGTGTTGGTGCGCGTTCATCTGTAGCCCTTAATACTCAACACTGAAGAGTAATGCATTGCGGTCCACATGTCTTCAATACAAACTATAGGCAGCCACTTGGTCGCGAAAAATGTGCGATCCATGACATGTTAATCACACCACTAAGCACTAGGGGGCAGCATACACATTACAGCACAGTTTGACAGGGACAGGTTTAACACACAGCCACAACAACATGCGCTAGAAATGAGGGATGAGACAGATGAATGGAGTCAGCCAGGTAAAGATAATAAATAATAGTTTAATTCACTTCAAATCATTTGCATAATGGAACAAGAAGAGGAAAAAGAGAACTCTGTGAAATCACTGCAGAAAACACCATTTGAGAGAAGGACACTGCAAGAAAAATTAAGAATTAAAGAGCTGGGTCCAGACAAACCTGATGTGATAATCACACAGCAGACCAAGGACAGAGGAAGAGAGTACACCAGGACGTTTTCTAAGAGCTGGTATGACAAGAAGGCTTGGTTGACCGCATGCACTCACTCCAAAGCATTATTTTGCTTTCCCTGTCTACTGTTTCAGACAGCAGGATCAGATCCAGCATGGATCAAGACTGGAGTGAATGACTTAAGGCACTTTCCAAACAAAGCTGAAAAACATGAGCAAACCTCAATGCACATGGAAAATTCTGTCAAATTAGCCATGTTTGGAAAAGTTAATATAGCTGCTCAGCTTAATGAAGGCTACAGGCTAGGGATCCGTCAACACAATGAGGAGGTTGACAAAAACAGGCACATCTTATCTAAAATAATAGATTGCATCAAGTTCTGTGGTGCCTTTGAGTTAGCCCTACGTGGGCATGATGAAAGTGCAGACTCAGTCAATCCTGGTGTTTTTAGAGGCTTGGTGAATTTTGTAGCATCACTAGATGCAGTTGTACATGAGCACCTGCAGTCTGCTACTGTGTTTAAGGGAACATCTAGTACAGTACAGAATGAACTCCTTGACTGTATGCTCCAAGTTTTGAGAGAAAGCATCATAGAAGAAATCAAGATTGCAGACTTTGTCTCCATACAGGCTGATGAAACAACTGATGTTTCCACTCAAAATCAACTGGTGATTGTCTTCCGCTACATTGACCAAGCCCATGTTGTACAAGAAAGGTTTTTTGAGTTTGTACCTCTCCAGAGCGCCACAGCTGCAACCATCTCCACAGCCCTTCTTGAAAGGTTGAGTTCCATCCTCCCTGAGGACCAGAAGAAGAAACTCATCGCCCAGGCATATGATGGTGCAAGTGTCATGAGAGGAGCCATAGGAGGTGTTAATAAGAAGGTTCAAGATATTTATGAAAATGCACACTATGTCCACTGCTATGCTCACCAACTCAACTTAATAATGCAGCAGGTGACATCTCGCATTTCTAAAGTTAGTCAGTTTTTCTCTGACCTGGGTGGATTCACTAGCTTCTTTTCAAGATCTCCAAAGAGAACCAGTGTTCTGGATAGAGTGGTGGCTCACAGACTCCCAAGAGCAAGCACAGTAAGATGGAACTTCCACAGCCGCACTGTGAACACTGTGTTTGAGCACAAAGATGACCTCCTTCAGTGTTTTGAAACCATTAGGGACTCAGATGAATTTGATCCTGTCACTGTGCGGGAAGCTGGAGGGTTTGTGAGGCTGCTGGAGGATGATACGTTCACCTTCTTCTTGGGACTGTTCCATCATATCATGCCTCATGTGGACATTCTCTACAACCAGCTCCAGAAGAGGAACATTGACACAGTCTTTGTCCAGAAAATCCTGCAGCAGTTCACAAAAAAAGTGCAAGACATCAGGTAAATATGTATGTTGTGCTGTATAATATCATTATTGATACTGTGTTACTGTCTGTGATCCTTGAATAACTTGTAACTATTTAACTATGTGTAGTTGCCTGACAACTAAATCTATTTTTTCTATTATGGTCCTGTTTAGGGATTCCATTCCTACACTCTGTGGAGAACATAGCAGAGCTGTATCTCAGCAGGAGCATACTAGCAAGAAACGTCGCACACTGGGACCAACTGAACTTCAGAGGATAGCTACAGAGGTGAGAAAGATGCTGTTAGTCTTTTAAAATTTGTATTATTATTATTGTAGTAGTGACCTAATATAACTGTCTCGTATTATAATACTGCTGTGATAATTTGTGTTGTCCCTAATGTGTTACACAGTAGTGTGAACAACCAACTCCATTTCTATTAAATTGGTGCATTATTTTTCTTTCCCTTTTTTAGGTGTGTGACACTATCTTGAGGCATGCAAAAGAGAGGTTCTCCTTCACCAAGCACCTAATCAGTGCTACACTGCTACAGAGTGACAAATTCCAAGACTACAGGAGCACTTTCCCTGAGGTAGCACTTAACACCACCATGGAGGCTTACCCAATGCTGAACAAGAGCAAGCTGAAAACTGAGCTGTCACTCATCTACAAAAATGTTGAGTTCAGGAACTGTGGTGGTGCTTTAGCTCTATATCAGGTCATGTTGGCGAACAACCTTCAGAAAACATTCTCAGAGACTGTAGCTTTGTTGAATATCCTTATCACAACTCCTATGACTACAGCTGAATCTGAGAGGTGTTTCTCAACACTGAACAGAATCAAAACCTTCCTCAGGAACACAATGTCAGAGGATCGTCTCAATGCAGTGGCCATGCTCTCTATGGAGAAGAAACTTGTCGAAAGCATCCCTGACTTTAACCATAGAGTCATTGACAGATTTGCATCTCTCAAGGAGAGAAGAGCAAAATTTATGTACAAAAAGTAAAAATTAAGCCATAAGGTGGCAGAGTCATGGCTTTGAGGGTCTTTTATAAAAGGACTTTTTGTTTATTTTTTTGTTAATGTTAAAGCCACTGTAGCAAGGTCATGTGGCTTTGAGCCATTGCACTTTTTTCTCAGGTTTGTTTCTTTAACCCATTATTATGGCACCTTTTGTTAGATTTTGGAAATGTTAAGCCACAAGGTGGCAGCATTATGTCTTTGAGACATTTACAGAGTACTGTCTGTTATGTATTTGTATTTACAAATAAATGCCATTCATTGAATGTGATGATACCTAGTGCATGTTTTCTTGATTTTGTTATAGCGCCCTCCCTAGGACAAATGTCACCAGTCGCCACTGCTTGGTTTACTTCCTAACTATCTATAATGTAGCTGGAACTCCCACTTTGAGAACCACTGTCCTACACAGTCTGTGTGGACACGCACGCACGCTCACAGCCACACACACACACACACACACACACACACACACACACACACACACACAGTATGCACACAAGTTACAAGTAGCATGCTAGCTGATAGGGTCTAGGCTCTAGTATCACATATTGCCAAAGTTAAACAGCACTGAATAAATCATTGTTAAGCAAAAACGTTCACGGAGATTCTGCTTTTGCCTTGTGCCCACTTCAATGCGCTGCTGAGATTACACACAGGTGGAACAAATTTGAGGAGCTAACGATCGTTAGCAAGCTACACTGCTAGTGCTCGTCGTAGCCAGAATGCAAGCTCACAGATTCAGACATTGGGGAGCATTTTTTGTCATAAGACAAACAAATATGGACAGTGGCCGTGCTCACAAATGCCATGTTTTGGGACCTGTTTGGGGCATTTTGAAACCGGTTGATGAGTTTGCAGATCAGCTGTTTTGGGCGCATCGCAGCCATAGAGCCTACGCTCTCCTCTCTCTGTGTGTGTGTGTGTGTGTGTGTGACTGTGTGTGGGAGACTGAAGTTGGGAGAGAGAGACTAGATGCGGAGCGCTCTGGTCACGTTCAAGACAATCTTGTGTTGTGTTTATACCGACCCGTTGCATATTGTTCGTTCAGCCTAGTGCCGTTACTGAACGGTAAAAAGAAAGCAGCTTTACGTTACATTTTAATGTTGGAAAACACCCGCGATAATAATCGATAAGATAATTTGTTGGCAACGAATTTAGTTATTGATTTTTATCGATTTAATCGATTCGTTGTTGCAGCCTTAATAGGTTGGGACATAAGGACATTGCTGTTCCTTGGAGTGGTTGCACCACTCAAAAAAATCCATAGATTAGCCGCACCGTTGTATAGGCCGCAGGGTTCACAGCATGTGAAAAAAGCATCGGCTTATAGTCCGGAAATGACGGTAGTTTAGATTTAGTTTAGTTCTGAGAGCGCAACACAAACAAAACAAGACACAGCGAGGCCTATGGATTGTGGAACATCCATCCTGCAGCAACTGCATCAGTGGAGGTCAACCAATCAGTGATAAAAGTAGCTCTGCCAATGCTCATGGATGCAATGACAAATAGCTCACACAGAGAAGAAGGAACATACATAATTATAGAAAACATTGCAAATACGGCTGGCTATAATACCTTTGTTTTACCTTTGTGCTTTTGAGCTAGGCTCTTGTGTGTTTTTGTGAGTGAAACCGGGTGTTGCTGAAAAAATAAATAAAAGCATTATAGTCTTTCTGATTCTAATTGGTTCAACTGATTTGGCTGTATGCCAGGTCACTGACTGGTCCTGGTGCAGTGTCAAAGCCAGTGGTCCAGTCCAGTGCTGCATGTGGGAGAGGCATTGCTTTGAGCTCGTCTCCAGAGAGCTGCTGAGTTCACATCATAAATTGAAATGACAGCCTCATCCTCCCACACACACAACGTCCAAATGATAAAGGAGGAATGTAAGAGATCTAGTGAAAACCCAGACCCCGGGTAATGAAATATGCATACCATTCTGTGTGTTCGTGTGCATGTATCAGTGTATGTGAGCTGCTCTGGTCGTTCATGTTGTAGCCTTTTGGGGTTTAACCCATTCTGAACGGGCACCCATTTTGGTGTCGGCATCATGTTATGCTTTAGCTATTGAAAAATAGCAGATCTACAAGCTCATAGCGCGCCACCTAGTGGCGCGATACGAGCTTGTAGGTCTGCTATTTTTGAAAAATCGAAGACACTTTTAGAATCTGATCTCAGGTCAGAATGGGTTAATAATGAAACTGTCAGGATGTAAGTAATAGACATTTTTAGAATCTGATCTCAGGTCAGAATGGGTTAAAGCAGCAACATCTTGGATGCATAAAGTATAATAAGGCCTTAACTCAGTGTCATTAACCCACTTGATTTATCAAGTAATCTTTTTTTGGCCACATACAGTTCAAGTACAAGTTGCAGTGTATACCATTGGTTCCCAAAGTGGGGTCCTTGAGGGAGTTTCAGGGGGTCCCCAGCTAAATGATAGTTTGGAACCAAATGGACCCTTATGGGTCTGTAACTCTGAGAGTGTATTTTACAAGGAGGGGCACGTTGCTCAGGCGGTAGTGCTGTCGCCTCACAGCTAGAAGGTCCTGGGTTCGATTCCCGCTGGGGTGCTGGAGGTGTGTTCTCTCCTCTGCGTCATCAGTGCCCATACCCGAGGCGGGGTTGGCGAAAGGGCCAAGTTTGCATGTTCTCCCCGTGTCTCCTAGGGTAGGTACCCTCACAAAAAACATGCAGTAATCCTGGTCTCTAAACTACCTCCCCCTGGCCAGCCGCCCCGGGAACTGGTCGGAATAACGTGTTCCTTACTTCCTTCCACGCTCTACGTCCGGCCGGGGAAACTCCCCTGCCAGGTGAAAAAGAAGCAGCTTGGACTCCTCATGCACAGTCGCTCTGACATTATGTACTGTTCCATGTTGTCTCTGAGAGCAGGAGAACATCAGCAGACTCTCCTCTCCTCTCCTTCCTCTGGGTAACACCAGGGTTTGGTCGGGATGCTGCCATATCCATTTTCAGATCCTTCCGCACACACATGCACGCGCACACTTTCCTCCTCTTGCCTTCTGGACCCTCCCCATTAGTTGTTCACGTTTCCATTTAGTTGTCATTTCTCTTCCCTTTTTTTATCTACTGTCTCACTCCTCTTTAATTGTTTTCACAGTTTGTTTCCCTGAGGCCCTTTCAATCCGAAATCCAATACATTTGTATTATTGTTCGAAATCTTAGCAAGTCTCAAGAACATTTACCTAGAGAGCAGCAGCGACCCAACCTTTCCCTCCCTGCCTGAGTGAGCATTTGGCGACAGTGGCAAGGAAAAAATAATAATCCCCGAAAATACCTCTTTACCTCCCTGTACTGTACGACTGACACTCACCATCTCTCTGACGTGTTCGTGTGCACCTGGCGCACGCACGCATGCACGCAGGGACAGAGTCCATCAACATCAGTCCAGTCACCTCACCAGCAGAAAGTGAGACATAGCTACTCATTCTGAAGGTTAGCTGGCATGGATCCATGTCTGGTGTCTACTCTGGGGCCCTGCTGTCTGTCTGTGCTGCTGAGGCACTGTATGATTAGTACAGAAATATCTTCAGAAATGTCTACATCTATAGATATAATCATATCCATATCGCCTTTGGCTTTCAAGAACTAAGTACTGTAACTGCTCTGTGTGGGATGGGACCGGGGTGTGGGGGGGGGGGGTGCGTGTGTGTGTGTTTGTGTGTGTGTGTTTGTGTGTGTGTGTCAGTGTGTGTGTGTGTGGTTGCATGAGCTTGGTCTCAATATCAGATCTCTATAGTGTTTCCTTCCTGCTGCCCACAGGAAACATCTAAAACCACAATGTCCTGACACACCCTCGTCTCAGACACGCTCGCGCACACACATGCCCGCGCAGTCGCGCACACACATGTTCACCTCACACATGGGAGATTTAGCAGACTGGACAGGGAGAACTGATCACATGTTTGTGTTTGACACACACACACACACACACACACACACACACACACACACACACACACACACACACACACACACACTTGCCTGGGGTTTTCACTTTTCACTCAGCTTGCTCTGCGTTTCTGGGATTACTGTCTCTTCCCCCCTCCCTCTCTCTGTCTCTTGCTGTGTCCATACTCCATAGTTGGTCATAATCAATTTGTGCTGATGTCGGGGATGTTCATATCATCTATGGCAGTGGTTCTCAACCAGTGATCAGAGGACCACCAGTGGTCCTTGAGGGGGTTCCATGTGTAAACCAAATGGTCCCTTACAGGTCCATTTGGTTTTCATATTGCGCTCAAGAGTTAAATTATTGTTGAACATCTGCATTACTTAATTTTCAAGAAGTATACACAATTAGAGAATATAGAAGAATTGTTATTTTGATCAACGTTTGCCTGTTATCTCTCCTATGGTACCAATACCGCATGGAATTGTGAACAGAATATTCAAAGTTTGGGTTCTGAGAAGCTAAAACTCATCAAACGTTGGTCCGTGTCTCAAATGCAGAATAAGTAATGGCCCCTGATATGAGAGAGGTTGAAAAGCACTGCTCTATGGGTGGGGTCGTATTCCCCCTGACGGCTTCACCGTATCCTGTCAGGCTTGTCGGGCCGCACCCCACAACTTACACAGCCCTGGGTAGTCCACCCAGCCTGGTGGAGATCTGCCCTCCCATTACTTACACAGCCCTGGGTAGTCCACCCAGCCTGGTGGAGATCTGCCCTCCCATTACTTACACAGCCCTGGGTAGTCCACCCAGCCTGGTGGAGATCTGCCCTCCCATTACTTACACAGCCCTGCGTAGTCCACCCAGCCTGGTGGAGATCTGCCCTCCCATTACTTACACAGCCCTGGGTAGTCCACCCAGCCTGGTGGAGATCTGCCCTCCCATTACTTACACAGCCCTGGGTAGTCCACCCAGCCTGGTGGAGATCTGCCCTCCCATTACTTACACAGCCCTGGGTAGTCCACCCAGCCTGGTGGAGATCTGCCCTCCCATTACTTACACAGCCCTGCGTAGTCCACCCAGCCTGGTGGAGATCTGCCATCCCATTACTTACACAGCCCTGGGTAGTCGACCCAGCCTGGTGGAGATCTGCCCTCCCATTACTTACACAGCCCTGGGTAGTCCACCCAGCCTGGTGGAGATCTGCCCTCCCATTACTTACACAGCCCTGGGTAGTCCACCCAGCCTGGTGGAGATCTGCCCTCCCATTACTTTTGACCCATTACTAGTTTATAATGGAAGTTGTATAACGCAGTGATTCTCAAACCTGAGATCAGAATTCTAAAAATGTCTTCTACATCCCGACAGTTTTCTGAAAAAGCTATGTTTCTACAGGTATGTCAGTGGTTCTTCGATTTTTCAAAAATAGCAGACCTACAAGCTCGTGGCGCGCTATGAGCTTGTAGATCTGCTATTTTTCAATAGCTAAAGCGTAACATAATGCTAACACCTAAAGGGGTTCCCGCCCAAAATGGGTTAACTCTGACGGCATACAAGTGGACCAAATGGACCCGTTAGGGTTCATTTGGTTCCTTCAGAGTTACAGACTTGTGCGGGTCAATTTAGAACTCCCTAATGGAACCCATGGGAGTCCCTGGACCCCACTTTGAGAACCACTGGCATAAAGACTGTTTCTCTAAAGAGCATGCTAAAGTTGTGTAACCCACTCAGTTTTTGACAAAAAGATCATTGTGAAGTTACAAAACTCATAACAAACCTTCACTCTCTCCTTTTCTCACATTCGCTCCCTCAGTTTTTCTCCCTTTCTCACAGCTGAGCTCACTGTACACTTGATAGCCTACATTTACAATGATAGCCATCGAATTTTATTACACGAAATGCAGACTCAAAATATTTATGTAATGTTATTCAAAATATTCACTTGGGGTAGGCTAATTGATGCGTCTTTCTTTTTTCTCACAAAATAAAAGCTTCATATTTTTCCCATTGAAAATACTGCCTACTGTCCATTACACGCGTCTGTTTGGCTCTGTGATTCCCTCCGTCCAAAATCGTGGGGAAAAAAATGTAAATAACAAAAAAAGCTGCAACGTTCCTGCCTTGAACAACCTGCGTAATGCGAGATCTCATTGGGATCTTTGCTGCATTTGCTGACCCACATCCTCTTCTCTGCTCTCTGTGTCTGTGGAAGTCCTTCTGTCTTTCATCCTTCCTGTCTCATCCTTCCGGACCTCCATCCACCAATCATAGACACTCAGTGTAAAATAAGAGGTGTGTGTGTGTGTGTGTGTGTGTGTGTGTGTGTGTGTGTGTGTGTGTGTGTGTGCGCCTCTTTCGGAATTGAGAGGATTTTGTCATTCCTGAGAGAGAGTTTTTGGCTTTTTGCCTTTATTGATAGATATTAGTGAAGACAGACAGGAAAGTGGGAGGGAGAGACATGCAGCAAAGGTCGTCATGAACACGCAACGTTGTCAGGCCAGAGCCTACAGTATATGTGGCATGCGCCTGGACCACTTGGCCAGCGGGCACCCTTGTATTATTGTTTATACTTATATGGTATATGTATAATGTCTTTGTACAGTATTTGTGGTTGTATTTACTATAAATGTGTGGTTCCATGTGTATCTGTCTGGATGTGGTATGTACGCAGGGGTAGACATTAAGGGAAATTTGACAGTGGATATTCAAGATTACTGGGGGGGGGGAAGCTCCAGACCCACAGGAATGCACCCAGGGTGCCGGCCCGGTTCCGGCGAGCCGCCCTGTGTCCGAAACGGTTGAGAAATGACAGAGTGCGTGTGTGTGTGTGTGTGTGTTAGGTTGCGCACAGGTGGTGAAAAACAACCATGCTGTTTTCGTGCTCAGACGCACCCAGCCAGCTACGCAGCCAGCCACACACACACATTGCTCCGTAAGGGAGTGGTTGCACCACTCAGAAATAAAGTTGTAGTTTTTTGGGGGGGAGGTCACTTAAGTAACGTTTATACAGGGAATTACTTGCCCCCCCCCCCCCTGCTGGGTGAGTGAAGCAATGAGAGAGGAGAGGTGGTGTGCTCAGCAGGCAACTCATTCATTGAATGATTGGATTCGGGATCACGTAACGCTTTTGTTTTAGCTGTAATTACCGAGACGTTTTCACATTAATGTGAAATGTAGGCATTTCCCCCCAGTATTATGATAACTTGTACTGGCCCGGACGATCTGGAAAGTATGTGTAAATGCTTAATTGAAAAAGGACGTTGGCTGTTGGCAGTTTGGAGTAAAAAATAAGTTAAAAAGGGCTAAACTATTCATTTCGGGCCATATTTCACATTGCAGAGAAATGCCTTATTGCCTTTATAAAATGCACTGCATTTAACTTGCTGTAAAAGGCAATTAAAAAACTGTCAACTACAAATACTAATTACTACTAGTAATTAGGCTGTTATGAGCTTGTTTTGAATCTGCACAGATGAGTACTAGAATCTATCCAGCCATGCCATCGGTCTGCTGACATGGCATATTGAAGTCAGTCTGTCGCATGTCACCCTTGTACAAAGTTTCAAAGTTATGTACGCTGCTAATTTGTTGAAGCTTTCACAACTCCGTTTCACAGATTAGCGACACAATCCAATAACTTCTTGTCTTGTCACTACACACACACACACACACACACACACACACACACACACACAGAGAGAGGGAAGGGGAGAGGGGTGAACTTTGTAAAAGTCATACTCATACTGTAGATGGATGGTTTGTTGTTTATTCATAGCACAGTGTGTACTGTACAGACCCTGTGGGGTGTGTGTGTGCTCAGTGTAATATGACATGTGCTCTGTTATGGTACAATGGTGTCTCTGTGTGGGGTGTTCTGCTCCAGGCTGACGGCGTACGTAGGTCTCACTCTCTGTCTCTGTATTTCTCTCACTGTCTCTGACTCTGTCATTCTCTCTGTTCCTCTCAATCTGTCTCACTCTCACTGTCTCTGACTCTGTCATTCTCTCTGTTCCTCTCAATCTGTCTCACTCTCACTGTCTCTGACTCTGTCATTCTCTCTGTTCCTCTCAATCTGTCTCACTCTCACTGTCTCTGACTCTGTCATTCTCTCTGTTCCTCTCAATCTGTCTCACTCT
The DNA here is from genome assembly GCF_964188405.1 of Protomyctophum parallelum. NCBI lineage: Eukaryota > Metazoa > Chordata > Actinopteri > Myctophiformes > Myctophidae > Protomyctophum > Protomyctophum parallelum. Next base: position 9,057,888 of record NC_139704.1, on the reverse strand, counting down.
CACTGTCTCTGACTGTCATTCTCTCTGTTCCTCTCAATCTGTCTCACTCTCACTGTCTCTGACTCTGTCATTCTCTCTGTTCCTCTCAATCTGTCTCACTGTCTGACTCTGTCATTCTCTCTGTTCCTCTCAATCTGTCTCAATCTTACTCACACTTTCTCTTTCTCCCTCTCTCCCTCCCTTCTTATCTCTCTCCCTCTGTCTCCCCCCATTCTCTCTCTCTCTCTCTCTCTCTCTCTCTCTCTCTCTCTCTCTCTCTCTCTCTCTCTCTCTCTCTCGCCCCCCCCCCCCATCCATCCATCCCTCTCTTAGAAAGGCTACTTCACTGTTCTTTCAGAGTCTTTGACATAAGGGCCCTCGAGCCAACGGGCCTCGAGCCAACGCACAGTCACGCACACACACAAAACTCCAGTGTGCTGTGCAGTCATGCATACATCTGACGGATTGTATCAGCTCTCCTACTGTGTGGTGATTGATGGAGCCTTCCTACCTGAGCTTCTATGCACACACACACACACACACACACACACTCTCTCTCTCATATGCTCATACACGTCACATGATGTGGTGTGATTCTGATGCAGCAGAGTTTATTTTTTATATGGCTCAAGTTCTCAGTCATTTGTATACGGTCAATTAGTATCAGAATGGGTCAAACTAACACTATAATGTTCAGAAGAATCTTCCGTAAAGCTCTTATATCAAATCTTTCATGAAAGTTGCAATTATGTCTTTGTTGTAATATAGTAGTAGAGCAGTAAGAACATGGGGTTAGAGTTGGAATAATAATACCTAAATATCAACATTCCACATTATTATGCTACTGGAGGGCTGTGTGTGTGTGTCAAACATTTTGCTTGGCTTATTCATAGCTGTTTCCGTCCTAAACTACTCTGCCTGGGGCAAAAAACACAATGCAAGCACAGTACAAAGTTAAGTTAGTCCGCTGTATGCAGTATGTTGTGTATGCGTCAGTACGCCACCTTTCATTATTTATTCATACTGCACCACCACAGGACTGTGTGGGTGTGTGCGCGCACGCTAGTTTAAATAAATAAAAATTATCCCACGATTTTGTAACCCATTTTTCACCCCTGTGTCAATTATCTAATGTGATCCTGGGCTCTACATCATCAGTGTTTGTAAAGCATATTTCTGTTACATACAGTGCATACAGCTCTGCTTTGATGATACATCATAGCTATAGTATAGAGGGCGAGGCTGGATAGTGGACAGACACATTGTGTATGAAAAGGATTAACTATGAACTAAACTATTCCTTCTTATCACATTTTTCATTAAATGTTTGAAGAACCACTGACCAACATACAGCATGTGCTCGTTAGAGATGCACCACAATGTTAGCCACTGACATTATTCGGCCAAAAAATCAACAAACTATACTTCTGAGGGATTTTATTTATTTTGAATACCAAAAGAGGATGTTGACAGTAGTTTTACCCATATCATGCTACATTGCAAACGACCACTCGAAAAACAAAAAAACACAACTCGGTGTTTAATAATTAAGTAATTAGGTGTGTTTAATTATTTACTTATTTACATTTCACTGCATCACTGGTGTATTTTTTTTTAAACCTTTTCTTCATAATGAAAAATATTTTTCCACTGGCCTATAATCTAAATACCGTAAAACATGTGATGTGCTCTTTCGGTTTGTTTGATTGGGCGTGTTACAAATTGATCGTACATGTTTTGCATATGCACAAAAACATTTAACACGATAGACCCCGGTGACCTTGTGGACATGGCTTTAGTGACCCTTTTTTGATCGCCTTCCCAGCGTCAGACCATGAGTCTAGGTCCTTCTCTTAACTGTCTCTCTCCTCTCTCTCTTCCAGACCATGAGTACAGGTCCTTCTCTTAACTGTCTCTCTCCTCTCTTCCAGACCATGAGTACAGGTCCTTCTCTTAACTGTTTCTCTCCTCTCTTCCAGGCAACCAGACAAGCTGGTGGTGGTGTGGACTCGCAGGAGTCGGCGGAAATCCTCCAAGGTTCGTGGTTTCACTCGCCTTCATAGGAACAATGTTCAGAATGTTTGAAAAATACTACTACTATAATAACCCATTTTTACCTGGGAACGATTCTGCGAATGTCTTCTAAATCCTGACTGTTTTCTTGAAAAAGATTTCTATGTCAGTCCTTCTCAAAAACTTTCATGTCACTTTTCACGATTCTTAAAAAATAGCAGATCTACGACTACAAGCTCGTATTGCGACACTCGGTGGCGCGCTATGAGCTTGTAGATCTGCTATTTTTCAATAGCTAAAGAATAACATAATGCTAACACCAAAAGGGGATCCCGCCCAAAATGGGATAATACTATCACTACTACTACAATCACTACCACTTAACTTCTACCGTTGTAACTTTACTACTGCAGTCTGACTGTGACCATGTTGTGCTGTCCTCCAGGCTCACAGCTGGCAGCCAGGCATCAAGAACCCGTACAGAGGCGTGGTGGTGTGGCCCGTACCAGAGAACATAGAGATCACCGTTACACTCTTCAAGGTACGTCATGTTGGGTTTCACCACCCAAATTACTGTTAATGTGCAACAGGGTGGTTCTAGCAGTGTGCTATGGAGGTCATGGTTTCATGTCCCGTATCTGCCCTGCTGAAACCCAAGCTCCCAACGGGTCACTGTTCTGTGGCTGACCTTGTGCTACGACTTCCACATGGAAGGTGGGGGGAAAATGTTTTTAACAAAGTAAACGAAGGTGCTCACAAGTAGATAAATTAACGGTGTATGTGAGAGAAATATATTACAGTCACTCACTAGAAGGTCCTCACAAGTTCAGTAATGGTGTGCATGAATGAAAGACAGTGTAACAGTGTGCATGAATGAAAGACAAGAGGTAACCAGGTCCTCACAAGTTGTAACACAGTTTGTGAACGTCATCGTCGAAAGAGTAAATGTAGTCAATGGAAGGTCCTCACGAGTCGCGTTTGCATGCCAGTGAGCTCGCACATGCAGAGTGTCTGCTGACATATGGGGCAGGGTGTCCAGTGTCCTGTTACCTGTTTCACTGTCTCAGACCCAGACCATGCCTTAAATACACAGCTAGCCTGACATTCATACTTAACTGTAGGTTGTTGTTGCATTCTGCTCTTATTCTGTACCATGCTGGTGTAGATCAGAGATTTGTCAAGGGGTTTTCAACCCATGGACATTTATATTGTGCTAATACTATATGACGTCCTATAATTATATTTTATCTCATGCTATAATGATGATAATATTTTGTCATGTAAATGTGTATAAAGTCAAAGATATTTGTTTACAGCCTTTCATAAACTTGGAAACTGCAGTGTGCTTCACAACAACCAAAAACGTTCAAAGAAAAAAACGTTACACAATAATGTCCCTGGTTCCAAAGTCTCGCACTGCTTATTCATTCAGCGCGGTCCCTCGTTCTGAGAACACCCCTGCTTCCTGTTCCAAGGGAACTCATTCAGTCTGTGGTGTGACGAGGCGTAACTCTGAGCCACTCTGGACAGAGCGTAGCCAGAGGACCACCACTGGTCCCTGAGACCACAATGACCCTGCAAACCAGAAGGCCTGCTATCTCCGTTAGAAAAGCCCTCCTCCACTTTGAATGAGCGGAAGTTCCACTTGAAAAGCCTAGTCTGTAAATCTCGTAAAAGGAGCATGGATGGTTCTCTGTCCGACTCAACCTCGGGGCTGATGGTTTGCAATGGAAGGAAAATGGTGGTTCTGGAAGTCGGCATCTTAACCACACGACACTATGAACAAGTGTGCTCTTGTTCATTTCTGAGGATGATACAGATTGGATGTAGCAGGTCAAATTATGCTGTGCATGACATATCACAATGAACCTTCCAATAGTAGTATAAAATAAAAAATAAAGAAAGAAACTAAAACAAATCCAGGACCTGTCAGCCCAGGGCCCTTATAATATAACAAACTGTCCTCTCCTGCTCTCCTCTCCTGTTCAGAACTATATAGAAGTGTCTATTTGTACGTCTCTAAATGTTTTGATGAATTAAACATGGTGGACCCTGTTGTAAACAAGTGTAATGCTTAATTGGGTCGTCCACTCACAGTTGACAGTCTTTGTATTGAGTTTGTGCTTGAAATGTACTGTAATTCTGCAAACTGTTAATACATATTTCAATCAATCAATCAAAATCAATCAATCAAAAAAGCTGGTTTCACAGTAACAGTCACAACAAAGCATGAGAGACTATTTCTATATACGTTACTTTGACTTACCTGACACTGTCTGTATTGGGCACACGGCCCCTAAACCACCCCAGCCTTTCCGCTGCCCCTATGCAGCCCCGAGGCCCATTCAAATGATATACCACCACAGCATTGTTACTTCCATCTCGGGTTAGATGGGCCCTCCGATCCAGGTCTGTCGTTTTGGAAGCAGCTGAGCTCAGCAGAGTGGAGCATACAGTACAGGCCTTCTTTTATGGATGCTACTAAATCACTGAAGACAACCTTCAGCGCCACCTGGTGGTCACCAGTTTAGGCTTTGAGTGCCAATTCTCCCATTATAAAGAGAGAGAGAATTTGTAATTCTAGTATGCATGTAATGTGCATGTCATCACCTGTACACCAGATTAGAGGAATTTTCAAAATATGGATAAAAAAAAATAATATATATATATATATACTGTATATATAAAACAATCCCTAGGGATCACGTCTTGTCGTCCGTGGCATCTGGTACATAATTGGCAATTAGACGTCTTGACGTTTATGTCTCTTAAACTGTAACACAATTGATACCCATGGATTTTTTCAGAATAGAGACGTAGAGTACCCAGCGTTTTTTGGACAATAAAAACCCCTCCCAAAAAAACCCAGGAGGTTATTTTGAAGACGTTTGGAGATGTCCTGGGCATACAATGTGTTAACTGAGACAGGGTTTCAGATGACAGTGCTACAGTTTTAGGGTCTAATGAGTGTGGTTTGAAATTGTGTAATTCTGCAGAGCAATTTAAAGGCGTGTATCAAATAGCACATTTTGCTCATTCATGGTTGTGTGTGTCACCATGTGTTCAAAGTGTGCATATGATATATTTATTTATGCGAGCATCACGGCCATCAAGCCATGATCCTCTGTAGGCATTCTCTGCTATTTACACTTATGTAGGTAATTGAAGTTGACATTGACATTTGTTGTTTTCAGGTTAATCACCTCAAAATAAATTGCCTTTAAACTCAATAAACCGGTTACATATAGGTTGAGTAAGGCTGTCCCCTGAACGTCCCATTTGAAAAATCTGTATTGGCATTGGGGACTCAATTCCAAGGTCTCCTAATGTAATGCTAAAGTGGATTTAGCTACAGAATGTACTACTGTTGCGATGCATTAAGGGAGATATGAAACACTGATGTCCTACTGACTCGATTACTGTGTCCCCTCATAGACCGTAAAGCAGAGTGCTTTGCAATGCTGTCTGACTATCTCCATTACTGTCCGACTGTTTCAAGTCACTGATGGAGACAGACAGACAGTCTTTCAGATGGAGACAAATTGACAGGTAGCCTTTCAGAGACATTTTTACATGGATTGAGAGGCAGACACCAGACAGAAAGGCATGGAGGCAGAGAGCCGGTGGCCAGAAATGCAGGGTTTCAGACAGACGGATGTACAATCTACATTCATATTTGAGTGCATTGTCTTTGCGGTCCACATACTGTAAATGTTAATGCTGTTCTTCATTAACATGCTGGTGTTGTCTTTGCAGGATCCACATGCAGAAGAGTTTGAAGACAAAGAGTGGACATTTGTTATTGAAAATGTGAGTACCAAGTTTCCCATATGTATGTCTTTATTTGATGTCCTACTGACTTTGTCTTTATATTTATTTTTTTCTCTCTCACTTATACTCGCTATTCTTATGTTTTCAGTGAAAGCCTTATTTGATTATGTGTGCAAGTGCTGCCTCCAAGTGGTTATATTTTGCTATTACACATGCTGGAATTCTGGATGTCAGCCCTCATGTTAAAAACCCCAACTGAAATGCAAAGTTTGCCACATAACAAAGGGTGTGTGTGTGTGTGTGTGTGTGTGTGTGCTTGATTGTTGGAGCGGTCTGACAACAAGTATGTTGTAGGGAATCTTGCAGCATGCACACTTCAGCTCACTTATAAGAAAAATGCACATTCATTCACCATACTAGGATCCCGACTTGATGTTTAATTTTAAATGATTAGACACAACTAGACCGACTTAAAAAACATGTAGCAATGGTCTTATTTTTAGCTATACACAGGCGTAGGCATGCATGTGTCACTCACAGTCCTTAATTAGGCTTGCTTGCAGACAGAAAAGTACACTTACACATGTGCACACATATTATGTGTGTGTGTGTGTGTGTGTGTGTGTGTGCGTCCGTGCACACACACACACACGCACACGCACACTCTCTCTTACACTTTAGACGTGGTGATGCAGACTGATGGGTTAATGGTGACGAGGAATGGAGGTATGTAGATGGATATGTTGGTAGGTGGGGGAAATGGGATAGGGAGAGTTAGACTGAGGCATGCTGACAGCATGGGATGGATGGATGGACTATTTGGACCAGTACCACAACCAGCAGCCTGGCTCATGTCCAACCATGAGTGTTCAGCCCATCTGTTCCCTCTGTAGAACACACGCACACACGAGCATGCACTCACGCACGCAGGCAGGCACGCACGCACACACGTGACACACGCACGCACGCGACGCGACGCACACACACACACCTCTGCCCGGAGAGTGGAAACTCTGTTCACAAGCTCTTTCCTCTGCTCCCGGCAGCCAATTCCACAGCAGGACAGGTCAAAATGAATATGAGCACGCTGGACAAATTAATTCTTTGTTCCTTGAATTCTTCGGGAAGTCGCACATCCTGTATGGCCAGGAATCGTTTGGAATTCTTTAGGTGGTTGTGTTGTTGGGTAATAATCCCAGCATTTAATGCAGCTGCGTCAAAATACCTCTTTCATAATGTGTGTTGGATAAAATTGTACCGGTTCTGAAACTGTGAAATTCTTCATTTATTTAGTAAAATGGAAATCATCTCAAATAGTTGTGTGATTTTCTGTGTTGAATGAAGTTGTCTGCCATGAGAGGCAGGATATGAGAATTGCTTTTTTTTTGGTCATGGACATGAAGTTAACTAATGAGCTCATTGGCTGCCACTGACCATATTTATCGTCATAATGAGGTCCACACTGCCAATGACAAGATTCTGGTCATATTTTGTTTTCCATGGTTTTACGCTAGATGGCGCTCCTTACTAACCTATGAGTCACTGTTTGACTCACTGACTGTCTTCCTTGCCAGGAACAAGGAAACCACGTGACTTGCGCTTGATTCACAAACACTCAACAAACAGCACTGTAATTATCAACGGTCGGTGGATCGTAGTGGACATAAATATTCTGTGACTACTTAAAAGATAAGAATAAACAAAAACTTGCTTCCACTGGGTGAATTAAATAATGATTTAGTCATTGAATGAGTTAACTCATTCAATGACAGATTCATCATATGACCACAAGCATACATATTATGTATCTGCATGTGGTCATATGATGAATAGTGGTCTGCAAGCTCACAGCACGTTGCATTGCGACCCGCTGTGACGCAAGCTTCTAGATATGCTATTTTGGGCAATGCTATTCCCCTATTTTTGACTGTTTTGACAATTTACATTTCTTTATAATTTGACAACATTTTGGGATTTATTTTAAAAGTTTCCACCTACTAGTACATATACTGACCAAACGAGACAGGCAGGTCAGACACACTCGGCACATACAGTACAACAGAAAGAGAGAGATGAAGGACAAGCAGAGGAGGGGGGGGGGGGGGGGGGGGGGAGTGAAGGGGAGAAAATGGAGTGAGAAAGAATGCCAGAGGGATAGAAAGAGAAGAGGGGGAGAGGTCTGGTAAATATGAGAGTGTGGAAAGACTGAGAGAAACAGACGAGAGGTAAAGAAAGAGTTCACAAAAACGGCAGGCGGAGGAAAAGTTTAGAAGAGGGAAGAATGATAGAAAGAGGGTGGGGGGGGGGGGGCAGCGTGAGGGGAGAGAAAGAGTGTGAGAGAGAGGGAAAAGTAGTTCCTAGGTTCTGCATACCTGACTAATAACAGAGTGATCAAAGCCCTGCCAAGCCTCTTGACAGCAGGAATGGAGAGGAGAGAGCAGGTCACCCTACACCTCCACACACTCAGCTGAGAGGAGGAGGGACAGCAGAGAAAGCAAGGGATGTTATGGGTTATTTTCCCTGTCAGGATTCCAGGTCGTTCATCTGCTGTGTGTTTGTTTTTCATCTGTTCCTGAACCCAGAGTACAGGAACTCTCAGTCACACATTGAATAACTGGGGAAAGTCGATTCGAGAGCAGGCACCAGCTCTACTTCCTGAGCCACTGCCGCACTGAAAGCACAAATGAGTCAGTCTCCAAACCACAACCAACTTTTTCCAGCCGTTCCATTTTGCAGTCGTTCTGTATTCAAATACTAAACTACAGGATGATAAAAAGATGTTTAGAAGTCCAGGTTAATAGACTCATGTCTGAATGGGGGTTGCTTCTAAAGGCATGCACATGCTAGGGCTTTCACTTCTAGTGATCTTTACTAGTCGACTAGTTGTTTAACTGCCTATTATGTAAAAAAACATAGTATAAGTATGCGAGTATAATCTAGAATTCTAGCTGATCTTGAGGCCTACAAAAAGGAGAAAAAAACGCTTTTTTCTCCTTTCTTATCAACTAGTACCAACAAGGTCAACTAGTGGATTTACTAGTCGACTAGTTTCTTAAAGCCCATAATGTGTGATTGGATGATGCTGTTAAAGACCTGAACAGACCCAGCTCCCCTTGATGACTGATTGGATCATGTTGCTGTTAAATACACACATGTCTGCTTAATACCTCATATAGGACTCTATATCCTATATTAAAGAGGACCAGCCGGCGAGCGTTGGGGTGGGCGGACCACATCGTCACGCTCATGTCACTATAACTCAGCCATGATCAGTCGGCTCCATTTGGGCACAAAGGGGTGAATGCCCATATACTGGCATATGGTGATGACAATGAAGGATCTCCACATTGGATTGGATCGGCGGTGCAACACTGTAGGTTCTGGCATCTATCGATGCATAAACCGTCAATGCATAAACCGTAAAAAAACCATAAAAGAATAGATCTACAAGCTCATAGCGCGCCACCGAGTGGCGCGCTATGAGCTTGTAGGTCTGCTATTTTTGAAAAATCGAAGAACGACTGACATAGAAACAGCTTTTTCAGAAAACTGTCAGGATCTAGAAGACATTTTTAGAATCTGATCACAGGTCAGCATGGGTTATATTGCTGAGGACCCGAGGGAGTCTGTCGGATCCATAAATCTCATTACTGCGTCTGAACTGTCTGTGTTCATTTTATTTCATCCCCATCATTTGGAGAATCTGTGATATCAATTTGACATCGAAGTACTGATTGATTGAAGCATTTATTAACCGTTTGCAGAATGCATGGGTACATTTCACAAGAAGGCACAACTCAATGCAAAGACTGTTACTGTGGATGACACACTGATAAAGTGAGGGGCGCTCTTATCATCATACATCTCATTCTGGCCAAAATAGCCGATTTGCTCGTCTACATATGACGTAGATTTTCCTTTCATTGTCAATGGCTGGGTTTCCCGAACGCATTTAGTGTATATGGTAGGCCTCAGGTCTACCATTCTGAAATTTAATGTAATAATATTCGGACTGCTAGACAGCTGACGGTAGGCTCTCTTTACTCTTTAAAAAAAAATATATATTGTGGGAGGTCGGGTGGGAATCAGGACTCAGAGTGCAGTATCAGGCGTTAGACACACGGTGGCGCCCCTTGTTTTATTTCAGATCAGGTCAAACAAAAGTCAGTTTCACATCAGAATTCATCAGACAACATTCTTTCTTGAAGTCCGGTCCCCTAGGATGGATACGTCACTGCAGAGGATGAGAGGGGTGGTTAGCAACGGTCAGAGCACAAGGTAAGTACAGGGTTGGGGCCTGAGACTCCGGTCTAGGCAATCTACCAACTAGACTTTTCTATAGCTTTCCTCTTCTTCTTTTTCAGGGTCCAGAGGGTGCCAGGAGGCTCCCCCGGAGGTAGGTACGATGTTAGGTAGCTTTCTCTATCCACAGGGTATAGAAGAGTACTTTTGAGTAGAAGTACTCGGATACATTTGGGCGAGTAATCAGAGTAAAAGTACTTGGTTCGGGACCGGGTGAGTATGTAACCTAGGGCCCCTTAGGCTCGGCCAACAGGTAGGTAGGTACACAAGCATTTATACTCTGATTTCTCTCTATATACTGGGGTTGCCGTAGCTGTATGTTACAAGCAGCCAGTGTGTTAACAGAAAAGAGCACTATATTTCTAATCACAGTCTCGGTCTTCTTTCACCGGAGTAAGGCGGGGCTCTCGCCAACTTAGTCTTTTAAGGGTTTAACTGAACACAAACAGCCTGTCTTCGTTCAACAGGGTTAAGGTGACACTTTAACTAGGATATGCTTTCTTCGATAAACATCTACAAGGTCCTCTTCTTTCACAGTCTTCAGGGTTAACGTGGCATAGTTAACTATATGTCTTCTCTTCAGTAAACATCACCAAGGTGCTTTTCTTCATTCACAATTCTTCTTATTATCCTTAGCTTCTCAAGCGTCTGTGAGTGCCTCTTCTTAACAAAACGTGTGATAGTGAGAGAACGTTTGTCTTACTGCGACCTTAACGTGCGGTGGACTGCCGGTTGATACGAGGGTCCCGTCTTCTGCTACTCGTCCCCGAACCGAGTCAGGAGGGTTTCCAGGTATGTGCGGCTTTCCAGGCGACACTTATTTATGGGGGGCACACACTCCTGTGTGTGCTTTCAGCCCCACTCCTACAAGCCTGATGAAGCGGAATACAAGACAGATTTGAGTGGCGGTACAAACAATCAAACAGTATGTTTAGTTCGTGTTGCTGGATCCATTAGTGAGAGAAGTGTGGACTTACCATCCAGAGCCAAGTTGTCGGCATAGTGACACTGCTAAGTGTGAGTGTTGTTTATAAAGGGCGCGGCTGACAGATTGCGGCTGTCGTTGATTGCTAATACGGGCGGCGGCCGGATTAGGCGCAGCTGGTTTAGGATCGCTCTGGGGAAGTAGACGGCGTCTATGACACGTCCGTGGGTGGAGCGCGTCGGCGCGGCCGGCGTTTGTCTGGTTGCCATAGTAACGCGCCCCTTATTCTGGTGGTACTGTGGCGAGACTCCACAATATATAATATATATACATTAAATTTCAGAACCAGGCGTGAGGCCTACCATTGTGTGGCACATCTATGCACAGAATGTCTATGTTCACAGGCTTCTGTGTGCGGCCTAGAGGGCATCTGAGCATGAGCGGCACTACAAGTCTTACACTAAATTCGTTCAGGAAACTCAGCCAATTGGCATTTAATGTTTGTGTTACCACAAAAAGCCGTTTTGTTCAGACACACATGACGTGTTCATTGTCAACGGCAAATGTGACAAGAGTTCAGGACAAAAAAGCTGTATATAGCCTCGAAACAAGAAGAACACCCGTGTGAAGTGAGGGGCGCTAATATATTAAAGTCTAACTCATGTTGATTAGGTGATGTAATGGTGATGTAAAACAAACTGTGCCAACACAAACATTAAACGCCATTAACAATAAAGAGACAATATGATCTAATGAGGCACATTATGACGTACATTTTCCTTCATTGTCAATGGCGTTTACAAAACAAACATTGAACTAAAGACAAACCTGTGTATAGGAGGGGCTGGCGCCCCTCAAAAACAGGAAATCTGGGCTCCAACTACTGAGATAATGGGTGCTGCAGAACCGAGGGCCAACGGAATCCCCCTAGTTACTTATAAAGACACACGCCCTGAAGTTAATGGTTACAACCAAGATAAACTGCTAGTTGGGGATGGCTCTAAAAAGCATGGGAAGGATGGGCAGATTGGAGCTAGGGACAGAATGAGAAACGGAGAGAGATGGAGACACGCATGGAGAGACAGAGTTAGGGCCGATTCATACTCCTATTTTACCGCTGTTTCGGCACTGTACTGCCGAAATTTCGGCTCATCAGAAATTTTCAGTAGCACCGAAGAGCCGACTTTAGGACGGTACCCGCCCCCCCCCCCCCCCCCCCCCCCCCGAACCTCAAATGACGTCACATAGTAGGCTCTACAGCGCCGAACCGACTTTTATTCGGCTCTAAAATAGGAGTATGAATGAATCGGCCCTTAGAGCTGCAAAAAATAAGGAGTTGAAGTGAGACTCATCAAAGCACTCCTGACCACAACACGCAGTAAAAATCCTGTTCATTTAACTCTGATTGTATACATTTAAGCAAATGGACCCGTAAGGATTTTACTGTGTACTTGTGCTCCAGATTACTCTTGTGTACGCACACATGTTGCCTTCCTCAAATTGGCTCCATGTTATGAATGCAAATGACTACAATATAGTGTGACATCGCAGTTGCAATTCATTGTTTTGCTTTCCCTTTAATATATTTTATTCAGAAATAGTTGCGCGAACCTCATCTATGTGTGTGTGTATGTGTGTATATATGTTATGTTATTATGGCCCTGAACTACACCATCAGACCACCAGAGGGCAGTCTACCCTAGGAGCTGTGGAAAGCAGCTTACTGTCTCAATTGTTTTGTCAATTATTTTGATCCTTGCTCCCAGTATTGTGTGTGTGTGTGTGTGTGTGTGTGTGTGTGTGTGTGTGTGTCTCTCTCTGACTGACTGACTGTGTGTGTGTGTGTGTGCACAGTACGAGTACATTGTGCATATTTGTGAGTGTGTCAATGTTGGTAAACATACTGCTTCTGTGCAGAGAGAGACACCAGTCATCTAGCTCAGGTCATGCCGCTATCTAGGCTAATATGTCAGGCAACGGAGCGCAGGAACGCCTAGGCATACGGAGGACAAGGATACAGGAGGGAGGAGGTGAAGGGAGAGGAGAGGTGAGTTGCCCTGACCTCCTCCTCATCATCAGGAGCTGGCAGAGAATAGAAGGGAGGAGGGGAGGGAGAGAGAGAGAATACGCCATTGTGCAGCAGCGCCAAAGATGATGAAATTCAAGATCCCCAGCGCGCCGTGGCTTCGCCTTAATCTGGGGGCCCCAACCTCGCGCTGGAGGCTAATCCTTCCCCGACGAATTATTGGCCCCGGCTAGATTGTATTTTTTTCCCCCCTCTCACTTTTCGTCATTGAAAAACGACAGTGTCAAACGCTACCTCTTCTCTCCTATTTGTTCCTCTGTCAAGGCCAATCGCATAATCAAAAGAGGACGACAGAGAGAGAGAGAGAGAGAGAGGGGGGGGGGGGGATGGCGGGCGGCAAAAAATTACTACACAGTAGTATCTCTAAATTGCATGCTAGCCTTGCCTTTCACCCTTCCTTCAAATAGGCGTACTATCAAAAAGGTGAGTAAATTGAGGGGTCAAAAGATTGGACAGCTATATTTGGCGGTATTGTGCTGACTGGCTCCTGTGTGTGTGTGTGTGAAGAGGGGTTAATATGCGTATGTATTAGTGTGTATTCTCTGAGCGTTTGCATATCAATCAAAGGCCAAGTTCACACATCTATGAAGCTTTGTTATGGGATTTACACGCACGCACACACACACACACACACACACACACACACACACTGTGTCTCTCTCTCTCTCAGGTCTATGACTGTTTTATTCAAAGTAAGTATGCGGCTATCGTTTCTGAATATATTTAACACGGTGATATACACTTTTCACACCACCTCTTGTCTGTTTTTGAGGGGCGCTAGCCCCTCCTATACACAGGGTTAATGTTTGTCTTTAGTTCAACGCTTTAGTAAACTCATTGACAATGAAGTGAACATTTACGTCATAATGTTTTACAACACCATTACATCACCTAATCAACATGAGTTAGACTTTAAAGGTATATTCAGTGATTTCACTCAAAAAAACCTTAGGTTTCGTTTTTGGCTGTGGGACCCAGCCTTTCGTCCAATCAGGATAGAGTCAAAAACGAAACCTAAGGTTTTTTGACCCCCAGGGGTTAACTGGGGACAGGGAGGAACTCCTTATATGGCCAGCACACTATATAGTAGGGAGGATTATCACAACAAAACAAAAAAAAAAATAAGTGATATTTGAATTAGTGAAATCACTGAATATACCTTTAATATATTAGCGCCCTCACTTCACACAGGTGTGATTTCTTGTCTCCACCAGGCCGAAGGCATGGGGAGAGATGAGAGAGTATGTTTTGCACTCCGTCCATCCGTGTCCGTCCGTCTGTCTGTGTACAGCTAATCTCTGGCACCGTTAATCAATCATCCAATTGCCATCCAAGGCGTAAGAAGAAATGGCACCCTTTTCACATTGGCCTATTATAGCGCTACCAGGAGGCCACAACCTGACCTGGCCTGGTGGAGACCTGTGCCCCGAGGGGCACTTTTTCGAGTTGTCTCTCTCTTTGACCTACCCCATTGTATTCTATCTATCCTCTCTTTCTTTCTCTCTCTCTCTCTCTCTCCGTTGTACTTTGTCTCCTCTCTACTCTCACATAAGTGTCGATTCGAGAAAACCATGGCTTCTCAAGGCATTTCAGCGCTTTACAAGGTGTTTAAAGCAAAACAAAACTGCTCCCTGTGTTACTGTCACCTGACTGCGTGCTTTAAGGCCCCATTATGCGATACACTGCCTCTCTCCCTCTGCCTCTCCTGTCTGTCTATGGTGGATCTCTTCCAACTCCATTAAGGTCCTTTCCACTGCCAGACCCCCCCCCCCCCCCCCCCCCCCCCCCCCCGACACACACACAGTCGCACCTTACATAGTCAGACATGGAGTACTCAGACACACGTTTCCTCTAACTCTCAGACAATCACCCCCCCCCCCCCCCCACAGCCTGGAACACATTACGTAGGCCAGTGGTTTGTGAGCTACGAGTGGGCCTCTGGGACGGAAAACACAATTATTTCAGCCCCCGGCTATTCACGCCGAGGTGACAAAAGCTGGTATGAAGTATGAAATCCCCACAAAGTTCCTCCTCCCCGTCGCCGATGTCGACAAATTGGGATTAATTTGAGCCGGGCCGTGTGCACACGTGTGTCTCCAAAAGTTCGCCAAACCTCGCACTTATTTCCTCTTCTTAACCCATTCTGATCGGGCACCCATTTTGGTGTCGGCATCATGTTGTGCTTTAGCTATTGAAAAATAGCAGATCTACAAGCTCATATCGCGCCACCGAGTGGCGCGATACGAGCTTGTAGGTCTGCTATTTTTGAAAAAAAATCGAAGAACGACTGACATTTTTTAATCTGATCTCAGGTCAGAATGGGTTCATCAGACCAGTGTGTGTCCGGCGGAAACCTCGTATGAATCTGATCTCAGGTCAGAATGGGTTAAGTACTTTTGGGGGGGGGGAGAAAGTTGGAGCCGAGGAGGACAGTACGTTATTGTACGAGGGGAGAAATGTGTGATAATCGTGTGTGAGACCACCTTTGGTTATAATTGTAGAGTATTCTTCATTATTCAACTCATGAACTCTAGCATCTATATTTCTTATACCAGGTGAACAAAATAGAAGATCTGCAAACTCATATACAACACATTGCAAGCTTGTAGATCGGTTATTTTAACCAAAGAGATTTGGTGGGGTGGGGAGTGAAAGGGGTACAGGGCTTGTGGAGGGCTGTGGTAAACTAAATGTATAGGAGATTAGGGACTAGGGAGGTGTCATGTTTGTCTATCTCAATTGATCTACTACGGTAATTGAAATAATAATCAGTGTTGTATTGTGGTTTGTGAGTGTGTTTTGCATAGGTCATTATTGTGTTAAATTGTTGGAGAGAACTAATGTCTTGGTTGTGGTTTGTGTGTGTGTAGTTGGATAACCTTCCTTATAGTTGAAAACTTGAAGGACATGATTCATTGTGTGTGTGTGTGTGTGTGGGGGGGGGGGGGGGGGGGTAGAGGGTTGTTTCTTCGTGAGGGATCAAACCACGCCTCATGCATGTTTTCCCAAATTAATTTAATCTAATTAATCGCCCTGTGGCCAGGCAGGCAACAGATGCTGCTGATTACGCACGCACGCACGCACGCACGCACGCACGCACGCAGGCTTCTACCTCCCCCCACACACACACACACACACACACAGATTCTTAATCTCATGATCATTAAAGCACCCTGCTTTGGTTCTAATATTATCAATTTGTGTGTCCAGTCCATCTCCTTTAGCCTGGCTACAGTGTGTTTTTGAATTTGAGGCCTGTAGTAATGGTGTGTGTGTGTGTGTGTGTGTGTGCTGGGGGAGGTAGAAGTGCATGAATGGTAAACAATGGGACAATGGACATGGAATAAGACAAACATTCAGCAAAAATATCATTTATATGAAACATAAATATGATATAATAAATATATATTATTATTATAATCAAAAATATGCAAACATTCTGTCTAAAAAACAATCTACAAGCTCACTGTGCATGGCACAACTCTGGGGCAATGTTCGGTGCAACGAAGTATATATAAAAGCTTAAGTGGCTAAACTGAGAGTTAAAGTAACACTGAGGATTTCACTATGTACGCATGTAGTGGTGGTCTTCTGGGACGCTGGGTGGTCCCGCCACGTTCTGTCTCCATAATAGGCTTACTGGTCCATAATCCACCACGCCACTGACACAGTCTGTCACATGGCTATAGTCTGCTGACTGGGTGTTGTACCACACCACACACCACCAACACCACACATGTTTAGAACAGCCTCTCGTCAATACCGTTGATTGATTGATTGAAATATTTATTTACAGTTTGCAGAATTGCAGTACATTTCAAGCACAACTCAATACCATCATTATTAATCTGCCAGAACAGCCTCCAACTTACTGTGTCAGGTTGGCTACATTAGAGCCAGTATCGGCGCGCGCGCGCAAACGTGTGTGCGTTTCTTTTGTTATATTTACATTATCAATACTGTAAAATCCTGAGTGTATGCTAATTTAATTCTCAGTTAGTGTTAATTGTCTCCACCAGGCCGAAGGCATGTGGGGAGAGTATGTTTTGCACTCCGTCCGTCCGTTTGTGTGTCCGTCGTCCGTCCGTCCGTGTGTCCGTGACAGGCTAATCTCGGCCACCGTTAACCCGGTCGATGCCAAATTTTGCACACACACTCCCTGGATGCCAACGATGAACCTCTGCCCCAAACTTTCCAGAACGGCCTGTTATAGCGCCACCAAGAGGCCGCTTTGTGCAAAAACTTCACCGTTAACCCCGGTCGATGCCAAATTTTGCACACACACTCCCTGGATGCCAACGATGAACCTCTGCCCCAAACTTTCCACAACGCTGTTATAGCGCCACCAAGAGGCCGCTTTGTGCAAAACAAGTTTTTGCACAGTACACCTACAGATTTTGTCCAAACATCACGCAAATTGGTACACAGTCTCTCTAGAGCCATTCAACGAAACGGGTCTTTCAGATTTATCACACTCCATCCTGATTGGTTAACATTGGCTTCCAAAGTTCACAGGAGTGCTCAGTTCAAACAAAATGCTGCAAATCATGAACACATCGCGTGATTTCCGTGAAATTGTGCACCCACATTCCCACTAGGCCGAGGACGAAATGCCACATGAACAATTTCAACTCAGCCTCAAGGTGGCGCTATAACTGGCCGAAAAGTGTTTTTACCTCTAACTGCACGGATCTGTGGATAACCTGGTGGAGACCTGTGCCCGGAAGGGCACTTTTTCTAGTTTAATGTGTAACTGAGAATTAAATTAGCATAAGGATTTTTACTGTGCACTGCATCTTCCACACTTCTAAAGTCTCTCTCTCTCTCTGTGTTTCTTGTGTATTGTCTTACTGTGTATTGAGTTCTCTGTCCTGAATGTCCTTGTCTCACTCGTTTGTAAGTTTAAAACACCCGTCAAGCTCCCTGCTTGTGTGTATCTCTATGTCCGTCTCTGTTTGTGTCTTTCTTCCTCTCTCTCTGTGTGTGTGTGTGTGTGTGTGTGTGTGTGTGTGTGTGTGTGTGCGTGCGCGTGCACATGCACATTTTCCTCGTGGTGTGTCTTGTGACATCTGTGGTGGTGCCAGCCATGACCAGGCTCAGCGGGCTGTGCGGTCCCGTACGTGCACATGAAAGACAGGGTCAGAAACCAGGTCTCTCTCTCTCTCTCTCTCTCTTACACGCACATGTGCGCACCTGCATGCACAAATCAAACACAACACAGACATGCACCACACCCACACATATTGAGACAAACAATCATCCATACAATACACATACTATTACATACAGATATAGTCATGCATGAATACACACACACACACACACGTAAGGGTAGGTCGTTTTTTTTAACACAGTTTGTCAAACGCAACCATTTCAAAAGTCGTGACCTGTAACTGGCAAATGTATCAGCCGAGCCGATGCCTATATAGTGTGCAACCTCCTCCAGGTGAGGTAATCCGTGTGCTTTGTCCCTGTACAGACGGCTAATTACTATGACAATATGGAGACTTGTGTTGATGTCTGTGGCCAGTACCATCTGGGGAACCAACTGTACTAGTGAGCCTGTTGTGTGTGTGTGCGTGTGACTGTGTGTGCGTGTGTGTTTGTGTGTGCATGGCAGTCAGTCAGTCTGTGCTCTATGCAGCAGCCTGTTTCTCCTATGACTCCTCTTACTACCGTCTCCTCCTCCTCCTCAAACCACTTTCCTCCAGTCGGCCTGATGTTGGCCTAAAAAACACTCACGTACATGGGTTGTCACCGTAGGCTAGCACAATAAACAATTGTTGTATAAACAATACTACTATAGAAAGAAAATACACTTGATACCTCAAAAAGTCCTTGGCACACAAAGATAGGTTATTATATTCATAGTTTTCTGTTCACATGAGAACGTCCACATTTTGACTTGATTGTTTAATGTTTTTGACCCTATGCCCAGTCTGTTTATGTGTAATAGCGAGGATTTGATTGGCTGAGCACCCCATAGCGATGATTTGATTGGCTGAGCACTCCATAGCGATGATTTGATTGGCCGAACTATGTACGTATTCAGGATAAAAAGTGATGACGCCGCAAGTGATTGGCTGGAATGTGATGATGTATGATGACAAAAGCGCCCCTCACTTCACACGGGTGTGATTCTTTTTTATTTATACAATAAAAATGCCTAATTGTTGTGTTGACAATCAAACTTTTTGTTACCACCACGCTCTGACTCCTCTGGTGCAATATCCTCTTATCAACAACCCTCGGAGTGGCAAGGGTGAGTTGACCTTTTTATTATTTCTTACATTTCTCTAAAATGATCAAACGTTTGGGATATCCAGCAATAATAAAGAAGTCAACTCACTCTCACCTTTTACCTCATTACTTTTATAACGGTTATGTTGAGCACTATTGTTATTTACCTAATACTTTTCTTTGAATCCATACATATTTCATTCATTCATATACAAAAAGAGTAAAAAAAGTACCAGCCGCAGGTCGAGGAATAGTGGTTTTACTACCTGTTGTTTCTTCGCAGCCTTGGGTTGAAAATCTAAACATGTCTTCTCAATCCTAACCGTTCTGTTTAGTGTAGTTTCATTTCTAATATCAGTGCTGCTCAAAACATTTTCATGTCAAGGAACCCCAAAATGATTATCCCATTCTGACCTGAGATCAGATTCATACGAGGTTTCCACTGGACACACACTGGTCTGATTAAACCCATTCTGACCTGAGATCAGATTAAAAAAATGTCAGTCGTTCTTCGATTTTTCAAAAATAGCAGACCTACAAGCTCATATCGCGCCACTCGGTGGCGCGATATGAGCTTGTAGATCTGCTATTTTTCAATAGATAAAGCATAACATGATGCCAACACCAAAATGGGTGCCCGGTCAGAATGGGTTATGTACTTGGCCACGGACCTCCATCTCAAAATATCTTTGATAGAAGCAAAGATTTGAGTTAGAAATGTTCGCTTTAAATATATATTTATATATTCAAAGATTTGAAGGTTTTAAGATTTTTCTAAAATAAGCTCATATGCTTGTAGATCTGCTATTTTTAAATAGCCAAAGTATACAATAATTACACGGTTGTTTAAGACAATGCAATTTGGTTAACCCATTCAGAGATTGAATGGGTTAACCGAATTGGATTGTCTTATATACTCGTTATTAAAACATTGTATATCAAACGAGTATCAATATTGTTTTGTACAACCGAATCCTACACACGCATGTACCGTAGATATACATGCGCAGTTGTGCACATATACTGCCAAACATATACAGGCCTACTAATACACATGCCAGTACACTAACGGCATGCATGCAATTGCACATACAGGTAGACATTTGTTTACATGCACGCATGCACACGCACGCGCACACATAAGCAAGCAGAGTTCAGTAGAGGTGTTAGTTGTATCAGGTTTTTGGGCTGGTGTAAAATGAGAGAGACCGAGACAGAGACTGAGATGCCAGTTCCTTGGCGGATCCTCTGAGCTACCGTCTGTCTGTGACTCTGTGGTGCCAGCCTGACTAGACTTGTGCCATTTGGCGTTTGGATCGTATATCAGAGATTGAAGTGATGATCGCTGATTGCTTCTTCCTATGGTGATACTGAGGAGTCAGGACACTTTAACTAACTCACATTTAGGGCTAAGATGTCATCTCTAGAGTCTGCACCCTGCTGTGAATTCACGGGCCTACGAAAACATCCCATTGTTGCTGCATTCATGGGCCCGAGACATAAAGTTATGAAACCCAAAGTGACCGACGGAATGGAGCTGGATCGGATCTAGACCGGTTGTAGGTTCACCGTCGTTGGAAGAGCAGCAACGAGTGTTTTTCAGGTCATAACCGAGCATCGCGTCATTGGTCAGTCTCGACCACCTGTCCGTGTCATTTCATTGGTCCTGGCCCATATCAGTTTTAATCTGTGAGGTGGTGAACTTGTCTCCACGGTGGTGCCTCACTTCCTGTCACCTACCCTCTGCCTCACCCCTAGCCTATCTCTCCTTTCTCCTCTACCATTCTCTCTCCTTGTTTTTAGCGTTGGGTGAGGGGCGGCGGCGGCGGCGGCGGGTGGGGTGTCACATCACATGCAGGGTGGCACGGGCGCTAGGGGATCTGTGATTGGACGAGGGCAGGACAGGTTTTATCTCCATCGCTCAGGTATTTATTTTTCCTGGGAAGCGTCTTAAGATGGCTGCCCGTGATGGAGACAGACCACTGTGGCCCACAAAACACCAGCCCTGCCAAATCCCCCTGTTTAACCACAAGCTTGACCCACGTGCCCTGGGTGTGTGGAGGATTGTGTATGTGTGTTACAGCATGCTCGTGGGTGCTTGTGAACTTAGGTTAAGCATACTTGTGACTTCTTTGACTTTATCTTGTCTAAATCCCCTCATTGTGTGTGTGTGTGTGTGTGTCTTACCATTCATAGTGTGTTCAACTGCGCATGCACATGCTAACACTTGTGCATACAGCCACACACACACACACACACACACACACACACACACACACACACACACACGCATACAGGAGACTGTTCTGCTGACTGATATTGAATAGGGTCTCATGACGTGCTCTGATACCAGTCATGAACTAAACACTGAGAGTAAGACACTCACTCACTCACTCACTCATGTGCACACACGCACTGCCCCCTGCTATCTCTGTCTGTCTCTCTGGGTGTTTAGGATGTAGGCTAAATGTCTTATCAGACTGGGGAGGACAGGATCAGGAATCTACAGTGACTCAAAAAAAGAAAAGTCTTCCAGAGAATCTCAGTAATTGATGTGTGTGCAGTGAGTCGCAGTTTTAGTTGGAATGAATGAATGTCAGAAATAAAATATCTGGGAATGTGTGTTGGTGGAATGTGTGTTGGTGGAATGTGTGTTGGTATGTGTGTTGGTGGAATGTGGAATGTGGAATTGGTGTGTGAGAGAGAAACAGTCACATGTAAATGCACATTATACACAGAATTAGTGATCCCTTTTGTTCTTTTGTGTGGAAGGCACACACACACACACACACACACACACACACACACACACACACACACACACACACACACACACACACACACACACACACACGCACCAGCTCCTTATTCAATCCCTGCACTAATTCCCCCTTGGTAGAAGGTGTTCATTGTTTCTCTTTCCCTCTAATCTCTCTCTCTCTCCCTCTCTTTATTTTTAAATCCATATTAGATTCTCTTTGACTCGGCCACAATCAGAAGCACTGAGGCAGAGCATCACCCTGCTAATGCTCTTTGTCTCCCCAGATTTGTCACTTAGCGCCGAGGCTACACCTTTGTGACGGGGCGGAGAGGCGAGGCTCTCATCGAGGGCTGATTGTTTCTTGTCACAGGCCCATCTTAACCCCTCTACACCCTCCTCCTTAAGCAAATCAGCTTTTCCTTTGGATTAGGTCCCCGTATCATAGCCCTGTCAGATCTCAGCTATAGGCACTTGGTGCTTTCTCTAAAATAAACAAGATTCTTTGGTTGGGAAATAAAGTGGATGCGGTGCCGCGGAATTGAACACCCAAAGTGTGTGTGTCACAGTACAGATCCCTTGTGCTGCAATGTTATCAATTATCACAAGATCTGAGTTTTAGCAGGATAATTACAGCTCTAGTAGTTGTGCGCATCTCTATTCTGTTTTGAGACTGCAGATCCCTATGGTAACTGGTGCATTTATATAGCGCCTTTATCCAAGGTACTTTACAGAGATTGTGCATTACATTCACCCATACACATTCACACACACCGATGCCGGAGGAAACCATGTAAGGCACCAACCTGCACATCGGGAGCAATTTGGGGTTCAGAGTCTTGCTCAAGGACACTTCGACACTAACTCAAGGGAGCCCGGGTTTGAACTGGGAACCTTGCGGTCTCCATCCGGTCACTCTACCCCTGAGCCATCGCCACCCCATGGGACCTAGCCTGGCACTGAGTAGATATTAGTCTGGAACTTAGGTCTGTATAAGATTTATTTCTAAGGAGCGTTTACAAACCGATTCCAACACACGTCCAATGGGATCACTGAAAAAAGTCCTTTCGGTCTTGTTTCCAGTCAGGTCCTGGGTATTCAATTCATAATCATGGTAACCCACAACTCTGGGGTGAGCGAAATGTAATTCAAACTGAGTGCCAGACCAACCTCCCCTGGGATTCCCCCCCGCCCCCTGTGGGAGATTTGTCTGGTTTCCAGGCTACTTTATATGCGGGTTCAAAGATCTGCTAACAGCCAGAGGGCAAAAGGTAGGCCAGTTGAGCAGTCTCAAAATGTACACAATTACACACGCACCTACACACAGGACCCCCATCTGTAACCACCCCATTTCTTATTTCTACGCACGTACTAATGTTGTCACAATACCAACATTTTGACTTGTAAAGAATAAGTCGGGCCTAATCTGTGTGTAAACAAACAGATTTTGGCCAGGATCTTCGTTTGCCAGTGTCAATTTGGAGCAATGTGATGCCGACGGTACTGTAAATATGAACTGAAACCACATCGTAATGCCAACACTACTTCTGGGAAACGTCCTGGTAGAGTACTAGATCATTAAACTAGATGATGAGCCAGATTTCTTCTGCTTAATACAGTATATATTTATAATGATCCCTATTCACCAACATCAAACGTCAAATTCAGCTAAATTGATTGAATTTTTGTCTGACTAATTCCGGAAATTTACTTGAATTTAAAATGATAACGGTAAAAGTACATTCTGTTTCATGTACATTGTATGTTTATTCAAAACATAAACATGTAGCAAAAAACCCCCCAAAAAACAATTATAACGATAAACAGCAATGATGAATAACTCTTATTCCGCTATGTACAATTACATAACAATATGCTACAATTACAACAACATTACAATTATAACAGCAATATGCTACAATTAAGCTGAATTCAAACTAATAATTTACATTTTGGTCATGTTAGTAGAAAAAGTATCTATGGCAGCGGGAGCACAGTCGGCAACAGGATAATGCGACAATGATGACGTGTATAAATGTGTTACATTTTACCGTGTCTTAATCTGCAAAACTAAAATGGTGGTTGTACCGTTACGCGCTCTCGTTCTGTGTCTCAGTGGGAGCCGAGTGTTCGTATAGGAAGTGGTCAGCAGTTCTCTGGGCATCCATTACTGCTGCTCTGCCCCCCCCCCCCCCCCCCCACCACCACCCCCGTGGTCCACAAGTCATTACAAAGCCAGCAGCCAAGCTGCAGTCCAGGCCACAGCAGCAACAACGTTTCCTCTGCAGCCATTTACCTCCCCAAGCTGTGGCGATAAAGTCCTCCACGGCCACATAGCCATCAGCCTGCTACGCGCAAATCTGGACTTCTGATATCATCCCTAGATAGGTGGGAGTAGTGGCTTCTGAGGTGTGTGTGTGTGTGCTGATGTTATTGGTCATTTTGGGTTCCTTTAGGATGGTCCTATTAGGTGAAATTGTGGGAAAAGCGATGAGCGGGCACTTCTTCAGCCAGGCTCCAACTCTGGATGTAATGCTGTCAACATTTCATTATCTCTCAGGCCCTCTCTCTCCTTCTCCCAATCTCTTCTTCTGCTCGCTCTTTCTCTCTCTCTTTAACTCTATCCGCTCTCACTCCCTACGCTTGAAGTGCTGTATATTTGAACTTGGAGCCTGTTTGCTGCTGAATGTTGAAAAATAATTGGACAAATTGACCCTTTTCAGAGCAGACATTTTGACGTGGTCTTGAGTCCATGGCTTTATGCATAAGCTACTGTACATGTTAACTTTAGACTTTCCCTCCTGTCCATGCATTATGTCTGTGTGTCTGTGAGCAGCTCATCGTGGACACTGCTGAACGGTGTGAAACTTTGCATGTACTCTCCCATTAGGCCAAGGAAGAATCTCCACCCCGTAGTTTGGCATATACAGTAACTCTTGAACCGTAGGTCGCACAATCGATTTTTTCTTCTGGATTTCTTGGATCATGACACAACTTGAACCGCAGGTCGCACAATCAATGTATTTTCTCCTGGATTCTTTGGGTCATGACTCATGACGCAACTCCCCATATAGACCGCAGCCATTTCTGACTGACTACATTTTTTGTATTCTTCAAAACACACCTTTTCCTACTACTCCTACATACTGCTATTTTCACTGGTTGCCTTTATTTATTAAAAATCACACCCGTGTGAAGTGAGAGGCGCTATATATATATACATATTTTATTATGTAATTATCAGAAAAAACAAACATGGACAAAACAAACATTAAACTATGTCCATGTCAATGGCGTTTTTAATATTTGTTTAAGGGAAAACAAACATTAACCCATTCTGACCGGGCACCCATTTTGGTGTCGGCATCATGTTATGCTTTAGCTATTGAAAAATCACACACGTGTGAACTGAGTGGTGCAATTCCCCCCCCCCCCCCCCCCCCTCTCTCTCTCTCTCTATCTCTCTCTCCCATTAGAGTCACTACCTCTCTCACTCTCTCTCATTAGAGTCACTACCCCTCTCACTGTTTCTGGCGCCCCCTACTGCTATTTTTAAGTCACATACTCATGCTCACACACACACACAGACACACAGACACACAAACACGTACGAGGACATTGCAAGCTGGTTGTAGGAGTGGTTGCACCACTCAAAAATAGCAGATCTACAGCTCATATCGCGCCACCGAGTGGCGCGATACGAGCTTGTAGGTCTGCCATTTTTGAAAAATCGAAGAACGACTGACATTTTTTTAGAATCTGATCTCAGGTCAGAATGGGTCAATCAGACCAGTGTGTGTCCGGCGGAAACCTCGTATGAATCTGATCTCAGGTCAGAATGGGTTAAGGAAAACAAACATTAAACCTGTATATAGGAGGAGCTAGCGCCCCTTGAAAATGTCAAATCAAATGGCATGCCCAAAACAGGGACGCCAGGTTGAAAGTGGATAAAATATGAGCACGATGGGCCTGGGCCATGGCTCAGTGGTCCAGGCACCTTGGCTGGCAATCCAGTCTGGCAGTGTGCCGCGGGTTCGACTCCCGATCCCGACGGCCTTTACTGCATGTCTTCCCCCCCCATCTCTCTCCCCATTTCCTGTCAGCCTACTGTCTGTCCCTCCATAAAATATATAAAATAAAAGCGAAAGCCACAAAAAAAAAAAAAGTAAATATATGAGCACGATGGAATGTGATAGGACTTCTTTATTTTATGTATGACATACCTCAAACGGCTCTTCTACAGCTGTACTGTAGGTGGGGAGGTGACAGTGGAGTGGTGAGAATGAAGCCTATGATCTGAATAGATCACAGCAGTGAGCGCTCATCACGTATTGCCGTCTTGTCGGCTGTCTCTCGTTTTCCTCTGCCCCCCCCCCCCTCTTTCTCTCTCCCCCTTTCACACCTCTTGCCATATTTCCGTCCGTCTCTTACTCTCTGACTCTGCCTTCTCTGCTATTATGCATCCAGAGACCGTTTCTCTGTCCATCTATGGACAGAGAATGGACCAATGGACCACAATGGAAACAAGCCCCCCCATAGCTTTGTTTCCTATACTGCCGTATGTTGTTCAATTTAGCTATTAATCAATCCTTCTCTCAGTCTTTTCTCCCTTCCATCCAGTGCTTGCCTTCTTTCTCAGCCCCCACATACGCCTCCCTGTCCCCTTCTTCCTCCGTTGTCTGTCTGCTCTCTCTATATTTCCCCCCGCACGCACACACGCACGCAGGCACGCACGCACGCACGCACGCACTCACTCACTCACTCACTCACTCACTCACTCACACTCTCTCTCTGGTCAGCCTCTCCCCATCATCCCTTGCTCTCTGTCTCTATCTATAGTTTATACCTATGACCCTCTGTCTGTCTGTCTCTTTCTCACTCTCTCCTCTCTGTCCTTTCATTCTCTCCTCTCGTCCAGTAGAAGTGCAGAGGCAGGTCTTTTAGCTGCTGTAATTTATTTTCCTATTAGCCTCCTCTCTGAAGTGTCAGCGCTGGGTCTGAGAGCAGCACAGAGGCCCTGCCGACCGTAGACCCACAGAGAGGAGAGAGCACCCTGGACACACTGATAAGACCAGGGAGGGGGAGAGGGGAGAGAGAGAGAGAGAGAGAGAGAGAGAGGGGGAGAGGGCATGAGAGAACGTTGAGTGATGGCCAGAGAAAGGAGGAGAGGAAGAATAGAGGGAATGGGGAATGAGAGGGGGTGAAAAAAGAAAGGAAGTGTGGATGAGGGACCAAGAGCGAGAAAAGGACAAGAGTAGAATGTGTGAGTCGGAATATATGGTAAAGAATGAGGAATATGTTTTAGTCCTTTCTATTGAGTGTGTGTGTGAGAGAGAGAGACAGACAGACTGACTGACTGACTGACTGACTGACCTTATGACCCCTCGCATCTCTGCTTTTCATGTGCGACTACGCACACAGTCAGCCTGAAACCCGGTTCATAGACACACCCTGACTGTGCACTCCTGCTGGCCTAGGAACCGATCTCACCGAAACTTCATCCTGTGTTTCCACTGCAGTGTCTCCATTATAGGATTTAAACACATTCTTAGTTGACTAATAAACTGTAGGACTAATCAATTATTTGAGTTTATCGATAGATGTATAAAATAGCATGCAGACTTGCAGACCTTAATAACTGAACATTCTAATGATGCACAATTGGATGGCCATTGATGACAGCAATTGAAGGTTATATGGAGGTATAATTCAACAATAGAACTAAAAGAAAGAACTCGCCAAAATATACACCTGAAAGGTTTAATCTAATCCTCTCATTGGGCTTAAGAAATACAAAGTACAAATGGAATGGACTAAATGAATGTCCTCCGCATTGGAGCACTTCACCCTGTTCCCCTTCCAACACCTCATCAGTATTTCTCAGTTCAAGTCCCACGCCTATTCTCATATCCCGTGGTAGACAGCAGGTCGTCAGACAAATCCCCTGTCTCCTTTTCTCGGTGTCCAAATAGCAAAAGGACTCCACAACAGGCGGCTGGCGTCGGCCAAAAAACTGATATGGGCACACTGGGCACTCAGAGCCCAGGGATGGGCGTCGGAAGGACAGCCTGTTGGGATTGAATCTTTGTGAAGGTTTAAAATAAAACTTGGCCATTAGCTGTTTTCTGACCAAGAGAAAGAGCTGTGCTGCGATTCCGTGCATGTGCGTGCGTGCACTTGTTTGCGTGTTAGACGCGACAATAGACATGAAAGCCATTGGCACAGTCCCCTCTCATTATTAAAACCATTGTCATTGGAATTCACAAAGACACGCTGATAGTATTGCAAGCCTTTTATGTTCATTGTTGCCTTAAAAAGCAACACACACACACACACACACAACACACACACACACACACACACACACACACACAGAACAACCTCTGCTTGGGGAAAAAATAAATCCTTGCACATAATAGTTGCAGAAGAATGAATTGGTCTTAATCTGTGTGTGCGTGTGCGTGTGCGCACACACAGATGTCTGTCTGTATAATATCTATAATGCGGTATTCATAGGTGGTATGTAAAAAGGCCTGCTTTATCAGTTATCAGGGGAGGCCAAATTGACACAGAGGAATGGCTCCATTGTATGTGGAATCAAAGAGAGATGTGAACGAACTCGCTGGATGTCTCCATTTCCAATAACTGTGACCTTGAGGCAAGAGGAGGAACAGAACCACACACGTCTATGCAATGTGCTGACTGCAGAGTTTTAGCACATGTCCCTGGTTGAGGGAGAGAGGGCCTGTGTGTGCGTGCGTGTGCGTGTTGGCCAGTGTGTAAGGTGCTGTCTCAACATTATGCTGTTGGAGTGAAGTCGAGGTCTTAGCGGACAGTATTTAGAACTGCAACATAGAAAATGGACTCTTCCATCGTAGTGCAAATTCTTATTTAGTTTAATCGTAGTCTGTTTGGAATGACTCAACTAAAAACCATTTAGTCATATTTTAGTCATCTGAAATGTTTGTGTTAGTCTAATTTAGTAAATCATTTAGTAAACTATATTTTG
The DNA here is from genome assembly GCF_964188405.1 of Protomyctophum parallelum. Taxonomy (NCBI): domain Eukaryota; kingdom Metazoa; phylum Chordata; class Actinopteri; order Myctophiformes; family Myctophidae; genus Protomyctophum; species Protomyctophum parallelum. The sequence goes on along the minus strand of NC_139704.1, from coordinate 9,028,805 downwards.
GTGGCCCTTGATGGCATCGTAATGGCTGATTTAAGCATAAAATGACTTGTCTTCTCCACTAGTCCCCCTCTCTAACATTCTAGTTTATATTGTTTGATGAAATTGTCAAATGTAGTCCTGGTTTTAGTCACCATAGCTTAGTTTTTATTTAGTTTTGGTCAGTGAAAAATGTAGTTGATGATTTTTCATCATAGTTTTAGTCGACGAAATCAACGCTGCCATTGAATGTTTATGCATCCAGGTAGTTATCAGTAACGGGAGGGATCTTTGTTACAATGGGACGACACGCACTTCTATGAAGAACAAGTGATAATAATGTACTTTTTTATTGTATAGCTGCCAAACAAGAGTGGAAATGAAAGAGAGGACAAAAGAGAGAGACTTCATCTGAACTCTGTTTAATCAGAGTTTCAACAGATTCAAGTTCGTTGGTCTCTACATCAGCCTTCACTGTCTTGTTCCTTAACTTCCTTCTTTCTTCTCCTACTCTATTCCTTACTTCTATCTCCATCTCTTCCTTCCTCCCAACGTCCGTCTCTCTTCCTCTCTCTTCCTCCCCTCCGTACGTTCTTGTCACTACCTGAACTAGTAGTACTGTAGACAGACGTACTGTTGACGTGAGAATGCCAGCTTATTGGAAAGCACTGGGATCAATGGGGAATATTGATCACGTTTGTTCCAATTGAAACCAATTGACTCGTGACCTGTGTTAAAAAGCCATTAGCTGATTGGAGACTGTGTGTGTCATTCGCTTTGTGCATGTGTTAATACAACTGTGTGTGTGTGTGTATGTGTGTGTACGCACATGTGACTCTGCCCATACAAAGAAGAAGTCAGGTTCCTTTTTAAGCACTCAGCCTAATTAATCCATCTCTCTGTGACAAAAGGAACACACCCCCGCCTCTCCTCTTCCTCCTTCCTCCTCCGGCCTGTCCCACTGGCATTTTAGGGATGGGGGGGATCCTGCAGGGACGCCCCGGACCCCCTCTTACTCTGACCCCTGCCCCCCCACCAGGGGAGCAGCTGTGGATCAATCCAGGACCAGCTGGCATCAGGGAGAGGTTGAGGACTGGTGCCCTAACGCACGCACGCACGCACGCACACACACACACACACACACACTGTCGTATATACTTAAAATGTTAAAAGCAGGTTTATTTTCAAATGTCTAAGTTTTGTTG
>NC_139704.1:8977036-9027424 GCF_964188405.1 Protomyctophum parallelum | reverse complement strand
TAGAGCATTTGATGTGGTCAAACTAGCAATATCTTCTGAAGCATCTTCCATAAAATCTGTAATTGTCGATTATCGCATATGAAAGCAAAGGTTAAAGCCTCAATCTGTGATGAATTTTATCTGGTTGACAGCTAGGACAATATTACTAAAACATTATCATTTTACATTGTGTTGATTGTTTAGGAATCAGCGAGCGCTAGTGTGTGGGGCGGCTCCTTTCATGCCGTCTCACAGATTTCACATTTAGGACTTGGTCGTGCAAACATTTTCAGTCGTGAGATTTTATTTTGCTTTAATCCATGTGTCCTTGTCGACCGTTCGGCACAGTGATGGCGCTTAGTTGGCGGTAATGGTATCGCACTACTTGATACCTATCGAAATTGACGTCCGATAGTGTATTGAAATTACAAGCTTTATCGCGTTATTTCATTTCTCCCGCCGGCATGACATCCAACTTGCTTACTTTTTTGTTATTCTAACTACATGAAGCCTACTGTACTGTCAAGGCCTTGTTCACTGTGGCAGATTCCATGCCTACTGTCAAGGCCTTGTTCACTGTGGCAGATTTCATCCCAAATCTGATGTTGTATCCAGATGGATGTCAGATTGGTTTCCATGCAGTCTGAACAAGGTGCTTTTGGAATTTGATTCAAATCTGATTCACAAAATCATGTGGTTTTGTGTTGTGCTTAAGTACATTATATAGGGGTTACTGTAAGCGGTTACAAGCTGACATATACAACAAAAGGGAACTATAAACATCCAATAATCAATCAGCGCATCAGATGAATCACGCACAAACCAAATCCAAAGATAATGGAAGTAAAATAATTCAACACCACAATAAAAAATAAAGTAACAAAAATAATCCCTTAAGCACATCATTTAATCAGTTCCCTTGTCAAGAGAGAAGAGTAGAGGTCACCATATTTTCTCAAACTCTTTAAGCTTTAAGCCCAGCTCGATATCGTCCAAGTCAAGAGCACGTCAGTTCTGTCAACAACAGCATGGTCATAGTAGCATGCCGTATTGATTGCCACGAGGGTCGGACGCTTCATTCAAACTTTCCTCCAGGGAATGCTATAGGGGCTTTTAGCCTTAGGGCCCTATTTAGATCTATGGTACAAGGTGGGAGTCTAATGCTGCATGGTGCAATTGTCTCCAGTTTCGCTAATTTGACGGTGAATAATCGGGGGTGGTTGTATTGTTCATGGTTTTGTTTTGGGTCTGTGACATATGCACATATGGACTGGACCTCAAGAAAGTGTCAATGTATTAACCCATTCTGACCTGAGATCAGATTCATACGAGGTTTCCGCCGGACACACACTGGTCTGATGAACCCATTCTGACCTGAGATCAGATTCTATAAATGTCAGTCGTTCTTCGATTTTTCAAAAATAGCAGACCTACAAGCTCGTATCGCGCCACTCGGTGGCACGATATGAGCTTGTAGATCTGCTATTTTTAAATAGCTAAAGCATAACATGATGCTAACACCAAAATGGATGCCCGGTCAGAATGGGTTAACCCCAGCAACGACAGGCTGGCTGATCATTGAACATCAGCACTAATCACTTGCAGCTTGTAGACCTGAGGTGTAGTAAAGCGATCCGTGGTGGTCCCTGACGTAGGCCAGTGGCTTACCGATTCACAGTGGAGATGGTTTTGTTCAGAGTGTAGAGCTGATGTAGGGACATCACAAACACTGACCTGGGGTCTGATACAAAGGACAAGTCAACACGGTATGATCCTGAATATAACTCTAGAGTACAAACCGTAGACTGTGAAGGATGAAGGGAGCCCCGTTGCTTTCTATACAGCCCCGTTTTGAAGCCACTTTTTCTGCAAATTCTAATCCGCTATCTTTGAACTTCCGGTCCCGAGAAGAAAACCGGAAACAACTGCTATTGGCTGCAACAGCAGTGAGGGCGGGTCTTCACTCTGTAGTAGAACCAGTAAAAGCCCTAGAAGCATAATTTATTTTAAAATGAATGGGACCATAATTTACTAAACACATATTATGATGGAAAAAAATTAACTATTGATTGAAATTTGAAACAAAGTATTCATGAAAATGTTTACTAAGGTGATAAAACCAAGTGTAAAGAGTGCCAAAACCTTGTTCACTTGTATTGAGAGTAGATTCTTGTGGAGCCTGCAGAAGGTGAAATAGCAACATCTGCTGGGCAATTCATAGGAACTGCATGCTGATAATTACTTCCTATTTAGCCTCAAATCCATCGGAGCTTCCTCGCTGCCGTAGCTGTTAAATGTACTCAGAGTAATAGTTGTAAACTACTTGGAGTTACAAAGGAGGGATACATTGATACTGAGGATTTTACTGACGTACTATACAGAGGCGGGGGCAGCTTTATTTGGGGTTGACGCCTTCTTAGTAGTGGTTCATTCAGATACGTTTTAGTCTCAACCTCATCTGCTGGACACTCATTGTGTTTGCCTGGCCAGGTTTCTCACTGTATTAACAGCAGCGCCAACAGTTTGCACTGATAATAACTGTGTGTGTGTGTGTGTGCGTGTGTGCGTGCATGTGTGAAAACCCCATGGTCCTCAGTGATAAGGCTGAGATTGAGTCTGCACCAGAAAAATGGAGAACGAGAGCCTGTGTGTGTGTGTGTGTGTGTGTGTGTGTGTGTGTGTGTGTGTGTGTGTGTGTGTGTGTGTGTGTGTGTGTGTGTGTGTGTGTGTGTCTGTGAGTGATTATAGGGAGAGAAGACATCAGGTAGCGATGGCGATGTAAAGAGCCCATATCATCTCATCTCCCATGCATGCACACCTGTGTGTGTGTGTGTGTATTGTGAAGGGAGCTCGTCAGCTAGAGCTTTGTGAGCTTTTGTGCTTTAGAGCCTGGATCCTAAGGGCTCAATACACAGCAAAAGTATAATAATAAGTACAAGTGTGTGTAGCACTTTCCCTAGCCTCGACAACCTCGCAGGCGTATGCAAAGGCTAAATTCTGTAAATTAGATGGCAATATATTTTGTACTGTAGACATAGCATTCTATAGTTATAGTTTTATACTTTATACGTTTTATACTTATACTGATATTCTACTGCTAGACGGATGTTAAATCTTCCACTAGTTAGGTGGAAAATTGATGACTTTTTATGTATTTGATGTATGTATTTGATGCATTACTGTATGTGTTGTTCTTGCTTACTGTAAGTCGCTCTGGATTAACCCATTCTGAACGGGCACCCATTTTGGTGTCGGCATCATGTTATGCTTTAGCTATTCAAAAATAGCAGATCTACAAGCTCATATCGCGCCACCGAGTGGCGCGATACGAGCTTGTAGGTCTGCTATTTTTTGAAAAACCGAAGAACGACTGACATTTTTTAGAATCTGATCTCAGGTCAGAATGGGTTCATCAGACCCAGTGTTTGTCCGGCGGAAACCTCGTATGAATCTGATCTCAGGTCAGAATGGGTTAAGAGTGTCTGCTAAATGCCTGAATTGTAAATGTGTGTAAAGAGAGAGGGGATAAACTTCACTACTGTAGCTGCAACTACTGATTGTTCTACCCATAATCCTTCATGGGCCTTGAAGCGACATTTTGAGTGAATGAAGTCAACGGACCAACCCAGTGCATCGGTTTGTTTATCTTCAGGAAAATGAGGATGTTCAGGTGAAGAAAAGACAAATATTACAGTAGCAACAATAGAGACAATCTCCTATTCACTGTCAGCATGGTGCATTCACCTTGTGTTGGGCAGCCACCCTAAAAAGGTCTCCAACCGCTTAGTTTACAGACGAGGCTTGTGGGCAGTGCTGTTTCTCATACACACACACACACACACACACACACACGTAATTCTCCTATGAGCATTTGTACATGCACACACACTGTGCCATGTCACTGATTCTCTTATCACTGGTCTGTGGCATGTTTCCCAATTCCAATTTGACTGCTAGCCCCCGAAGCACTGCTCTGGTGTGGTGTGTGTGTGTGTGTGTGTGCGTGAGTGTGTGTGTGTGTGTGTGTGCAGTGTGGACTGTGATGGGAAATTTCTCATGGATCTGACATAGGAATTTATGAGGGACCAAATGATCTCATGTTTTTTCTGTTAGATAACCTTCTTGAATATCTGCTCTCTAGCAAGGAAAACGGTAAAAAAATAAAAATCACACCATGTGTGAACTGAGTGGTGCAACTATACTCTATGTAGCAAGATGTAGCACCTTAGCTTAGCTATATTCAAATGTTCTGCAATTTGAAAATAGCCGTGAGGCAATGGGGCACGCCGCAGCAGTGGCTCAGGAGGTTGGAGGGACCAGTTGGGAAACTGAAGGTTTCCCTGGGTTAGTGTTGAAGTGACACTGCAGGTCCAGTTGGGAAACTGAAGGTTTCCCTGGGTTAGTGTTGAAGTGACACTGAAGTTTTCCCTGGGTTAGTGTTGAAGTGACACTGAAGTTTTCCCTGGGTTAGTGTTGAAGTGACACTGAAGTTTTCCCTGGGTTAGTGTTGAAGTGGGAAGTGACACTGCTCCCGATGAGCAGGTCTCGCATCATTTCCCTCTGCTGCCGGTGTGTGAATAGGTGAATGTAATGCACATTGTAAAGCGCTTTGGATAAAGGTGCTATATAAATTCAGCATTTATCAGTTGTAGATCTGCAAAATTTGACAAATCTTCCCTTACGGGGGTCCCTGGCACAAAGTATTTTCAAGTTGGGGGTCTTCTGAAGACAAATCCATATCAATTTGGGGGTCCTTGTTTGCGAACCACTAGTCTAAAGCAGAATACTACCAAAACCTAGTATGATTAATTGTTAACCTCTCCCTCTCTCTCGTCCATCTCCCTCCCTCCATCCAGGAGTCTCCGTCAGGTCGCAGGAAGGCCCTGGCCACCAGCAGCATCAACATGAAGCAGTATGCCAGCCCCATGCCCACGCAGACGGACGTCAAGCTCAAGTTTAAGCCTCTGTCCAAGAAGGTGGTTTCGGCCACCCTGCAGTTCTCTCTGTCCTGCATCTTCCTCAGGGAGGGCAAGGCCACGTAAGTCTACATCTGTCTGCTCTGTATGTATCTTTATAAGGTCTGCAACTATCAATTCCTGTCTATTGTATTGCTTACTTTTTCAATGAATTTGAATAATCAAGAATGGATTCATTGTAATGAAGGGAGACCACTCCCAGCCGCGTGAATCTAGTTTGCGTCCGAGCATAGGCATGGTAACGCCCCGCCTGCCTCTGATTGGCCGACACTGCCCGTCTTGACTGTCCTCCGAGATGGATACAGCTATGCTGGATAGTCTGATGCGAGGTTACTCCGTGGAGGGAAATAATACAATGACGCTGTACGGTTTGATACAAGAGAACTGTCTAACTTGTACGTTTTATTTTTGTAGAAGAGGCAAACTAATGTTGTTTATGCCGTTTGCTTTGGTGGAATTTATTGATTGAACACACGTGTACGTTGTACTATGATTTGATTTGGGTGTGTACTTCTAAATAAAGTGTTAGTGTTGATTATCGTGTATTAATCCAATTATTGTAAACTAATTATACTAAAAAGGATAATGGTGAAGGGAAAAGAGACCTTTTTACAGTACAATGTAACGCTTTATTTAGAACACACCCAAATCAAATCATATTACGGCATACGTGTTCAATCAATTATTGCGTCAAAGCAAATGGCATAAACAATAATATGTTTATTTCAAGTTAGTTTCAAGGCTGCATTCTCGCATTCTGTCGCGCGTGCCAAGCTGTCATTTTCTTGTATTATTTCCCACCACGGACTAACCTCGTATCTTGGAAGCACAGTCAAGACGAAGACGGGCAGTGTCGGTGGGCCAATCAGAGGCAGGCGGGGCGTTACCATGCCCAGACCATGCCTATGCTCCGACGCAAACTAGATTCACGCCTCCCAGCCACGTTCTTGCACTACAGTGAATGGGATCAGTCATTTAGTTAGTAAAATGGTGCCAGGAAGTTGCATTACACATTACCAAGACAGAAATGTACAGTATTTATCCATTATTTAGTGAGATTTATGATCTATTACAAAACATATTGTTTTTAATGGAGTACACAGTTTGCTGGGTGTGACATTGCCTTCCTTTGAAAATAACTGCAGCTAATCTCTGGAAAGTTGTCTTTGTTCAACTGATCTTTGTTCCTCAGTCAGACAGTCAGACAGCATTGGTTATTATTCCTTTGATCGTAACCATTTCCATTTACGCAAACGACAACACACACACACACACACACACACACACACACACACACACACACACACACACACACAGACACACACACACACACACACACACACACACACACACACACACACACACACACACACACACACACACACACACACACACTCGCACACACACACACACACACACACACACACACTCGCTGAGACATACAGAGTACAGACAATGTTTTTTGGCCATTCCCATACATTCTCCTTTGATGGTAACAACTTTCTTTTACACACTGGGCAAACACACACACACACACACACACAGTCACATGCAGAGCGTTGGACAAGTCCAGGCCTTTGTTGTGTCGAGGGCTGCGGGTCGATGGCGCGCAACCCCTGTTAACCCTTGAGGGAATGATGTCTGCCACACACAAACAAATTCCATCACATCATCTCAAATGAACCTCGCGCACGCACGCACACGCGCTAAACACAAAGAACAGAGGGAAGAGAATAGTTATCATGAGGGAGGAATGGAAGGATGTAGTGGGGGTGGAAGTAATAGAGTGAGTGACAGGAAAGGCACGAGACAGAATACAACATCAAAGTTGAGCAATAATGAAAAGTTGGATATATAGGATGGATGGACTACTGTAGCTAGTTGGAGGGAGGCTGGGTGGATGAATGGATGACATTTGGCTTGACGTTGAACAGGCAAATGGAGAATGGATGATAGGTGGATGAAGAGACATTGGATGGATTATATGGATGGTTTAATGTAGAACAGTGGTTTTCAACCCTTTTAATATCAACGTCCATTATTTATTGGGCATTTCAGCCACGGACCACCATTTGATGAGATTTAGCCTCTCACACCCAATTCATATTTTGTTGTCATTGGATAAGACTTTGTCCACAATTCCATGCTGTATTGATGGGGTACCATAGGAGAGACAACAAGCAAACGTTGGCCCAGGCCGTAGCGTAACGGTCTGGGCACCGGACTGGTGATCCAGTCGCGGTGTGCCGCAGGTTCGACTCCCGGACCCGACACGGCCTTTACCGCATGTCATCCCCCCATCTCTCTCCCGTTTCCTGTCAGCCTACTTTCTATCCCTTAAAAAATCAATAAAGGCGTAAGCCACAAAAAAAAATCTAAAAAAAAAAAAAAAACAAAAAAAAACAAGCAAACGTTGATCAAAATAACAAATATTCCACATTCTCTAATTGTGTGTTTCCCGGAACCACTGGTTGAAATCCACTGATGTAGAATGAATGAATACATTTTGCCTGCTGTTGGGTCAAAATGGATAATAATAATCTACAAGCTCACAACAGATCTGCTGCTGCTGTAGATCTGCCGTTTAACAATCTTATAACATTCTACAGTCTATAAGATACACATTTAATTTGATATGTTATTAATGTAGTGTAGGCTATATCATTTAAAATTGGCAGCACTGAGGACGTGGACCAAGATTTGAAAACGACTGGAATCGCAGTGGCATGATGGAACAGAATGCATCTATGAAAGAATTGTCCGATATGGCAGAAGGAGGGGAGCCTTGAGGAAAGGGAGGTGGAGAGAACAGGACAGACAGATAAATAGGTGGATGGGGTGGCTGTGTTAATCCCTGGGTGTGATGTGTAGCCATGGGCAGGGGTGTGTGTGTGTGTGTGTGTGTGTGTGTGTGTGTGTGTGTGTGTGTGTGTGTGTGTGTGTTTCTTTTTTTTGTAAATATATATATTTTTTTTGTATAAATGAAAAAACATATGTGACAAATAAAACAAATAAGACAAATAAAACAAAGACAGACAGTACAAGACAGTAAAAGTAATTAGTAAACTAGTTTTGAAAGTACTAGTGAACATAGTAAGAAGAAATAATAATAATAATAATAATAAAATAAAATAAAATAAAATAAACAGCATTTTCCATCAGGGTATGGTATCTAGGTTACATACATTGTATCCATCTTTCAGTTTAGATAGTAAATTGCTCTATATCCAACTGTCTACTTACTGAGGGCCTCCAACCAGAGGTCGCCCAATGTCAGGTTTGGTGTGAGGTATCAGATTGTACAAGGGAATATGGGTTTAAGTGAAAGGTATACTTTCTACAAACTCTATGAAAGGGGTCCAAGTCATAATGTATCTATCTTTAGAACCACTACGGTTGTACCTTAGTTTCTCTAGGGGAATCATGGAGAGAACCTCTTTGACCCACTGTTTGAACGAGGGAGGTTTCCTCGACTTCCATTGTCGAAGTATCAATCTACGAGCCAATAGCGTTGTGAATGCCACAGCGTTTGCCTGAAGAGCCGTTCCTCGATTGGAGACACCCCAAAAACAGCAATCACCGGGCAGGGGTCCACCGTTCCACCACATACATAAGACACCGCCTCGAAAAATTTCTCCCAAAACCTGACTAATGATTGGCATGACCAAAACATATGACCCAGCGTGGCAGGCTTGTGCTGGCATCTCGGACAGCCAGCATGTGTGTGTGTGTTTCTAATGTTCATTCATTCATTCTTTCACTCCACAATATATCAATGTATCCTTTGTCATGGCTTTCTATCTCTAACTAATGCGCCGTGTCCATTTTTGCATTTGTCTTTGCATTACACTGTAAAAAAAAAAAAAAAAGTGTACACACAAAATGTGAACGGAACTGATCCAGGTAAATGATTCTGAACACACATGACGTGTGTGTGTGTGTGTGTGTGTGTGTGTGTGTGTGTGTGTGTGTGTGTGTGTGCGCGTCTCAGCGATGAGGACATGCAGAGCCTCGCCAGCCTGATGAGCATGAAGCAGGCGGACATCGGGAACCTGGACGACTTTGAGGAGGAGAACGATGAAGAGGAGGAGAACAGGGTCAACCAGGAAGAGAAGGCAGCTAAGATCACAGGTGAAACGCCCTTTTGGAATAGAAGGTCATCACTTGTCATTCTTAAGCTTACAAGGCAGGTGAAGCGAGTAGTTCTGTACTGTACCTACAGTGTGTGGTGGGTGTGTACTAACCACTTGAACCCTTGCAGCCATATTTGTGTGGAAACTGGGAACATGAATCAAAACTTGCCAATCTACAACGTGTGACAACGCGTTGTGGGGTGAGATACTTTGGGCAAAAACATTGGGCGTACAGGGACATTTCTCATATGCGAGACAAGTAAAGAGAATCTTGACCTTGACATAACTGGCTTTGTCACTATTGATGCCCCCAAGTTGACAGTGGCAGAGGAATTATTTAATTCATATTTTACAATACTACTTTTTGCGCGTGCGTGTGTGCGTGCGTATCATTCTTTCACCTAGTGTCCCTATTCTTGAGTTAACAAGAGATTTGGTGTAGAGAGAAACGAGGAGTGGGCCCTGGGGGACCCGGGTCAATTAAGTATTAAGTGGTTAATTTACTGATCTGTGTGATTGATTATTAGAGAGCGTATGATCCTTATTACATTAATTTCCAGTGATAGTGATACAGGTTCATTATCTCCTTGATTCCCATGTTAAGCTGTAAGTTCGATTCAGGCGGCAGTTGTACACAGATGACTACGCAGTACGCACGCACACACACGCACACATGCACACACGCACACACACACACTGTTGGGTTAACGGTGGCTTGCTTCCTCCCATTCAGCCATCCAAAAACAGTTTTCATACTGTGCTCTAATGTATGAATCCCACTTTGTGCCGCTTGGCTTAATTCAGCTCTTCAAAGCAGGCACTTCACATAACGCCTCTTGTGTTCTTTTTTCCTCCTCTGTGTTTCGCTGTTGGGCTCATCTATATGTATATACCTTGTGAATCTCTATGTATGCATTGGGAGCTTACAGCCATGCTCCACTCACCATATGTGTCAGATCATATGCGAGGAAGGTGCTCCAAAGCCCCAGCTCAAGCCATGACAACCACCCCTGACTATTGCTTCCATCCCCTTTGCTGCTATTGACCTAGCCACCCTAGCTATCTCAGTGTGATATACTATGTGCAGTATATATATATATATATATATATATCACACTGTATACACAATACATGGTCTATCATGTGATGTACATGCTTCCTTTCATCCCTTGTACTTACTTTCTATTTGTTGCCCTTGTGTGTGTGATACAGACAGCAGTGATGTAAATAGGTTTTCAATGTAATGAGTCCCGGGATGCAGGGGTGGTCTTTTAGATGAGTTCCAGGGACATTGAGTCCCACTTCAACGACGTTAGGAGTCATATTTTGCCATTTTTTTTACAAATTGCAGCATTTAACTCCCATTTCATTTTATATGGTTATAATGTGGTTATATTCATGGAGAAAACGGAAGAAGAGATGATTATTATAACTAAAGCTAGCAAAATAAACTAGAATTAAAAACGGTACAGTAGTGAATCCCATGGATGCAGAGGTCGTTGTTTTATTGCGTCCCTTAACTGTAAACTGCTTTTTGGGATGCAAAATGCACCCTATTTTAATATCTGAGACAGTACATACTGAATTAACCTGCTAGTCGTGTGTGTGTGTGTGTGTGTGTGTGTGTGTGTGTGTGTGTGTGTGTGAGAGAGATCTCTATTTGGGGGTGTGTTAGGCCTGACTCACACGTGCACAACAGATTGATGTATAGCTGATGCATGAGACTTGTTTACTGATGCAAGCTCACAATTAATTTCCAATGGGAGTCACATGGTTTGACACAACATTTTTGTTGTATGGGGGGGAGGGGGGCAGTCGAAACACAGCCGAAAGCCGTACAACAGAAATGTTGTGTCAAACCATGTGACTTCCATTGGAAATGCATTGGGGCAAGATGTAAACAAACCCTTTGTTTACATCTAGCATCCAACAATGTTGTATGCTAGATCGAAAGGTGTGAGTGAGGCCTTATGTTGCTGTGCTCACTCCTACTCTACCTTCCTCCCTTCCTGTGTGGCCCTGTCGTTTACAGATATTACAGATATTGTAAACCAGTTGAATGCCCTCAGCTGCTTACATGATGATGATGATGATGATGCTGTCGTAAGGCGAGCACGCAAGGCGTGCGCTAAGCCTGCCGCTTCCTCCCAAGGTTTCCTTTTCACCTTTCTTCCGTCGCTCCTTCCTTTTCAACGACACTTCGTTGTCTCTCGTTGTGTGGTCTCATTTCATCCCTTCAGCCATCTCCCCTTTCTCCCTTTTCTGTTTTTAACTTTAAATTAAAGTTTTTAACTTTAATTTAAATTTCTTAGCCGGCTTTTTCCACATTAAATTCTTTCAGTCTTTCTCACTTTCATTTAAAATGTCTGTCTGTCTCTCTCTGACTTTCTCTGGTTTCTCTACCTCTCAACCCCCCCCCCCCCCCCTCTCTCTCTCTCTGTCTCTCTCTCTCTCTCTCTCTCTCTGTCAGAGACATTGGTGTTGTGATTGTGTTGTGGTCTTGGTCATACAGTACAGTAATCCCAGTACATGGTGGTGATGTAATAGTTGTACACGTTGGGTTGGGCTGTCATCCTGTCTCACTTCCTTATGTCCCCGTTTTACTCTTCCCAATTCTGCCCCCAAATTTTGTTCTTCTGCAGTTGGTAGTGAACCAGTCCAGGAAATGGCTGTCAGTTTGAATAAATGAAATTAATAAAGTCATTTAAATGCACGCATGCATGCCCGCACACACACAATCGCATACTCACCCTATGGCTTGCATTAAGGCCTTGTATGGATAATGAATGTGTCATTTTAAGAGGCCAAGATAAATGTCACAGCTCTTATCACTTAAAACCACTTCACATAGCTCCTCCTCAAATGCCCACACACACACACACGCACACACACACACACACTGCCCAGTGCTCACTGCCTGCGCACAGATTCTCATGTACTTCTCACAGCAACACTTCTTGGCATTCTCTTCGACACACACACAAAAACACGTCTCATTCTTTTTGAAGTCACACACATACACACCCTGGCAACGTGTGAGCCGGGTTACAGTAACGAAGCTGAAGATGAAGTGAGTGCATCTTGGACTGGCCTGCTAGGATCGCCATAGCAACTCCCTCGCTGTCTCCAACGGTAACCTCCTGCCCGTTCACCCCACCGCCCCGGCTAAATACATTTTCCCAGAATGCCTCAGTGGGACGCCCAGTTGACTGAGATGGTAGTGGAGCTGATGGTGGTTCGTTGGAACTCAAGCTTTTACAATGTGTGTGGTTCACTCCAACAGGCAGAGCTTTTGATATCGTTTGGTTTATTTCATTTTGTGGATGTTTTCCCTGTTATGTTTTTTTCCTCCCCCTAATCTCTCCATTGTGGCGTTGTAGTTGTGACGGTGGCCATTACCTGGATGTTGATTATTCCCTCTGTAGTTCTTGATTGGTTTTTTGTAACTTTATTCTTGTCCCCCCCCCCCATTTTTGTGTTCCATTTTTGGAACCGTGGTCGACAGAGCTGATCAGTAAGCTGAACTTCCTGGAAGACGAGGATCTGGACATGGACACGCCCCCCGCCATGAGCAACAATCCCTTTGAAGACCCCGATGATGACCCCGACGACCTCAACCCGTTTGGCGACCCCGACGAGGAAGGTACGTTTGACTTTTGATGTTGGCTCAGCTAGTAAGATGAAAGCTCACAGCTTTTAGGATTAAAATGACCTTGTATTGCATTTGTATGTCGAGTGTCTCTAGGAGGGGATGTTTTTATCCAGAGCGTCTCAACGATGCAGCAATAGAAAGAGTTACAAGTATTAAATTGCCAACAATGCAAAGGTGAGAATGTACCATAGTGTAACTGACTCACTATTCAATTGATTTGATTTGTGATCTCAGTGAAGAGACAGTGAGTCGGATAGCAAGTTTTTCATTCAGTACGTAGTGCTGAGCGTGGATCTACTCTGTAAAATCATTACATTAAATTGATTAAATGAAGGTGAAAATACGTGATTGATGATTGACAAATAGCATTGACCCGTCATCAAACCTGTAGCCCTCACCTGATGGGCATGCTTTTTTAAATCTACCTTTTAATCAGAAAGATTGTCTTGTATACGAGCATATCATCTCATTGTGTTCTCTCTCAAGAAAAGGTTGTAAAAGCAACTGTGCTTTGACTTGAATTGAAGCTTTAGCATTGTGTGCTGGACTGTGAAAGATGGAAAATTGTGTTTTATAGGATGTAAAATAAATATATAAACCATTTTAACCCTGCATAATTTGTTCATTATCGGGGTGCAACAGTTAAACAAATGAATACATGTAAATGATAATGCAAAATGATTGATCATTTAATCAAATAATTTGTTAATAATCCCTACTTTGGGCACGCCATTAAAGGTGAAATGCTTCCAAAAGAAAGAAAGAAAATAGTGAAAATAGTATAATAGTGGTTAAGAAAAGAATGGATTGTTTCAGCTCTACTTATTAGTCTCATATACAGTACCCTCTTGTTACCATCAGACCCCTCCTCCGCCCAGGCCATCCTACGTTATTAGTCTCATATACAGTACCCTCTTGTTACCATCAGACCCCTCCTCCTCCCAGGCCATCCTACGTTATTAGTCTCATATACAGTACTCTCTTGTTACCATCAGTCTCCTCCTCCAGGCCATCCTACGTTATTAGTCTCATATACAGTACCCTCTTGTTACCATCAGTCTCCTCCGCCCAGGCCATCCTACGTTATTAGTCTCATATACAGTACCCTCTTGTTACCATCAGACCCCTCCTCCGCCCAGGCCATCCTACGCCAACGGGTCGACGAGGACCCGTACTACGATCACGACTTCTCCAACCCTTTCGGCGACCCCGATGAACCGGAGACCCAAGCGGACGATGTTCCGGGGAACCCCTTCGACGACGCGGACCTGGACCCAGACCCCGATCCTGACCCCGACCCCGACCCTGACCCTGACCCTGACCCAGGACAGAACCAGATTGACCCCGAGCCTCCCAGACCCAGGCAGAGGAAAGGGGTTCGGCCAGTGGACATGAGCAAATACCTGTACGCCGACACCTCCCGCAATGAAGAGGAAGAACTGGATGAGTGAGTAATGAGGGAGGAAGGGCCCTATTAGAAATGTTCTATTTTCTCGCAAAATAGATAGAATGCATGACACACGTAAAAGCCTGTGTAACACGTTTGGATTGTATAAGGGAGAGAAACCAGACACTGCAATAACGCTGACTGGTTAAGAACGTCCATGTTATGGTGCATCTAAGATGTACAGGCTTGTTACACTTATGGACACCATCAATGGTATTGCTGGATCAGCCAAAAGCCAAATCCATGATTTACATAATGCAATGTGAACTTGTAGTCGTCACCCAAAACAATGGACCTGAACCCAAGATGGACCCGTGTATATTTGATCCGATTCCGAGCCGTTCCGAGATTTCTTTCAAATGCCGCCACAGAGCCCGAGTGGACCTGTGACAATTTAGTCCGATCCGTAGACGTTCCGACTTTCTTTCTTTTCTTATGGACCCAATTTTTTCCCGAGATCCGATTTATTTCCAAGATTTTAAAGACCCGACGAGGAATCCATGATTGTATTCCGCTGTTTTCAAATCAGATCTTGTGGCTTGCCTTTGCGGTACGTTATGCATGCATTGCGTAGCTCAACTTGCACAAGTTAAACAGCACTTCATTGCGTTTTTTTCTTTCACCAGTGCAGCGCATCGCAGGTGCCCACACAGTCACACAGTAGCACGGGTCTTCTCATATATTCACTCTGGCATTACACATAATGATAGACAGACCCAAGTTCAGAGGTAATACAGCCTCAAGGGTTCATGTGGTTAACCCATTCTGACCGGGCACCCATTTTGGTGTCAGCATCATGTTATGCTTTAGCTATTTAAAAATAGCAGATCTACAAGCTCATATCGCGCCACCGAGTGGCGCGATACGAGCTTGTAGGTCTGCTATTTTTGAAAAATCGAAGAACGACTGACATTTTTAGAATCTGATCTCAGGTCAGAATGGGTTAAATTAACATTTGGATCTGACTGTGTACTCTCTCATCTTCCTCTACTCTTCCTCCTGGTCTGAGTCCCCTCCCCCAGCAGAGTGACGAGGCAGCTCTTTCAACACAAACAAGGAGGCTGTTGTTTCACTGCATTCCTTCACCTTGTCTACCCTCCTGCCTTCCCTTCTCTTCACTCCTTCACTCTCGCATTCCCTCAATCCAACCGTTCCCGTCTTCCTTCAATCCCTTCTTTCTTTCCGCCTTCCACTTTTATATTTGCTTGCCATCTGTTCTCCTTCTCTTCCTCTCTGTTTCTCTTTCCCTCATTATGTTGTTCCTTCTCTCTATCTATCCTCCCTTCCCTCCCTCCCTCCCTCCCTCCCTCCCTCCTTTGTTGTTTCCTTTCTTCCAACCTTCTCTCACTCAGCACCACTCCTCTACCAAGAGTTAACTGATCCTGGATGCTGCTGGTTTGAGGATACATCTAGGGTCCAATCTCCCACATTCTAGAGCTTGTAGACATTGAGGGTCAGTCCTGGTTCAACCAGTTTACAAGACGTCCAGACAAAATCAAATAAAGAAATCTGGTGTGTGTGTGAGACCATTTAAAAAAATATTAAGCAAATCAAATAAGTCTCTAGGTCGTCCTCAGACGAGCCCTCCATCATCGTTTCCAGTCAGCCCGGTTCTCCATACATCTGGCCAGTTCGTTGGTACTTTGCACTCCTGCATCGCACTTGAGTACATCCACGTATGTTAGCGTGGGACGTCCTTGTGATCGATGCCCGTGTGTTGGTTCCCAGAGCACCAGTTTGCTGGCTGGCAGTTCTTGATGCCTTTGGCAGCGTCCCGCTAGTCTCATTCCCCTGGCTCAAATAACAAACGCAGTCAAATCAGTTCCCAGTCTGTCTAAAGACGATGTCTAACCCAGTGCTTCTCGCATGGTGTGCCGAGGTGTGATAAGTCCAGGTGTGTCTGAGATTTGGTGACGACCATACAAAAAAATCACACTCATTTACAGTGTCGTTGAAGTTAATTCTTTTTTAAATGTTCCTTTTTTATTTTTGTTGAGGCCATTTTGCGTGGATATTAATTCAGGTTTGCCTTGAGATCTTAAAATAACTATTGGGGGCGCTAGCCCCTCCTATGCCCAGCTGAGTGTGTGTATGCGTGTGACTTTTAGCGATGATTTCATTGGCTGAGCAAAGTACATATTGAGGATAAAAAGTGAGGGCAGAAAATGTAAGAAGCAAATTGTGATTGGCTGGAATGAGAAGATGTATGATGCAATTCATTATTATTACTATTATTATTATTATGATGATAAGAGCACCCCTCACTTCGCACGGGTGTGATTTCTATTTCAGGGGGGGATACATTATGATGGCATACAAGTCCCAGTTCTCTTACCCTAACCCCCCCCCCGAGTACTATGCCAATACTGTATATGTAATACAATAATGAATGCCATGATGATAAACATAAAATAAAAAAACAACCCCTTTTGGTGTGCTTTCCTAAGTTTCCTTGGCTCTAACCTGTCGGTAGCACACAGACAGACAAACAGACAGACAAACAGACAGACAAACAGACAGACAAGTTGCTAGTAGGTTCAAGGGGCCAGCCCAGTGTTTTGACTGGGTTCTATTCACTGTGATGGTCTGGTAAAGCCTAATGCCCCCCCCCCCCCCCCCCCATTGATTGGCTAGAGGTCATAAAGACACTGAGTGGTCCTAAACCCATCTGTCAGCGAGGCACGTAGTCAATCAGCATGTCTTGTCTCTCGTAATGTCACTCTCTCTCTCTGTGGGCGTCTTGTCTATGGACTAAACAAAGTGCATAGAAGAAGTCGCCAAGTCTTCTTTAAAACCCTTTTCCCCTACACTCTCTCTCTCTCTCTCTCTCTCTCTCTCTCTCAGTGCAGAGTTTGTTGCATGTTGAGTGAATGTCCTGCGGCAGTTCCCCTCACTTCCATCCCCCAAAACATGCCTGTGTAAAGATAAGGAGATAATATTTGTGTGGCGTGCGCACGTATGTGTGTGTGTGTGCGTGCACGGGAGCGTGTCTGTCAGTAGTCTAACCTGGTCACTCAGGATATGAGGTCAGTAGGGGTTGACCTCAGTGCACCTGTGTCTTGCGTTACCAAACCTGTCTTGTTGTTTTACATTCAAATACACCAATCTCACCAATTAATTCACCCCCGAGCAACCGCATTAACCTTTTTTAATTTTATATTAGAATATAAATGTGTACTGGAAATGTACTGTCTAAATTCTAATGATACACATACTGTATAATGTGAAGCTTCTGATTATTGGTGTGATTAAAATTCTGTTTGACACAATGAAATAAAATGGCGATAGTAGTCCGTGTGGGGCAGACGGCCTGTCACAGACAGATTTGGGAGAGCGGTAGAAGACTCACCCCGGTGCGTGCCCGTTTTTCCTCCCGGAATTTTCCCCAGTGAGGGGGATAACTTTGTAATATGCTATTGGCTGTTTGTATTCTTTTTGGAAAAATATAAAAAGATACTCCTGTGGAAAGGCTATATTATTTTACTTATATTGACCCTATAAACAATTTAGTATTATTTAGTATATGTAAGGTTTTGCCCCCTCAAATGGTACCTCGTCAGATAATCCCCACATATCCTACAATTACTTCTGTGAACAGACTTCACTGTAGTAGCTTTTCATAAATTATATTTGTACTTAGTCTGTTCTGCTGTCATGAAAGTTTATAGTTAGAGAAATTCAAAATCCAGCTGTCCAGCCTCTCCCACCCCTCACTGGGGAAAATTCTGGGAGGAAAACAGAAACGGGGTGAGTCTTCTTGTATTCGGGAGAGCAGCAGCTTTGTTGTTGCGGGGAAAACGGTAAAATGAGACTTTCGTGGTTGTTTTCGTCTCAGATTTAGTCCAGCAGAACGTCAAAGTATAACTATGGGGACAGAAAAGCGACACAAAGTCGGACCCGGAAGTATCTCTGGAGGGGGCGCTCACGTCACGGCTAAAATACTGAAATGCAGCAAGCAAGTTGCAACAATAACCCACTGCTAGTCATTATCAAGTCTTGCACACACATGAATACAGATAGACACATTTCATAGCACGATTCTGCAAATATAACAATGCAGCTGGTAATTATGACTATGTCATCAATTCTTGTTAACCACTTTCAACCTTTCGTCCCTATTTTGTGACTTTGCGTGAAAACACCGAAAACCCCGATCTAGTTTGGCATTGGCTTTGACAACTATTCGTTATATGACAGATGACGGGGACATGCAAGTGGTCAATCCATGGTCTTCTATAAAATCAACCACCTGTAACAAGCGTCTTCCTCTCCTCAGGTCTAATCCATTCTACGAGCCGAGGACCTCCAGCCCAGTGCAGTCCTCGGCAGGCCCCCCCTCCATGGACATCAGCCCCAAGAGGAGAGCTCCGCAGCCCCCCGTCGTTACGGCCCCCAGCCCCTGTCCCAGCCCCGGCCCCCAGGCCTCCAGGCCGCTCGGCTCTGGCCCAGACAAGGCGCGGGGGCCACAGCCAGGCGGACCCAGCCCAGTAGCAGCCCTAGTGGGGAGAGAGCTGGCCTCGTCCTCCCCCAAGGTGAGCCACTTTCTGTTATTAGGAACGCCGCCGAGTTCTGGAGCGATCTCTTGCACACGGGTTTGTTTATTGATGGTTGCCATTTTACAGGTTACATTCACTGGTAATGCACACATTTCATCTGCAAAGTGGTTTTCAATACCAAAACAATGAAAAGGGGTCTTGTCTATAGTGTAATCCTGGGTGCTACAGTCCCTCTGCCAACCTGGGGAGTCCAAGCCGCTTCTTTTCACCTGACACAGGGGAGTTGCCCAAGGTAGGAAGTAGCGCATGGAAGGAGCACGTTATTCCAACCAGTTCCTTTCCCCTCCATCAGGCGCCCCGGCTGGCCAGGCGATTTTAGCGACCAGGATTACAGCACTACTTGCAGCACAAGTGATACTTCAAGGCAGCAACACATCACTCTTCCATACAGAGCTGCCAACCTGCACACATTATTTGTGTACCAACCACGCAATTCTAGGCGTATAGACACCTAGAATTGCGTGGTTGGTACACAAAATGTGTGCAGGTTGGTAGCTCTGTTCCATGGGCTATAGACCGTAAGGCTATGAAGCAATATAGAACTGGGCATAACGGGCAACGGATATGGGATCTCTTAAAGGCAATGGCACGTGGATTGGTTTTATTATTGTAACGCCCAAACCATACCTATGCATAATATAACGGGTAACGGAGGTGTTTTAGGGATTTAGACAGGTAACCAAAATACCAACTTTAGTGGGGGAACACCCCTTCCCCACTGCTAAATCCCCAAACAGTGTATTTAGACAGATCGAACGAATGGAGCCCTTAGTTCTGAATGATGGGGTGTCTAGTCTACACAGTAAAACGGTACATAAACAACCACACACACCACTACAGTGTCCCAGCTAAATACACACACACACACACACACACACACACACACACACACACACAACCACACACATGCCTCTGCGCCGCGGCTCATTCTGCGTCTAGTTATAATAAGTGGGTGTCAACTTTATAAAGTGCGCACACGCGGCCCGCCATGCCACGTCGTGCACGCGTGTCCACGTCCAGCCACCCCTTATATTGGCTTTCCCCCCCGCCCGTGAAATCCCATCTCCTGTTCCATTCTGTATGCTCTCCCAGCACAGCACCTCATTTGAATATAGGTATTTGTTTATTGGGGTGTTTTCATATGTTTATTTATTTATTTAAATTAGGTAAATCACAGCTCGCTGTAATTAAATGGCTGACGGTCACACACACTCGCAGGCTGAGACAGACCACTGGCGGAGAATGATTGGCTGGGGTGTTGGGTAGGTGGTGGCGGTGTGTGTGTGTGTGTGTGTGTGTGTGTGTGCATTTGGAGGGGGGCAATGAGTGTATGTGGGGCTTAAACATTGGGGGCTTAACCACAGCAGAGCGATCACATGGGGGGGGTCACACATGCATGCACACACACATGCGCACACACACACACACACACACACCCCCTCTCCTACTGTACAGAGTTACATACACACATACACATGACACACACACACACACACACACACACACACACACACACGTGCGTGCACTTTCCTCCCACCCTGTGCAGGCTGGCTAGCTGTGTGTTTTAGTGTAGCTGGGTGGCGTCACTGGCCGTCTATGTAATTATGGCACAGTGCCTTTATCACCCAGCTGCAGTTGCCTGTGACCGTGGGTGAGGGGGCCTAGACCACTTTAATTACCCAGAGCCAGTGGCCTGTGGTGGGCCACACTTCGCCAAGAGCTGCCCCTGCCTTTGGAGCTCTGGGGCGGCGGGTGGGAGAGAGGTAGGGAGGGAGAGAGGCATGGGGAACGAGAGGAGGGGAGGTGGGTAGAGGGGGAATGAGCAGGGGGGAGGGGAGAATGGTGAGGGAGAGACGAGAGGTGAAAGATGGAAGGCATAAAGTGGTGGAAGAGAGAAAGATTGTTGACAGTGGGGACGTATAGAACCTGCAGTGTTTGTTGATGTACACACTCACAGCCAGTGTGAATAGGTTTTTTCTTTTCATTTTTCTTATTCGCACCATGACACACACGCGCACACACGCACTCGCACATGCACCCCCCCCCCATCGGTGTGTCGGCAGCGAGATGACCTTTGAATGTATGAAGTCAGAGAGGATTAAGAGGGGAAGACGTTCCCACAACGAGGGGCCAGGACGTAACCAACACATCACACTGAATGTGGAGTGGAGATGTGTTTTTGTGTGTTGGCACTGGTCTGTGCAGCATCGACGTGTTTGTCTGTGCACTCGTATGACTATATCTGCGTGCGTGCCTGTGTGTGTGTGTGTGTGTGTGTGTGTGTGTTAATGTATGCATGTGTTTGTGTGTCCTTCTATCTGTGTGTTGCCATCCTTCCTGACTCTGTATGTATTCTGATTCTGAGGCCCTTTTATGCCCAAGGCTCAGCTCACTGAATATGTATTTCAGCAGGTGTAACCCTCCCCCAAAACATAGTTAACCTCTATCTCTCTCATATGAAACATTTGAATGTGTGTGTGTGTCAACACGATTCCCATTTATACCTTTGCAACTTTCCCTGAAGGGTCTTGAGAAATCCCACTCCCCGTCTCGTTGAATGGAATCATGCCCGGGCCGCCCGCGGGAGATTATAGCAGTGTTCCAAATGGATGTGCCACGCTAATTTGGCTTAACTTGGAATAATTTCCACATTTTTATACTTTTCTTCATTCACTAGGAGAAGGAAGGTGCTGTTGAACTTTGCTTCAGGTGTGTAGCCGTAACCTCCTTGTCATTGCATTGAAATGGCCTCTTCAGCAGCAGCCTGTAGCAAATCAGGACATCTATAGGACATATGGCTTGTGCTCACTTAACCCATTCTGAACGGGCACCCATTTTGGTGTCAGCATCATGTTATGCTTTATCTATTGAAAAATAGCAGATCTACAAGCTCATATCGCGCCACCGAGTGGCGCGATACGAGCTTGTAGGTCTGCTATTTTTTGAAAAATCGAAGAACGACTGACATTTTTTAGAATCTGATCTCAGGTCAGAATGGGTTCATCAGACCAGTGTGTCCAGTGGAAACCTCGTTATGAATCTGATCTCAGGTCAGAATGGGTTAACACCACATACATGTGTGTGACACACATGGATTGGATTTACATGAAGCCCTCGCAGGGGCTCAGAGCACTGGACGATTGCCAGTGCAGCTCATCCAATGGCAATTCTTTCAAGACATTAGATGCAGTCATACTGAACCACTGCAGTCAGTGTAACCCACATTACACTTTATTCATTTGTTTGAGTTTGGAGATTGGAGTTGGAAAAAGTACGCGTTTAATGATTTCTGTATCCCTCTTTTCATAAATCATAACTTGCCCCGAGGGAAGGTTTGTTGAATGGTACGGTATGATGTCCTTCGAGAAGAATGCTGCCACGCAGGAATTGAACCACGTCTGTTTGTTGCTGCACTTAACCCATTCTGACCGGGCACCCATTTTGGTGTCGGCATCATGTCGTGCTTTAGCTATTGAAAAATAGCAGATCTACAAGCTCATATCGCGCCACCGAGTGGCGCGATACGAGCTTGTAGGTCTGCTATTTTTTGAAAAATCGAAGAGCGACTGACATTCTTTTAATCTGATCTCGGGTCAGAATGGGTTAATCAGACCAGTGTGTGTCCAGTGGAAACCTCGTTATGAATCTGATCTCACGTCAGAATGGGTTAAAAGAGAACCGGAGCTCACCCTATACAGTACATACAGTATGAGCAGCGGTCAAATACCCCAGGTGTGCATTCATAACCTGGGAGCTGGCCCCATAGTCCGTATGAAAACACTAGGTTTACCAGCCTCTCGTTGGGTGTCGCCTGCCTATACATAACCCCATACGCCATCCTCAAAGGGCACAGAGTGCAAGCTCAGCGTCTGTGAAGGATGCCGGAAAGATGGGAAACATCGCCGGGATTAATTTAAATGAACAGAGGAGGGAAGGGTTCCTGTCGGCCGGGTCGCGAGCTCCGCCCGGGCACCGCTTCAGTCCATCTCTCCCTCGCTGATTTCACTCCTCCCTGCACACTTCCCCTCATTCTTCCGGCTGTCACTGACCCCCCCCCCCCCCCCCCCCAATCCACTGACTTTTTTCCTCTTTTCGCTGTCTTTTGTTCGTAGGCGGCTGGCTCACTCTACACTTAGATGCTCTGATCTTTAGGATTTTCACCAGGTTTCCGCTTCATGAATTATGTGTCTTATTTTCATATAAAGAAAAGTTGGAATGCGTTTTGTGCTGGGGAGAGTTTGAGACGAGCAAGAAGTTTGACATTATCTCCGTATTTACATAAAGGCTTTGAGAAGTGGTGAAACTTCTGGATCTTCAACTGTCAGCTATTAGCTGAAACATCAAGATGCAGGCAAAAGTTGACTTGGGCACACATACTGTACAATATCTTTACATTGGTGCTTTTGATTAATTTTAATGTGTGCGTATTTGCATGTGTATCTTTTAGATAGTGCTGCACTGGAGTATGTGGTACCTTTATTGATGCATATCGTCACTTTTTGTGTTTTTTCGTAAATCAATGCCCTGCTTCTACTTGATCACAAAATTATTGTCAAGTAGCAGATCTGCAAGCTTCGTGGCGCGTTTTGAGCTAGATCTGCTACCTTTGCTACTGTTGAATTTGAATCCTGAAAAGCAACAGTTTTGGACATGTATGTCCAAAACTGTATGTAGGACAGTATGAGGTCTCCACCCGACAAGAGATTATATACTGTAGGGTCGGGTGAGAAGAGAGTGGGCTCTACCTTTCATTATAATTGCTGTATAGACACGCATACAGTACTGTACACCCCCATTGAACCAATACCCTAGCTATGTTTCCTTTCCCATCTCCTGGTAGCACATCACATCTCTTTGAGTCGGTGCCTCTCAAGCTTTTCTGCATCAGGGCTCACTTGACAATCTTGAAAGCATTCGTGGACCACCCATCTGACCAATCTTACAATTTAGGTATTTAGCAGACGCTCTTGATCCAGAGCGACTTACATTTAAGCAAAAACAAAAGCATGGCATACATCACATATATAAAAAGTAGTTATCATGAATCATGTATAAACTAAGAACGTAACAGTGGAGTATCTATGTCAACTATACATACTATACTATATTATATATTATAACACACGTTACCCCTCCCACCCCCCAAAGTTCCCTCTCCAAACGAGCCACAGCCTTGGTATCTTGTACAATTGGCAAAAAGCAATACATACAAATAACACATGAGCACGTTTATTATAATGATCAATCAATTGGGTCAATGGAACCTCTACATAGTCTTAGTTCTTATGTATCATTACAACTTCTTAATATTTATGTGTATATATTTTCATTACACTGACTCTTAGTGTTTTGCCAAATATCTGGGGGCCCACTGGAAATACCCTCTCGGCCCACTGGTTGAGAACCACTGCTTTAAGTTAATCAAAGAAAGGCTCCAAATGCACCAGCGTTTATGAGGGAGGGATGTGAGAGCTTCCACACCAGGGGAGCCAGGGGGCCAGAGGCCTCTCTCCGTTCCCAGCCTTTTGTTTTCACGGCGTGGGCTGGCTCCAAATTGAAATTAGAATAAATTAGCATTATTTAATTGAGTTCGCACAAGGCTGTGATATTTCTTAATTAGCTTGCACCGAGGGTTCGCCCGGGTAGGGGACTGCACAGACACTGCGGAGTTTTGCGGAGGTTGCTGGGATGATACTCTGGGCGTCTTTCTTATATCTTTTTTTCCATAATGTGTGAGAGAACGGGACAGATGTTGCCTGTCCTGTCGTGACCCCTCCTCTGTATTTAAGCGCATCTCGTCTTTCTCTCGCCACCTTGAAGTCTTCCATCCTGTCTTTCAGAATGTGGACCAATGTTTTCCTACTTGGATGTACAGTACCTACTGTAGGTCATGTAAGTAATTAATGGAGCGGTATGTGACGTTTATGCGTGACATTTGAAAGATGCCTACTTTTCCCATTTAATTGTTTAATTGCGGATTACCTACTGTCGTCTGTCGACACTGAAATCTGCAGGATCACCTGCTCAGGACCAACTATAATAATCGGCGATGGGAATCTTGTCAAATTATTGTTTTGCTAAATGTTCAATTTAAACCATGAATACATTTAAACAACCTAGAGGTGAGCATACAGTAGTTAATTAGGTTTGAGAGTGGTTTTGGCATTTTCAGCACCCTCTCTCTGGTGGACAAATGCATTATAGACAGACAGACAGACAGCAATAGTTACGCATCGCTTCGCAGCTCAACTAATAAGCAATGAAAAGTGAGTGAGTTTGACCCCAGGTAATAAATAGGTCTGTCCCTGCTTGAGACCAGGGGCATTGAACACACACACGGTTTCTCTCATTTTGCCCGGCTGGCCCTTCCATAAGCTATGTAATATTAGGAGAATAATCCGTTGGAGGAGTTCGGGGTAAGGCAGTATACTTCTCAATGTCCTTCTCTTCTCCCTGCATGGAACCCCACCCACCCAGTCCCCTCCAACCCCATTTGCTCTCTTTGAGTGGTCTTGTTATTGGATCTGCTGAGAGAGTCGAGACTCAGTTCCTGCTCCGAATACAGCGGAGGTCCAATCACTGGGGTTCCTGTTGTGGTGTGGTGCTGCAGGGCACAGCTGTCACCAGGGGGACGGGGACGGGGGGGGGAGACATGGTCATTAGACATCATCATGGCCCAAATGCGCAAACTTCACCCAACTAACTGGTTGTCTCCACCAGGCGGAAGAGTATGTCTGTCCGTCTCTCCGTCTGTTACCAGCCTATCTCCGGCACCGTTAACCCGGTCGATACCAAACTGTGCACACACACACACTCCCTGAATGCCAATGACGAACCTCTGCCCCAGTTTTTCCACAACGGCCGGTTATAGCGCCACCATGAGGCCGATTTTGGTAAAACACATTTCCTTACATAATTCGTACACATTTTATCCATACATCATGGTCATCTGATCAACACAGATCTGTACGCTTTCCCATTCCATCGCGATTGACTAAGATCGCCTTCCAAAGTTTGCAGGATTGGTCCATTTTAAACAAAATGCCTCAAATCTTGAACACAGCGTGCAATTTCCGTGAAATTATGCATGCACATTCCCACTCCTCGCACTCCCCGAGGCCAAGGAAAAACCTTTGC
The DNA here is from genome assembly GCF_964188405.1 of Protomyctophum parallelum. Taxonomy (NCBI): domain Eukaryota; kingdom Metazoa; phylum Chordata; class Actinopteri; order Myctophiformes; family Myctophidae; genus Protomyctophum; species Protomyctophum parallelum. Next base: position 9,001,544 of record NC_139704.1, on the reverse strand, counting down.
CCTGCATTTTCCACATCTGCCTGTTATAGTGCCATCATGAGGCCAATCTTTGCTAAACACATTTCTTCATATTACTCGTACAGATTCTGTCCATACATCACACACATTGGTATGCATTACCTCTATAGTCATGTGTTCAACACAGATCTGTTAAATTTTTCATATATTACTCATACACATTTTGTCCAAACATCACAAATGAGCATTTGTGCCTGTCACAGACATGCGCAGAGCAAGTTCAGTCAGTTAACCTCAGTGCAGTTGCAGCCGACGGTTAATTGGGCCGCCTCAGCATCACGCTCTCATCCAGTCATCCACATGATTCACTCAGCCAATCACACACTCACTCCATCTTCATACCGGCTATACTTTAACTGGAAGGTTTGCATTTCTCCTCCTGCTTGCTTGCTGGCTGCAGCTGTATACAAACCTGCTGCTCACCCGCCTCCACCCCAGCTACCACCTGTTGTTTTGGATCTACTGTTTAGCTACGGGGGATTCGGAGTCCCTATGGCTGGGACTGATGCGCTTGATCTGAGTACCTAAAATGCAGATCCAATTCATCGCCAAACCATAATAAACATATTGCTCATTTATATTCTATAATATAATATCTATTCCATCCATTCTTGAGTTGTCCTGATTGAAACGTTATTACTTTGGTGGAGCTTGTTTTGTTTTCCTGGGCTACTGATCCTGTTTCAAAGGCTGATAACATTTAAGGCAATGGGTAGATTGGTAATGGGTTATTTTCTATAAAGAGTTCTGCTTGGATTTTATTTTAGACGAGGCACGTGTGGCATCAGAGAAAGGGCCTTAATCACCACTTCTGTCGCTTGACAGAAGCTGTTTATCTTCAATATATTGTTTAGGAAAAGGTTTTTATTGATATTGGTATGAAGAACACTATGGCTCTGAGCCTTGAACTTTATGGGCCTTTTATTATATTTATGGATATTATGGGCTGCTTCTCATTTTGAAAATGTGTTCTACTGTTAAAGTATGCTTGTTTTAAGTTACTCTAGATAAAGTCAGCTACTGCGTGCTTAAGGATAAATTTGGTAAATAAGGGTAAATCTTTCCATGACTACTTTCTCAACTTGTCTTTAGGAATGTCTGACACTACTTATATGCAAGGGTTTTGCGGAGCAGGAAGAAGAGGTGCTGGTGGTACACTGTAATTATTTATCAAATTGAACAACAAATTACACTTGCAGCTAAATAAATGTGTATTTTATGAATCGGTTGACAATTTAATTCTGGCCTGAGATGCCATAAATAGACGAGCTTTTGTATCTATGTCTTGTCTGTGTAGTGTGTGTGTGTGTGTGTGTGTGTGTGTGTGTGTGTGTGTGTGTGTGTGTGTGTGTGTGTGTGTGTGTGTGTGTGTGTGTGTGTGTGTGTGTGTGTGTGTGTGTGTGTGTGTGTGTGTGTGTGTGTGTGTGTGTGTGTGTGCTGGGCATGCACCTGCTCGTTAGCATGTGCAGAGGGATATGTTTTGATCCTGTTATTGTAATGCGGCTATCATTTATTCTCCTTCGCCACTGCTGGGTGCGTTGTCGAGTTCACCACGACTTAAGCATTGCAAAGAGCTCTGTCTCTCTCTTTCTCTTTCTCTCTCCAACACTGTTTCTCTCTCTCTCTCTCTCTCTCTCTCTCTCTCTCTCTCTCTCTCTCTCTCTATGCTTCCTCCTAAATACCCACATCGTACCGGTGTAAAAGGGCCCTCCGCATTGCACAGCTTGTAATCTGCCTGTGGTAAGTCCTCCCTTGGTTTTATCAGCCAAGGATTACCTCACAAGCTCACAGAGAGAAGGAGAGAGGGAGAAGTAAAGGCAGACAGACAGAGAGAGACAGAGGGATGGTCAGAGAAAGAGAGAGTAAGAGAGAGGACAATCAAAAAAGCAAGCCACATGAGAGTTAGGCAGAGAGAGAGAGAGAGAGAGAGAGAACGAGGGAGGCAGAGAGAATTGGGAAAACAAGTCAAACAGAAAATGATGAAGATTGACCAAAATGAAAACAGATGAGTGTGTAATCTGCTCCCCAGAGAGAGAGAGAGAGAGAGAGAGAGACCTCGTTTTGAGTTGAAGGGAAGTTTAGAGGGGGAATTGACTAATCCCTGCATGATTGATGTGTGCTGTGGGAGGCTCTGTAGCAGTCTAATAGGGCTTATGAGGATGCACAAAAAGACTGTGTGTGTGTGTGTGTGTGTGTGTGCTCATGTGACGTGCATGTTTGCATTTTTACATGTGAGAAGGAAATATGCATTAAATTGTGTGCGAAGATCTGATGCACGTGCACACACACACACACACACACACACACACACACACACACACACACCAACCAATGAGTGTATGTGTGTGTGTCTTTCCCTTTGCTAGCTACTGAGGCCAAGGGTCCGAATAGCATAGTGGACAAGAGCAAAGAGGTATGGTAACTTTATCTTAATCTGTTCATACTCTGCCCCTCGTCCTGGTGTGTGTGGCCCTAAACCCAGAAGATGATGGGTGTGTGGGGTAGGGGGAGAGGATGGGTGTGGGGTAGGGGGAGAGGATGGGTGTGGGGTAGGAGGAGAGGATGGGTGTGGGGTAGGAGGAGAGGATGGGTGTGGGGTAGGGGGAGAGGATGGGTGTGGGGTAGGGGGAGAGGATGGGTGTGGGGTAGGGGGAGAGGATGGGTGTGGGGTAGGGGGAGAGGATGGGTGTGGGGTAGGAGGAGAGGATGGGTGTGGGGTAGGAGGAGAGGATGGGTGTGGGGTAGGGGGAGAGGATGGGTGTGGGGTAGGGGGAGAGGATGGGTGTGGGGTAGGAGGAGAGGATGGGTGTGGGGTAGGGGGAGAGGATGGGGTAGGGGGAGAGGATGGGTGTGGGGTAGGGGGAGAGGATGGGTGTGGGGTAGGGGGAGAGGATGGGTGTGGGGTAGGAGGAGAGGATGGGTGTGGGGTAGGGGGAGAGGGAGAGGATGGGTGTGGGGTAGGAGGAGAGGATGGGTGTGGGGTAGGGGGAGAGGATGGGTGTGGGGTAGGAGGAGAGGATGGGTGTGGGGTAGGGGTAAGGTAAGGTAAGGTAAGGTAATTTTATTTGTAAAGCGCCTTTCAAAACAATTGTTACAAGGTGCTGTACACAGTAAAATAATAAAAGTAAAACACGAAAAACACAGTCAACAGCAAAACAGTGAAAACAATAAGAAACAAGCAACAGAAAACAATTCATAAAAATAAATACAGGCAGGACAAGATACAATAGAGATACTCACTATAATGGACCAAAATATTTACGATATAGGTGTGTTTTGAGTAGCTTTTTGAAAATGTCGACTGACTCTGCAATTTTTAGGTTCATAGGTAAATCGTTCCAGAGTGTGGGTGCCATAGCTGAGAAGGCTCGATCGCCTTTAGTTCTCATCTTAGTTACAGGGATGATAAGAAGGCCTTTGTCAGAGGACCTAAGTTGCCTTATGTATACCCTGGGGTGAAGTAGCTCTGTCAAATATAATGGACCCAGACCAAAGAGGGATTTGTAAGTGATTAATAATATTTTAAAAACAATTCTGGAGTCTATTGGTAGCCAGTGTAAGGCAGCGAGCACAGGGGTAATATGTGACCTTCTGTGTGTATTTGTTAAAAGTCTAGCAGCGGCATTCTGCACGAGCTGGAGACGGTGTATTGAGGCGCGACTCAGGGTGGTGAACAAAGAATTACAGTAATCCAGACGGGATGAAATAAAAGCATGTATAAGTTTTTCGAGGTCCTGTGGTGTTAATAAAGATTTGATTTTTGAGATATTTCTCAATTGAAAGAAACATGTTTGGACGACCTTTTTAATATGAGGTTCGAAGGTAAATTGGTGATCAAAAATAACGCCTAAGTTCTTAGAGGTCTTAGGGTAATTGGCCGTAATAGCCATAGACTGCTGTATTTCAGCCTGGATGCTCTCAGGTCCTATGATCAGGATTTCTGTCTTATCCGGGTTTAACTGTAAGAAGTTCTGTGCCATCCATTCCTTGATGGAATTTAGACACTCTTTTAAAATAGACAGCTTAGTATGATTAGGGGATTTAAAGGAAAAATATAATTGGGTGTCATCAGCATAACAGTGATACGAGACCTGATTAAAACGACTGATTAAAACACCAAGAGGTAACATATAAAGGGAAAATAAAACCGGGCCAAGAATCGAACCTTGGGGCACGCCACAATTTAAATGAGCAGAGGCAGAAACATGGTCATTTATGGAGACCGCAACACTTCTATTTGAAAGATAGGAGGCAAACCACTGGAGCACCGTCCCCCGTAGACCTACCCATGTCTCAAGCCTACTGATTAGAATAGAGTGATCTATTGTGTCGAACGCTGCGGTTAGATCTAGGAGCAACAGGACCGAGTACTCACCAGAGTCAGCACGCATTAGAATATCATTGGAAACCCGGAGTAGTGCTGTTTCAGTCGAGTGCTTTGGGCGAAAACCTGATTGAAATTTATCAAAAGTTGAGTTATTTTCCACTGTTAAAAGTAGCTGCTCGCAAACCACTTTTTCTAAAATCTTAGCAATAAAAGGAAGTTTGGAAATGGGTCTATAGTTAATAGGAAGGGAGGGATCAAGGTTGGGTTTCTTTAAAAGTGGTTGGATGACAGCATGTTTAAAATAATCAGGGACACAGCCGGAGCTAAGGGAGCTGTTGATGATGGACAATACATGCACACCTAAAACATTAAAAGCATCTTTAAAAATAGTGGATGGGATCGAATCAAGTCGGCTGGAAGAGGGATGCATTTTGGAAACTATTTTAGTTAGGTGTGCAATCGAAATTTGGCTGAAGTCACTGAGAAGTGATGGAGGGGTGGGACAGACAACTGTGGGAACTGTGATAGGCAAGATTGAGTTTCTTATGTTCGTGATCTTATTTAAAAAGAATGATAAAAACATCTCACAGTCGTTGTTCGAGAAAACAGGGACAGGAGTAGGAGCAGGGTTGACCAGTCGGTCTACTGTAGAGAACAGAACTCTAGGGTTATTTCTATTCTTATCTATAAGGTCAGAGAAATAAGCATTTCTTGCCAATTTTACTGACTGATTATAATTTAAAAGCAGCTCTTTCATTTTTATATAATGAACCTCCAGTTTATTACCTTTCCACTTCCGCTCAGCCCTTCGACAGTCTCTCTTCAGTCCACGTATATTTTCATTCATCCATGGGGATGGGTTGTGCGAAGCAATAGATTTTAGTTTGACAGGGGCTACCAGATCAATGGCAGTCGAACACAAACTATTAAAACAACTAACTAAGTCGTTTGTCTGAGTGGGGAAGGTCAGGTCATTGCTGAGAAGAGTGAAAGTGTTGGAGAATTTTTCAGCAGAGTGAGTATTGAGAGAACGTGATTGTACTTTGCGTTTAGTGGATTGAGTGTCAACATTGAAAACTATATTAAAAGAAATGGCCTTATGGTCAGACACAAACAACTCCTCAATGAAAAGGGCACTAAGGCTCAAACCTAATGTAAAGACCAAGTCTAGCGTATGACCATGAGTGTGCGTAGGCCCAGTTACATGCTGTGTTAAATTAAAGGACTCGGTCAGGTGAATGAAGTCAGTAGCAAATTTGTTGGCCTCCACGTCTACGTGTATATTGAAATCTCCAGAGATTAATAATTGACTATAATTAACAACCAGGGAGGATAAAAATTCAGCAAATTCCGTTAAAAAGCCGTTGTTTGGGCCGGGTACACGATAAATCAAAACAGAATAAAAAGGATTAGATATTCCAATTCTAAACATATGCACCTCAAAGGTGTTGAAAGTGCCAACAGCCACAGAAGTGCAACTAAACTGTTGTTTAAACACAGCAGCTAACCCACCACCTTTGCCAGAAGGCCTGGGGTCGCTGATAAATTTACACTTAATGGGGCACATCGCATTCATAGCCACATTATCTTTACATTTCAACCATGTTTCAGTTAGAAAAAGAAAGTCTAAATTATGAGAGGAGAAAAAGTCCCGTAGTAAAAAAGTCTTATTAGACACAGACCTAGCATTGATTAATGCCATCTTTAAAATAGGTGTTTTGTCAGACACAGATTGCTGTTTGTGATTACAGGGGGTATTTGCATGTAGGGGGACTGTAGCTAGATTTGAGGTTGGTATAGCACGCTTTAAACAATGTGAATTAACTCTAGAAGTTATTAGTACAGGGATATGTTGTGGGACAAAAGCTGTATGAAAAGATGAAACTGTGTTTGAAGTAGGTGCAGTATGATCGTCAGATGGAGTACTGAAACCAGTGGTGGAACAAAAATGATTACTGAAATTATAAACAGAGCAAATAGCGGCAGGACCCACCCAGTTATTACTAGAGACTGAGGTGGGTCTAACGGTCTGCTTCGGGTCATGCCGCGGTACATATCAGAGGTTAAAAGCTATGAATTTAATAAAATTATCCTGCAAGACTTTAGTTCCCTTGCTATTTAAATGAATGCCATCCCTCTTATACAGGCTGGAGACTTGCCAAAAATAGTCAAAATTTGGTATAAGGTCGTAGCCCACGGCATTGCAGAAGTTCTTCAGCCACAGGTGAAAGCTATACAGTCTACTAAAATGCTCCGTTTTAGTGGAGAGAGTTGGAAAAGGGTCAGATATGATGCAACGTTTTCCTAGACGTTCAATACTACTGCATAGGGCTTCCATGTCAGTTTGCATCTGGATAGACTGTTTACGCATGACGTCATTGGTACACACGTGCAAGATGACAATATTGATGGTAGGATGCCTTTCAACAAGCACTGGAGCAAGCTCAGTTAATTCAGCTATCTTTCCCCCAGACAGGCAGTAAGTGATAGCCCCTGGGAGAGATAAATGGCGGACCAGACTATCTCCCAAAACAAGAATGCTGGCATTTGCGTTATGCAGCTTAGTGTTATTATAGCATGCCAGTCTCCTGGCGAAACGAGTTGGAATGCTACCACGGCTAGCATTAGCACGGGACGAGCTATTACTATTAGCATTGGAAGCGATAGCCTGAACATCGCTAATCTCAGTATTGGCAATAGAGTTGAGAGGGGGGTTTAATGGAGTGATGATAGCATCTGGAATAATAGTAGTGGAATCATCGGTGGAGTTGGAAGTGGTTGAAGAAACTATGGTGACAGGCTGCCTCGGGGACATACGAGGACGTTTACCCCCAGGTGGAGCCGGTGGAGACTGCAGCGAGCCCACGGACAGAGTGGGGCTAGCGGGGCGCTTCTTCCCGAGTGATCGATGAGCAGCTGGAGTGGAACTAGTCATATTTTCCGACGCCGTTTTACGGATCGAGACCACCCGATGGGGCAGAGATGGGATCGGTGACGGGACAGAACCACGGGGAAGATGTGCCAGGGGGGAGAAGACACTGGAAGTAGGAAAAGTTGTATTCATGCTTGCGTCGAATAGTGGGAGCGACATCTGTTTGCTGCCATTCATTCGACGGCCTCTTTTAACCACCATTGCCCAGGTATGGGGGCCAGGAGGGGAACCAATGTCTAGGGCCAACTGGATTGGGTTTGGAGCGGCTGATGTAGACTGCAGGCTGCCCACCGGATCGATGTTGGCCAGGCTGGAGCAAACCGCCGTTTTCCGCAGCAGAAGTTCTTCTATGAGCTTCTCTATGGAACGAAGCTCCGACTCCAGCTCAGCAACCTCCAGTCGTGGGGCCATTTGTTCTGTTAAGATGGAAAAAATACAACCAGCAAAAAGGGACGAGACAGGGCACAGGTCGCAGTGTTTGGCCGGCAGCTAACAGAACAGCTGAGAGGCAGGGGGACCAAACTTACTGGCCAGGGCTCTTTTCAGAGCCCGCAGCGGTGAAACAGCGACGATCAAAGCTTTCAACCCGGAGAATATGATTGAATCTTACCAATGGAGGGCCCCAGAAGGGCCCGCCGATGTTGAGTCGTCTCTGGTAAGTTAATGTTGATGCGGCTTTCTTTGTATGGATGTGTTCTTCTGCATTATAGCCAGGCAGGATAGGCAGCTGTCAAACTGTCAGACTGGCACCGGCTCCTGATCCCATGCAGGTTAGGAAGTTCAGGGGGCTAGCGATAATGCTCGGTAGATCTGATCATTAAGTCACTTAGCCAGGTTAAAGAATACTGTTAAAACTACTCATGAGTACGATGTGGTAAAAAGAAAATTGAGTTTAAAATGAATAAAATAAGCAGAGTAGTGAGTAGTACTCAGACGCTACTAACCGGCGACACCCAACGCTCGCGCATGCTCAGTGAAGTGAGAGGGGGAGAGGATGGGTGTGGGGTAGGAGGAGAGGATGGGTGTGGGGTAGGAGGAGAGGATGGGTGTGGGGTAGGAGGAGAGGATGGGTGTGGGGTAGGGGGAGAGGATGGGTGTGGGGTAGGAGGAGAGGATGGGTGTGGGGTAGGAGGAGAGGATGGGTGTGGGGTAGGAGGAGAGGATGGGTGTGGGGTAGGAGGAGAGGATGGGTGTGGGGTAGGAGGAGAGGATGGGTGTGGGGTAGGAGGAGAGGATGGGTGTGGGGTAGGAGGAGAGGATGGGTGTGGGGTAGGAGGAGAGGATGGGTGTGGGGTAGGAGGAGAGGATGGGTGTGGGGTAGGGGGAGAGGATGGGTGTGGGGTAGGGGGAGAGGATGGGTGTGGGGTAGGGGGAGAGGATGGGTGTGGGGTAGGAGGAGAGGATGGGTGTGGGGTAGGAGGAGAGGATGGGTGTGGGGTAGGGGGAGAGGATGGGTGTGGGGTAGGGGGAGAGGATGGGTGTGGGGTAGGAGGAGAGGATGGGTGTGGGGTAGGGGGAGAGGATGGGGTAGGGGGAGAGGATGGGTGTGGGGTAGGGGGAGAGGATGGGTGTGGGGTAGGGGGAGAGGATGGGTGTGGGGTAGGGGGAGAGGATGGGTGTGGGGTAGGAGGAGAGGATGGGTGTGGGGTAGGGGGAGAGGATGGGTGTGGGGTAGGAGGAGAGGATGGGTGTGGGGTAGGGGGAGAGGATGGGTGTGGGGTAGGAGGAGAGGATGGGTGTGGGTAGGGGGAGAGGATGGGTGTGGGGTAGGGGGAGAGGATGGGTGTGGGGTAGGGGGAGAGGATGGGTGTGGGGTAGGGGGAGAGGATGGGTGTGGGGTAGGAGGAGAGGATGGGTGTGGGGTAGGGGGAGAGGATGGGTGTGGGGTAGGAGGAGAGGATGGGTGTGGGGTAGGGGGAGAGGATGGGTGTGGGGTAGGGGGAGAGGATGGGTGTGGGGTAGGGGGAGAGGATGGGTGTGGGGTAGGAGGAGAGGATGGGTGTGGGGTAGGGGAGAGGATGGGTGTGGGTTAGGAGGAGAGGATAGGTGTGGGGTAGGAGGAGAGGATGGGTGTGGGGTAGGAGGAGAGGATGGGTGTGGGGTAGGAGGAGAGGATGGGTGTGGGGTAGGGGGAGAGGATGGGTGTGGGGTAGGGGGAGAGGATGGGTGTGGGGTAGGAGGAGAGGATGGGTGTGGGGTAGGGGGAGAGGATGGGTGTGGGGTAGGAGGAGAGGATGGGTGTGGGGTAGGGGGAGAGGATGGGTGTGGGGTAGGGGGAGAGGAAGTTTAAGGGGGCTTTTGGTGAGGGGATACTGGTCCACTCACTCTAGGGTACTCCTCCCTGGACCCCCGAGATATCACAGACCCCCCACATGTCCCACAGTTCTTCAGTCATACCTCCGCGCGCCCCCCTTACCCTCCTTCAATCTTAAGTGGCCACCAGCATATTTTAATTGAATTAAACCCGTTGCACTCCAGAATTTAAAAAAGGGGACCATTGAAGTGCCGTGTGAATTAGTCTTGGTGATTTGTCTGTCAAATAGTGTGCAGGGTAAGGGTGTGTGTGTTTCAGTAAAAGAGAGTGCGAGCACCAATGATAAGGCTTTAATTACCTCTTTATAAACCCCCCACCCTACCCCGTCTCCCCTCACAGGCTACTACAGTATGCAGGTGTGTGCTCGCGGCCACCACAGGAAATATTAACCAGCCTGGAGCCCACTCGTAGATCTCACTGAGGGATCAATGCTGTAGGTTTTCATTTGAGCACTCTTCCTATCGGCTCACTTGACCTTAACAAGGTTTGGCACCGAGGCACTCCTCTGACAGACCCCAAGAGTCCCTTTTATGATGCTAATGCGGCCAGGAAACCACACAGGGTCTCTCACGCTAAAGCACAATATGTCTCGAGGGTTGCCTTTTGATTTTTGCCGATGTGGCATTTTGGAATGTTGCAAGTCATTCTGGGTCACATCAGCAGCTCAGTATCTACAGTGTTGTGGAGAAGAGTGATTCTCAACCTTTTTGAGGGGCGCCATCCCCTTCCGACGTCTGGCTTTCAGACATGACGTCATGTGGCAGCCAAGTCTATGGACTTTTAATGTTTGTCTTATTCATGTCCCCCCAAAACTCTGCAAGCCCCCAAAAATCAACATGCCCCACCAAAAAGTATAAAAAAGTGAAAGTGCCGATCTTCAAGCTAACAACACAAGATGAAAACAACAACAAAAAACATCTCTATTAAAAAGCTCCACTCACTTCACACAAGTGTGATTTTTAATTTCAAGGAACCCCAGTTTCATATGCTTTAGTCCATAGACCCCCATTTGAAACGACTTTTATGTCTATAGTACCTCAATCTACACTGTAAACTTTATCTCTTGGAGTTACAGACCCATAATGGTTCACTTGGTTCCTAGCCTGAGCTAACGTGTTAGGTTTCTGGTCTAGAGGGGCGGGTCGCGGCTCAGATTTGCGCACGCCCTGATTGGATCTCATCGATCTGTCCGTCACCCCCGGCCCCTCCTCTCCCCCCTAGTGCAGCGCTACGTCACATCATTTGGAGCGACGCCCACCCGGAAGGGTTGACTCCCACTTTTAGACCAGAGCGGCCAATGCGTTCCTCCAGGCTTTCAATTTTTGCACCAACAAAAATGAAAGCCTGGTACCGAGGCTACTTAACTATGGATCACTTAGCTGGGGACCCCTTTGAACTCCCTCAAGGACCTGGACCCCACATTGAGAACCCTTGAACTCCCTCAAGGACCTGGACTCCCACATTGAGAGAGAGTGTCCTATACGAGTATACTGTCTGTTCCTTTATACCCAGAAATCAGTTGGGAAGCGGAGAAGGGAGAGAGCATTATGAGAAGCATCAGGAGAGAAGGCAGGATTCAAATGTACAGGCAACGGTCCCTCACAATACAAAAGGGGATTTGAACGGATTGAATGTGCTGCTGGTCATTCTTTTCCATCCCAGTTCAGAAGCAGGCCAATGCAGTCCCTGGAACAGAGGTCACAACTACAATCTGTTGTCACTATTCCCGCTTATATTCATTGCAAACCAATTCAGCGTCAACTTTTGATACTTTGCCTATTCCCTATATTGCACTTTATTGGGCAAAGAGTGAAGTCTGAAGTTAAATTTACACACACATGCCATTGCCCACACAGCCCCCAACCCACACAGCGAAATCCGGAGTGTTCATTTCAAATATTGGTCCATATCAGCATCACACAATGCAGGCTGTCTGCTTCTCTTTAACTTTGCTTGTCTTAACTTTTGTTAACCGTATTGTACACCACCATGCCCCCACACACACACACACACACACACACACTCCTTCCCTTCTTTCTGCTTGTGTGTTGCATTCTGGAGCCCCCCTGCCACAGCACACCCCTCCCTCCCTTCCTGCCACAGCCCCTCCCCTGGCTATGTGCGCGGTGTGTGTGTGTGTGTGTGTGTGTGTGTGTGTGTGTGTGTGTGTTGTTGCGTGTGTATTCTGATCAGGAGTGCCGGCCCGTCACAAGGGGTGACTTTGTAATTATGTTCATTTTAATTGGCTTCGCTATCAACCCGTCTCATCACTTTATGAGCCCACGCCAAGCTGGACAATGGCGGTCTGCAGTGGCGAGGGGGGTTGGGAGGGGGTGGGGTGGGGGGGTCGGGGGAGGGGGGGGGGTGTAACTGCTGTGCGGAGAGTCGGGACCACCCCCCCACTTACATACACATCCCTGTCAGCCTCTTCTACCTGCACAGCCTAATTCCTGAAGTGGCCTCTTTAATGAGTTTTCCCTGCCGGCACGTAGATTAATTGATAAATGATGGCCTTATCGGCACGGCTGATCTCTGAACCCAGCGCACCCCTAATTTGTTTGTTGAAGACGGCAGTTAAAAGGAGATTAATGCTGTATAGATTTATGGGAGCATGATGGCACCTCAATTGCCCCACCCCCCCCCCCCCAGCCCTCTTCTCTCCTCTCCTCTCCTCTCCCTCCCTCCCTCTTCCTCCTTGTCCTACGGCCTTTGAGTTTCTCTTCAAGAAAGCGAGAGCAGGGAGGAGAGGAAGTGCGACTGCACTGGCTGAGAAAGAGTTGGTTGAGAAGATCTCTCGCGCCGAATCCAATACTGTTGGACACGAAACCATTTGGGTTTTTACACAGTCCACTACATTGTAGAATACTGGAGTCTTTCTGTTTGGAAAAAGGGGCCACACAGGGAGAGGCCAGAGAAATGAGGAGAGAGAGCGACAGACGGACACGGACAAAACATACAGGAGAGAAACTGATCTATGAAAGGAGACTGGGCTTTGCTTTATTAATTAATGGAGCAAGGGGTCGCTGGACAGAAGTGGTCTGTTTCGGCTATATACTTCATTTATGTAACATGTAACATTCACTGTAGGGTGAAGATGTGGTCTAGAACCATCACAAACATTTGTGAGCCTATAATGTTATTTCTTTAAAAAAAAACAGATGCACTCATCAGTGGCAACCTGAGTGAACATTTCCAGGTCTGTATGACCTTGTGTCACACATTGCTTCACACATTGCTTCTGGTAGGAAGATGTGATACAGACGTGATGGAGGGAGGGAGAGTGAGATAGAGGGATATTGAGAGATGGGTTTGATGGGTGAAGGTGACCACACACTGTATGATATTAGCAATCTTAGTGTAGTCGATACCCACAATTTTGTTTGGGCCGTGTGACTGATGCTAGGATAATTCAAAAAGTCAAAAATGACTTCGGAAGTTGTACATACAGGCTTTGTGTTACTTCATAGGCAATCATTCATTATCTGCTGGTCTATGTGCATACAGTTTCATGAAATATGGCATGTAGATATTATCAGCTCCCTTTGGAGCCAAGTCAAGACAGGGTCCATATATCCCTTTTTGTGTAGTTTTCTCGAGGTAGAACATCATCCTGGTATATGACCGTAACTACCTACTGTAGTTAGTTGTCGTTTCTGCGCACAATCTCAATTCATCTTGCACAGTCTGACAAGGTGAATACACATGATTTAACATATGTCATGATCGCACTGTATAAGAGGGCCAAAACAGTGCAGTGTGCAAGCATCTTTCACTGACAGTGGAGAGGAGAAAACAGAGGACCAGTAGGAGTAGGACCAGCAGTTGAACCATGGAGGCGTTTGGACTGTCACTGCTATGGAATAAATGAAATGTAATCCTAGTTTCATGGAAGACAGCACGGTTTACAGTACAATACTGATAAAAGAGACAGAAACAAAGAGAGAGAGAGAGAGAGAGAGGGAGAGAGGGACTAGGATTTATTGTATAAAACATAGAAGATGCATTCAAAGACAGGAAGACGAGGCAGGTGGGCTGAGGAGGTGTTTGGAAACTCTCCACTCTTTGGACAAGGTGTCTGGTTTACGCTTCATGGTTTACGCTGCATCCCATTTGGAAAGGGACCACATACAGACGAAGAAAGACGGAGCTAGATGGGTAGATAAGAATTATGAGAAAAAGAGTGAGAGAGACTGTGACGATTACCGTGTGTAAAACAGAGGTGCCTTTGCCAATGGCAGCGTTGCCTTGTTTGTCCTAACAGGATCCTCAGCTTCCATATTGTCGATTTCCATCCAGCATCTCCACCCCCTCGACTGCCTTTTTTTCCCCCCCTTCTGCAGCCAAAGCTAATTTGCGGAGGCGTGAGTGTGGGTAATGCTACAGCCGCATCCCTGACAAGCTAAAGCCAGCGCTTACACTGCATCGTGCCCCCGTGATACAGCGAACGGGCGGGCGGGCACACAGTGAGCTGGCACACTCTGTGCCCGCTTTGTCTCATGCCTCCTCCAAAACGGTGTTATTTGATGTTGATTTTATTATTTACATTTTTTTTGGTCCAATTTCTTTTTCAGAGCTCCGCCTCTTCGTCTCTCCTGTGTGTGCGTGCGTGCGCACGTTTTTTTTTACGCTTACTGCACGTTTTTCTACGCCTGTGAATTGGACCGGGCCTTGGAAGCGACACAGGCCTGGAAAACAATACTGCTTTTCTGGTTTAGCATATTGCTCCCATTTACAGGAGCCAAACGCCACAGGCCCCCCTCACTTGGCCTGCAGGTTTACTGCTAGACGGGATTCATATCTGCCTGTGTGTGTGTGTGTGTGACGTGTGTGTGTGTGTGTGTGTGTGTGTGTGTGTGCTGCATGTGTTTAGACGCCATTTCTCAACATTGTCTTCCGGATGAAATTGCGTCTAACTGCGATGCGATGTGTTGTCGGTAAATTTGAGTCACATTGACTGGAGTTGAACCTTTTAAATTATACGCTGAATATTCATGAACACCGTTTCCGTTTGAAATTAATCCTGCGGCGCGCAGAAATCATACCATGTTCCTACTAAACCGTGTCCTTAACATTGCCCAAATAGGATCGCATATTTTAACCTTCTGTTGTATGATGAAATTTACACAATCCTACAAGGTAGGGATGCTGTAGAGCAGTGGTTTTCAACCGGTGGGTCCGGGGACCACCAGTGGTCCTTCAGGCGGTTCCAGGTGGTCCTCAGCTAAATGATGGAGAGTTGGTAACCAAATGGACTCTTATAGATCTTTAACTCTTGAGAGCGTAACATGAATAATGGGCCTTGACATGAAAAGGGTTTGAAAAGCACTGCTGTAGAGCTACGTGGTTAGTAACTGTGGTTCCATGAAAACATACAAAGCAATATGTTATGAACGGCTTAAAGGACAAAGATCACACCAGAGTAAAGCAGACACACTTCTGTGACGACGGACTGGGATCACTGTTTTGTTAGTTTACCGCTTACAATAAATCTTTATACTATGGCAACATCTTGGGATACTAATGTAGTCTGATAACAGACATACAGTATGTAGAGTATGTCCACTTTAATACTGCCAATAATTGTCTGTTCAGCACATAATCACATTTTTGAAAATGATGATGGGTTGCGTTAAAGCAACCAAATGTGAAAATAACAACCCATTATTAAAACTTAAAACAACCACTTATGCCACAAACCATGGATCAATGTGGAATTTGTGTGCCTGTGTGCAGGCATCCGTGCGTGTGTCCATGCATGCGTGTGTGCATGTGCTTAACTGTGTTGTGTCGTAGACACAAAGTACAGGTAGAGAAATCTGTGAACACTACTGTATTCACGTTATACAGTACACTGCAGCTTAGACACACAGACACCAGTTTGAATGAGACTAACCACAATAGAATGCACGCACGGGTCGCACGCACGCTCGCACACGCACGCACACGCACACGCACACACGCACACACACACACACACACACACACACACACACACACACACACACACACACACACACACACACACACACAGTCTCTCTAGACAGTGGCCCCTCCAGTGTGCTAGTACAACAGTAATGTGATATTTCTTTGTATGTTAATGTGTATTATTTTCCATGGTACACTCGCTCGCCCTCATCCTGTTCCAGCCTTTTGTCTCTCTCTCTCTCCACCCTCCACATCTCAATTTACATAATTGAACTTTTGATTGGACTTTTCTCTTCCTCCCATACCGCATCTCTTTCTTTCTCTCCCTCCATTCTCACCTGCGTTTGAAATAATAATTTCATGGGTTTCGTGACACAAGGTTGGATTATTTTTCCTTTCCTTATTTATTACAGCAATTTAAAGACTTCACAACCCAGAAAGCTCAGATTAGACAAATTACTTGTTTTCCATTGAAGGTGCAACTTAAGTGTTGTGTTAACCCATTCTGAACGGGCACCCATTTTGGTGTTGGCATCATGTCGTGCTTTAGCTATTGAAAAATAGCAGATCTACAAGCTCATATCGCGCCACCGAGTGGCGCGATACGAGCTTGTAGGTCTGCTATTTTTTGAAAATTCGAAGAGCGACTGACATTTCTAGAATCTGATCTCAGGTCAGAATGGGTTCATCAGACCAGTGTGTGTCCAGTGGAAACCTCGTTATGAATCTGATCTCAGGTCAGAATGGGTTAAGTGGTGAGCTTAACAAGACTCATTATTATTGTTAACAGGCATCCATCCCTTTCAAAGGGCTGTGCATTGCGTATGTCATTGTGTGTGCATGCGTGCTATTTAGTTTTTAGCTGCAACACCCTTCCCAAAACCATCCGACAAGCAGATACAATTGCATCTTTTAAAACTCTTCTCAAAACATACTTGTTCAGAAAAGCATTCCCCCCCAGCCCCGTTGAATGTTTGTTCACTGAACTCTGTCTGTATTTTTATTATTATCTATTACATTGTTGTTGTTTTTATATTGTATCTTTAAATATGCTTTCCACTGTAGGCCAGCTGGCTGTAAGTTCTTGATTTGCTATGGTGCATCCATTTAAATGTGTTCGATTTTCCTGTGAATTTGTTGTACAGCACTTTGTGACTTTGTCCAGAAAAGTGCTATATAAATAAAGTTATTATTATTTACTACTAAAGCCACTCGGTTGGTCGTGCATGGAATACAGTCTCCTCTGTTTTCTTCCCACCGTCGTCAAGTCATCTTAAATGTAAACCGCACGTCCCGTTCTCTGTGATAGCAGGTAGACTTAACTAATAACATTACTATTTAAACATTTCATTCAGACAAAAATGTCGGGTAAGTGACATGAATCAGACCCGTCTGAAGTGAGTGGTACGTACCGTGTGTGTGTGTGTGTGAGGGCTTTCACTTCTAGTGATTTTTACTAGTCGACTAGGTGTTTAACTAGGTCTACCTATTATGTAAAAAAGCTTTTTTTATTAATAGTTGTACATTTAAAAACTGTGTACATTGGTGACTATAACTATAATCTAGCTGATCTTGAGGCTGATATTTTTTTCTCCTTATCAACTAGTCAACTAATACCAACAAGGTTAACTAGTGGATCTACTAGTCCACTAGTTGCATAGTAGACTAGTTGCTTAAAGCCCTAATGTGTGAGTGTGTGTGTGTGTGTGTGTAAACTGTACATATTATAAAGCATGTACAGAAACTATACTATACGCTATACAGTATGTGTCCATTGGAGTGTGTGCATTAGGAGAAATGGGTGGGGGTTGGGTGGGGTTGCCGTGAGCTTCTTGAGCGGATTACAAGTTTTAAAGAGTAGGAGATCCAACACCTCCTCAAATGTGACACTCTCTGACACCGCTTTGAAGACATGAAAGTGAGATTGGAAGACTTGGGAGCGTCTTTTCTCTCCACAGAGTTATGGGTTCATGTCATTGGGCCGGGGCCAGTTAGCTTCCCATTCATGCGTTATGCCCCGGAGTGAGAGACAAAGCCGACACTTAAAGCTTTTGACTGGCATCATTTTTTTTTTTTTCATTTTTTTTTTATGACGCTCAAAGGGCCAGTTTTCAATGCCTCCTCTGCACAGGCTGGGCAGAGGATAGACATGTGATTGAAATATTTTGGAAGTGAACTTGAAGCCTGGGTGAGCCTTAGGTTACTCCTCTGTCTGACAGGCATTAGACCGACAACACCGTCGCTCCCGACATGCGTGGCCAGTTACAACTAACCCGTGGCCGGCTAAAACTCACCTGTGGCTCCCGACATGCGTGGCAGGTTAAAACTAACCCGTGGCTCCTGACATGTGTGACAGGATAAAACTAACCTGTGGCTCCTGACATGCGTGGCAGGTTAAAACTAACCTGTGGCTCCTGACATGCGTGGCAGGTTAAAACTAACCCGTGGCTCCTGACATGCGTGACAGGATAAAACTAACCTGTGGCTCCTGACATGCGTGGCAGGTTAAAACTAACCCGTGGCTCCTGACATGCGTGACAGGATAAAACTAACATGTGGCTCCCGACATGCGTGGCAGGTTAAAACTAACCCGTGGCTCCTGACATGCGTGGCAGGTTAAAACTAACCTGTGGCTCCCGACATGCGTGGCAGGTTAAAACTAACCCGTGGCTCCTGACATGCGTGACAGGATAAAACTAACCTGTGGCTTCCTGTCGGACTAATGTCTGTCATGTCAGACCAAACACATGCACCCATCTCCTCTTAGTAGCATGTGAAATAGTTGACATGGTGCCTTTTCCCTGTTTTGTTAATCAGCCATGACTGTTGCTGTAGCTTTGACATTTGCCCTTTGCACTTACTTGTACTATCAAATGCCTGAAAACACTGTAGATGTAGATCATTGTCGGTCAGTCCAACACTTGCAAACCAAATATCTCAAACACTCTCTTTGTAATTTGTCATGGAATTTGCGGTGCACCTTCATGGTACCCAGAGGATGAACTCTTATGATTTTGGTGACCCCATGTACCATCCTTAGGCCCAACATTTCCACTTGCATAAGAAACATATCTCAAAATGTAATGGAGAGATTGTCGTGGAACTTGCTGAGCAGTAAGTACATTCATTGATTGATTGAATACTTAATTAATTAGACAGAAACAGCAACAGAGTACAGTCAAACAAGGATAAAAAAAAAAAAGTCCTTGCGGTCTTGTTCCCATTCGGGCCCTATGTATTCAATTCATAAACATATGACGTGAAATAACAATATTAAATATCATAAAATATAAAACACTATAATCAATCATGCTCTGCAGAAGATGTGAACCCTATCAATTTGAGTGACCCCATGACTTTTAATTAATTAATTAATTTTTCAGGTTTCTTTTTGCGGCTTTCGCCTTTATTTTATATTTTTTATACAGGGACAGACAGTAGGCTGACAGGAAAAGGGGGAGAGAGATGGGGGAGTGACATGCAGCAAAGGCTGTCGGGATCGGGAGTCGAACCCACGGCACACTGCCAGACTGGACCGCTGAGCCATGGCCCAGGCCGACCCCATGACCTTTCTTTCACACAAGATATCTCAAATGTATCGGTGTGACACTTTGGTCCCAAACAACATATCTCAAAAACGACTACCTGGGGTGTTGACCTCGAGGGGTCTTGTTTTTTCCTAGCAAACGAGATACGATTACCCAATCCTAGGTCCTTCTGAACCTTCTGGGTCCATTTGGGTCATTTTTTTACATTCTCTGATTTACATAAGATTTATTGTGTTTACTTTGTTTCAATTATCCCTATCATTGTTCACCCCTCTTCCCCATTACCCCATTAAAACCGGGAAAGCTGCGGTTTTAGATTTTTGCGTGTGTTGGCTATTCAAAAATAGCCGATATAGAAGCTCACATGGGGTCACTTTATGCCGCGCTGCGAGCTTGTATCATCCGCAATGTTTGAACATTTATAAATAAATAAAAAATCAGACCAGTCTGAAGCGAGTGGTGCAACAGCACCCCCTATTGGTACTCTAAACGGACATAGTCACATAGGTTAGGACATAGGTTGGGACATGGGGACAAAGCTGTTCCTTGGAGTGGTTGCACCACTCAAAAATAAAGTGAAGAGAACTACTGACTGACAACTACAATACATTTTGTAGAATCAGCCTCAGTTCTTAACCCATTCTGACCTGAGATCAGATTCATACGAGGTTTCCACATGGACACACACTGGTCTGATTAACCCATTCTGACCTGAGATCAGATTCTAGAAATGTCAGTCACTCTTCGATTTTTCAAAAATAGCAGACCTACAAGCTCGTATCGCGCCACTCGGTGGCGCGATATGAGCTTGTAGATCTGCTATTTTTCAATAGCTAAAGCATAACATGATGCCAACACCAAAATGGGTGCCCGGTCAGAATGGGTTTTAATGGGTCTTATACCACAGCAAAATCTTCAGCACAGCCTCCCTCAAAATGCAGCAGATGACCAAACCCTCTTCCTCTGACATCGCAGTCCAACGCGAAGCTTCCATTCCGCTTCTAGTTATTCCCCTCTTCTGTGTTGTCATTCTGGTATTGTAGATAGCTAAGCGACTTCCCCCTCCTCTCTCGCTCTCTCTTTCCCTCTCTTGTCCTTTTCTCCTCCCTCCCTTTTATCTTTTTTTCCCTCTCTTGCCCCCGTCGGATGTATGCTGTTGACACCCAGACATCAGGAATAATGGAATCTCTTGTCGGTGTGTTGTTTGTGGCCCGAGCAGCAGCCGGTAAGGGCTGGGTATAATAGCCCATTCTGACCTGAGATCAGATTCTAAAAATGTCTATTACATCCTGACAGTTTCATTATTAACCCATTCTGACCTGAGATCAGATTCTAAAAGTGTCTTCGATTTTTCAAAAATAGCAGACCTACAAGCTCGTATCGCGCCACTCGGTGGCGCGATATGAGCTTGTAGATCTGCTATTTTTAAATAGCTAAAGCATAACATGATGCTGACACCAAAATGGGTGCCCGGTCAGAATGGGATAGTAGGCTGGGAGAGAGAGGCGGTTCATGTGGCTCTGATAGTAATGAACGTTGCCTTTTCATTTTTTAATATGGAATGTTTGTGGGGCAGAGCTGGCGCTATCCGCTAATCCTACCCCGCAGCCGAGGTAGCTACATGGCTCTGTCACACAGACACACACACACACACACACACACACACACACGCGCACACACAGAGCCACACATACCTTGCTTGAGGCGAGACAGCAAACTGTTTGATAAGTCGGTATGTTTTTTCTTTTTTTTTTGTCCTCTGGTCCTCATGACATTTTACCCCGTGCGTGCGTGCGTGCGTGCGTGTCTTAAGGAAATGTGGCCTGCTGTTTCTGTAGAGCGAGATATGATATTTTGTCCAATGTTTGATGGATATGGAGAACCTGGAGTATGTAGATGCATTGGTATTGCCTTTTATCCAGGCAGAGCATAATGAAACGATGTGTATGGCTGATTGGGGAAATTACATCAACATATTGTTGTTAGTGGGGGAAGAGTCAATGCATATAGCAGTCGCATATCACATGAAACCACGTATCTGCATGGAAATGGATTTCACTACTAGTGGGGAGAATTGCTAGTGTATGTTTTAAATCATACAGTGCCAGACTATTGAATATATTTCCTGTAATGAAACTCACTCAACATGTCAGAGACCACCACACATGTAAACATTCAGTTTAGATCAGGAAAATGGGCAAAAACAAATCCCGTAATTGCAATTGTGTGCATCTTTCTCTGTGTTAGTAGCAGTCGTGGGTGGTTTAAGCACCAATGATGAAACACCTTGTTCGATCCCCAGGTGGTGTTGCATGTCAATCACCCTCTCTGCCCTCACTGTCCTGTTTCTACTCTGTCCTGTCGATAATATTAAAAACAGAAATAAAAAGAGTATCGTAGTACGGGTGGCTGTGCATACCACATAATATTATAGTCATTCCCTCAGGGTGCCTGTGTTCGTCTCTTCGTCTCTCTGTCCTATCTGAATAATTAAATATTTAGTTTTTTGCTTTTCTACCTTATTGATAGTTTCAAGTGAAGACTGACAGGAAAGAGGGAGAGAGAGAAGGGGAGAGAGCCTGCAGCAAAGGTCATCATGAACGGGACTCGAACACGCGATGCACTAACAGGCCAGAGTCTATTATGTGGGATGCGCCTGGACCACTAGGCCAGCGGGCGCCAGCCATTTTCTGTTGAACTGAAATGTATCCATAATAGTCGCTCGTGAACCCTAGCTGCAACCTTTTCGACATGAAGTGCCGTGTCTTTATTTTCTTGATAGTCAGCGTGCCATATCGACATTACGTTTAATTATGACACCACATCCAAATGATATATTTCCATCCGATTTTGATTGTTCATACACACACAGCAACCTTAATTTTTTCTCCTTTAAAAACATTTTCTTTCACATCCGCATGTATGATTTTTAGACTACATTTGTATCTGTACCACTGTCTCCCCAGTCAGAGTTCAATGAATGCGAGTTTAAATGAATGTAGATTTATGTGCAGGATGTAATTTGTATACAGATGTGAGTGGACTTAATTTAACTTTAAACCTTTTTATATACATTTAAATTTTAAATAAAAATCATCTCTCTCACACTTATGCCAGTGTGCCAGTGATCACCCTCTGCTGTGCCAATGTTGGCACCCGTGCCTAAGGTGGCCTACCCCTGCCCTAGCGTCCTATTCTGGCCATGCCATAATAGGGGAACATTCTGTGAAACTAAGCAATCATATAGATCTACAAACGTGTCGTAAGTTTGTAAATGGGCTATTTTGGGTGAAGAGATTTGGTGTGAAAGGAGGGACACGTATAGATCTTTGGGGGACACTGGTCAAGGAAGTATACAGTAATGTGGTTTAAGTGGTTATTTGCAAGTTACTCGACATGAATGTTTTTTGTTGTTGTATGCGTGGATGGTCAATATCTAATGAATGATTAGGGTGGGCCTATATGCATGTAGGTGCACGTATATGCATTGTACACTGTTTTCTGTGGTGTGTGTGTGTGTGTGTGTGTGTGTGTGTGTGTGTGTGAGTACAGGCAGTGCAGTGCGACTCTGCAGTGTGTGTCTAATTGCTTTAATAGCACCTGCGCTCTAATCCCAGGTAATTAGAGCGCTGCTTTCAACTCGTCACTTGAAACAACTGAAAGATGGCCCAAAGCGAGACACACGCACAGAGTGCTGTGTGCGTGTGAGTGCTCTGTGTGTACCAAAATGCAACATTCAGCACAAAAACGTGCACATGTGCAGATGCACGCTACACGTGCACAACGCTCATACACAATCACAAGCGCACATTGGCACTTACACGACACACAATCACAAGGAACAAGAGGGAAAGGGTTTCCTTCATTTTTATAGCCTTTGTGACTACATCCACACTTTTATATTGTATTAGTACATACATTTGTATGTACAGCACCGATGTACATCCACCAAATACTGTATAACTGTAATTGTATAACACTTAAAATACTGTACATTATACAGTATTATAGATTGTATAATGTGCAGTCAGTGGTAATCAAAAACCTTCAAAGTCTATGCATTTGATCACATTTTGATCACAGACCCCTATCGATTCTGTGACAGGGATCTCCATAAGAGAAGATCTGTCAATTGAACTGTGCCTCATTTTGTTTGGTACGCCCTGGAACCCCTTCAAAGACCCTTGGGGATCCCCGGACCCCACATTGAGAACCGCTGCTGTACAACCATAAAACCTGTTCCACGGACAAAAGAACCGCAGCGTTCTTTTCAGTAGTTTTGTTTGGGTTGACCTCATGGCTCCGCCACATAATGGCCACCGTGCTCTTCTACGTGTCGACCGTCAGATTTATCGCCTCCCTTCCCTCGCCCCCTTCCCTCCTTCCCCCCCCCCCTCCCCTCTGCATGCGTGTGAGCCGCGCAGGCATTGTCGCGGTCGTCTAAAAAAACTGTCTGGAGAAGCTGTGGGGAAAGGTTAAGGCCCTCTTTTAAAAGATGAGCCGGAAATGTCAAGTGTTTGTCCCTCAGGCTCTCTCTCGCTTTCTCTCTGTCTCTTCTCTCTTGCTGAAGTCACAGTGCCATGGGGGCCAACACGACACTACGTGCGCGTGCGCACACACGCACACACACGCACGCACGCACGCACGCACGCACGCACGCACGCACGCACACACACACACACACACACACACACACACACACACACACACACACACACACACACACACACACACACACACACACACACACACACACACACACACACACACACCAGCAAGCATGTCTGCACACATAGGTGCATAACTATTAGCTACATTTGTACACCCATCCATGCAGGAGCATTCACACACTGATCCTCATAAACACACACACACACACACACCCACCACACACGCACTCACTCACTCACTCACTCACTCACTCACTCACTCACTCACTCACTCAGAAAGGTTAAGGGTTGCTACTGTAGATCAGTTAGCCTCCAGTATTAATATTTTAAAATGTTATCATCTCTTCTCATGGTTTGTGAGGGGGGCCCCCGGGTCGCAACCACTCTGCAATGCTACCTCTATACTCCTAGAATCGTTTGATGGCGATCCATACTGGTTTTAAGTCATATCCAATCACATTTCACTTCTACTATTCCGGGTGTAGTACCAAGAGACAGTGGTTTTGATCTCAGTCATGAGTCTTGCAATTGCACAGAACAGCCAACAGAGGGGGTTGTTTGGCCACCACAGGATGTGCGGCAGGACCGAAGCTGCCCTTAGTCAGTCAGGGTCAGTTCTCAAAAACTTCACCTCACTTTCTGTCCTGGAGGAGAATGCTAGTTCTGGTTGTCGGTATCAATCAATATTATAATTATATGTTATACCAATAATGAAGATATTGATATTGAGCATGTCAACTGTTTATGTATTTATTCTATTTTATGTGAACATTT